>NC_057723.1:26947911-26995856 GCF_004010195.1 Chiloscyllium plagiosum | reverse complement strand
TTCATCAGGAATAAAGGCAGAGAGCCTGAAGCATGGAGAGATAAGCTAGAGGAGGGTGGGAGTGGGGAGAAACTAGCATAGAGTACAATAGATGAGTGGGGGAGGAGTGAAGGTGATAGGTCAGGGAGGAGGGTGGAGAATTTGAGCTATAGGGAGAGGCTGAACAGGCTGGGGCTGTTTTCCCTGAAGCGTCAGAGCTGAAGGGTGACCTTATAGAGGTTTACAAAATTATGAGGGGCACGGACAGAGTAAATAGGCAAAGTATTTTCCTTGGGGTCATGGAGTCCAGAACTAGACAGCATAGGTTTAGGGTGAGAGGGGAAAGATATATAGGAGGCCTACGGGGCAACATTTTCACGCAGAGGGTGGTACGTGTATGGAATGAGCTGCCAGAGGAAGTGGTGGAGGCTGGTAAAATTGCAACATTTAAGAGGCATTTGGATGATATATGAATGGGAAGAGTTGGAGGGATTTGGGCCGGTTGCTGGCAGGTAGAACTAGATTGGGTTGGGATATCTGGTCGGCATGGACGGGTTGGACTGAAGGGTCTGTTTCCATGCTGTACATCTCTATGACTCTATGGAAGAAAATCAAATAAAATACTGCAGATGCTGGAAATCTGAAACAAAAACAGGAATAGCTGGAGAAACTCAGCAGGCCTAGCAACATCTATAGAGAGAAAGCAGAGTCAACATTTCGAATCCAGTGACCCCCTCTGAAATGTTAACTGTTTTCAAGGCACAGATGCTGAATTTAGAATGGAATCCCTAGTGTGGAAACAGGGCAATCGGCCCAGCAAGTCTACATCAACTCTCCAAACAGCATCCTACCTCGAGTCATCCACCTACCTTATCCCTGTAATCCTGTGTTTCCCATGGCTAATTCACCAAACCTACACATCCCTGAACACTATGGGCAATTCAGCATGGCCAATTCACCGACCTGCACATCATTTGGACCATGGAAGGAAACCAGAGCACCCAGAGGAAATTCACGCAGACACAGGGAAAATGTGCAAACTGCAGCAATTTCTGTTTTTGTTTCAAGAAAATAAACAGTCACTCTTGAGCATCTTTAATCAGCTTTACTTCTTCAGCAGTGGTTTGGAACACCAGACTGGTGGCTCATCATCAAAGCAGTAGGCACACAAGAAAACCTAAAGAAAGTTAGGACCACAAATGCCAAGAGACAGAGGGAATCTGACCATAAGAGTATTTAAGTAGCATTTAGAATCAATAATCCATCAAGTGCTTTGTATTTTTCCTACAGACGCTACACATCACTGAAATAAAAATACTAGAAATAGTCAGCAAGTCAGCCAGCATTAGTGCCGGAAGTACCAAAGTTAATGTTTTAGGTCAATGACCTTTCACATAACTGCCCTTCTTCATTCCAAGTATGAAAAATCTTCTGAATACTCAACTGATTCTTTGATGTTTGTTCCATCAGTAAAGCAAACTCCTTCATAAACTGTTGGCAAAGCAGGTTTTTTTCAGGTGTTCCAGACATCATGGTTAACCATACAGGGTCTGTAATCCTTGGCATTGTATAAAGATTATATATCGCTGTCCTAATTTTGAAAAGGGGAGGTGGGCAGAGAAAGAAAAACGATCAAGTTATTTTTGGATCTGAACACATTAGTTTTTCTTAAATGTGAATTATGTAAATGGAACAATACATATTATTCCTTACATTAGCTACGAAACTGAAAACAAAGACAAAAATCAAAATGTGCCTCTTCAGAACCCAGGAGTCACTTGATATGAGCTGTTCCTGCACAATACCTTCTAATATTACTGAAGTATACAATGTATTAGAACTATTTGTTGTCTTTAGAAAACCGATTATATTTCATAGCAAGCAACATACAACCTGCTATTCTCAACAGTTCCTGGCATCAACTATGACTGATATATGTTCCCCTGACAGCTATCAAATTCCACTGGCAGTTGGCCAGTAGACATGTGACTGGTAGAGTGGAAAGCTGGATCTCAAACATTTTAAGTCTTTCATCCAAAAAGAAACTCAGTGGAAAAAAAACAGTACAGCTGCTGCAATTCTCTTAAGCTGTTTCAAAATGAAAAACATGTAATAAAGTTTTCCCATTGACAAACATAATAACATAACAGCATTACAGGAAGTGAAAGGATCTTCCACTTAACTAAGTGTCTTTGCTGCAGTAGTGTGTCCAGATGCTACAACTCAGTATCTGAACTAAGAGTCAGATAGTAATCTTTTAGTGCAGCTCATTGAGAAGTCACAGAAATCCTTGTTCGAAAGCTTGCTGGCAGTTGTAAAGAACTGCAATAATTCATTACTGGCAATGCTATTTATGGACAAGATAATAACAGACATGTGGGACCTCAGAAGTTTGAGACAGTTGTAAGGTAACCTCTGATTGAAGGACAAAACCCTGAAACAAGCTCTCAGCCATAGTTCTTGTCCCGAGCTAACACGGAGACATCAGAGTATTCCATCCACTACTGTTTGAAGGTGCATGGCAGATCCTTTGAAGAATCATTCAGAAGCCACTATTGATTATGGAATGCGCACTTTTCTTGGGATAAAAAGAAAATTTAGCAGCTCCAAGTGATAATTATGGTCTGAAGAACCATGCCCGTTGTTGATCTGTGGCTACTAATCAAATTTGATTTAGGTTTTATGCAAAACTTCTGAACAAAACCATGCTGTTTATGATTGCATTTACTCTATGATTGAATCCATCAGTAACAGTATCACAATGCATGATAAAATTAGCTGTTCTCAATTGAATAAGAATATATACAGTATTATATATGTATTTATTGTATAAATTAGTACAAAAAGACACATTTCATTCCCACATTATGCTAACATACATAAGAGCTGGTTGTTATGGACCAGGCCAGACACCCTCAAAACATTTCAAGAAAGTAGTCCAGAACCAAACTTTGCTTGTTGTTTTAAGCAGGTGTAACACCAGTGTTCCGGGAGGGATGCAGTTGGTCACACCACATAGTTTTAATCAAAACAGAATTTATTTACAAGTTCACCGAATGAAACACAAACAAAAGAAAATAAAATACTGAATAACCTAACCTATCCAAAAACATAACACATCATCCCACCTTAATGATGTTTCAGATACTTGCAACAATCCTCATAAACACCCCTTGGCTCAAAAGTAACATCAAACATAGGGTCTTAGAGGAGAGATGTCAGAGAGAGATCAATATGGATCTCCTTCTTTGGGTTCAGCAGGTTCATAACTGCCTGACTTCTTTCAGTGAATAGCCAGACTGGTAAATATCAAATCAACCCAGAGAAAAGCTGAGCTGGTAGTGTTTTAAAAAAACACTTTTACTCCCTTTTCATTGCACAAGTGTTTTTTTTAAACTTGAAAGCCTTTTGCCTGAGGCAGTATCTGTTAGTATAATCAAATTGACTCTAAAACCCTTCAACTTAGACTTTTCAGAGTTGTGTCTTTTACAACCTCTCAAAAACAAACAAGGACAACGTAACCTTGTAAAGAAGCAGCATCGTCACATAGTAAATAACATGTTTTAAAAATTCCTGGTTACAGCTCACCTGTTGAACAGCTTGGTGGCAAATTGCATGCAACCCAGAGAATTGTTAGAAGGGACAGGGAACATAAACATTAAGAGGAAACATTAACTCAAAATAAACAAAACTGAGCTGCTTTATAGCTTAGAAAAATATTTAAGGGAAAAGCAACATTGTTATCTGATTCAGTTTGTCAACATCCATGAGAGCCAAACATCAGGATGCATCATTATGGCTTTCACAATCTACAATCTGGATCTTATCCGTATGCCAACTTGCTTGGTTCATTACTTTTGATTAGATACACAAGATACTAAATAAAGACTTTTAAGAATGCTTGTAGTGAGATATTTCATTGCCATTGCAATTGCTTTGGTCACATACTAAAATAAATCACTGAATAACCAGGATGTATCACCCCAGTACATTTCCTTGAGGTAAAGGCAATTTTTTTTTTAAATGACTATGATAGGAAGTGGTAATCAAGATTCAAAATTATTTTTTTCAGTACAACCAGGCAGCCAACAGTTACTAGGTGGTCTTCACAACCTATAAAGGTTTTAAAAATAAAGTAACGTTTAAAATAAACTATATTTCCAGAGTATATAAATGTAACATCAAAATATTCACCTGAATTCATTCAAAGCATCCACAATCCTACTGTAACCCAGAATACGCTGGTTTGCCTCAGAAATTCTATTTCGCATTTTCATAGCCTAAAAAGAACAAGGAAACAAATGATCGTCGGTAGGCGCGCCCATATCTGCTAAACCCTGCTGAAAACGTGCAGATAAGTTGTGGTATTATAAGCTATTGCAAAACATTTAGAGGTTCCAGAAAAGCCTTCGTGGATGGTTTTAATCAGTTTTTTTAGACAAGTGTTTCATGCAGTCTTGAAGATGCCTAGAGGACAAGGGAATACAGTCCCTTTTTAAACAAGGCTTTTAAACAAAATGACATCTCAAAGAGTAAGAATGATGTAACAACAGTGACTATGTTTCATTCATTATTGCTGAAGCATAGTTGAATGCTTTGAGACAAATAAAGCACTTGTATAGAATTCCACTTTAAACTGAGGCACACCCAGCATTCCTTGTTCAAAATGTCCAGCAATTAACTGGAATGTATAATAAGGATGATCTGTAAATGTGTTCCAGCCATTTCTAGGAGTAAATGTGATATGAATTTTGGAGGCAAGTCCATTCGAAATATAATATTAACAAGGCATCAAGTTCACGATTTAAGCCTCAAGAGAGTCCTTCACGACCATTTCAAAGGGATATTTTGGTCTTGCTCATCTTTCTCCATTGTAAGTTATCATGGAATTGTATACAAATCCAATAGTCCTATTCCACCATTTAGAACGGTTAAATATGAAATGCAAAAGTTCCTCTGGCTTATACAAAAGGTCCAAGATGAAGATGTGAAATAACTTTGCAGCCAAAAGGATAATGAAATAGCCGAGAAGAAAAAAATTTGTACCAAGTGTTCAAGAACCATGTGGAAAGCGTGGCAGGTGCAGATCTTAGTCAAGGCACTTGCACCTGGACGGTTGCTAAAAAATGTTACCTGGAAGCATGTAAGAGGTAACACTAGTCTCAGCACCTACAGTGACTGCATCATTTCAGGGAATAGGACTTCACAACTCCAAATGGTGTCACATTTATTCAACAGGATATGACATGTAGCCACAGTGAAGCCACAGACAGAAGTATAGTGCATTTAATTCTTACAAGTGAGTCAATTAATTTGTTCCTAATCTCACTCAAGCAGTCTTGAATTCTTACTGTTATCTTCACAGTAAGAATGGTCGTGAAGGCCATTCCTGAAGAAGGGCCTGTGCCCGAAACGTCGAATCTCCTGTTCCCTGGATGCTGCCTCCTGTTCCCTGGATGCTGCCTGACCTGCTGTGCTGTTCCAGCAATAAAGTTTCAACTGTTATCTTGGAAAAGGTTCAAACCCACACATGGGAGTTTTCTAATGAGTAACTAATCCTGAAAAGTGTGACAAAGTTTGGGTCTTTTGGGAATTGACATCCCTACTGATGGCAGTCAGAAAGCTACTACAGAACAACTCATTTAGTGAGCCCAAGGAGACATTCTTATTTGACTAGGGTTCATGGACAGCCCTCTTGTGGAACAGTGGTAGTGCCCCTATCTCTGGACCAGAAGGCTTGGGTTCAAATCCTACTTGCACCAGAGCTGTGTAATAGCATTTCTGTACACGTTGATTAGAAAATATCTAGGACAAAGATTCATCCCAGTTAATCCTTAAGTCAGTTCTGTATTTGGTAGAACAATCCTGTCAAGTGGCATGAAGCTTCTCAGTGTTCTGTTCTAATAGTAAGGACAATTTAAACTGGTTCAATTCCTGTCTCAATTATGTACACTCTTGGGAGTCTTCAATGTTTAGCTCTGCCAAAACAAACCTAAGCTTCCTGGAGATGGATAAATAGTATCCCAGCTCGGAACACAATTGTTGACATGGGGATCAAAGGAAACGCTCTTTACAGATTTATTTGTAACTGACAATAGTGATAAACCACATGCATGGAAACAGTTTATTTAAATCCAAGCAAGAGAAAATAATGAAATTAGCAAAGCTCATTTTGGACTGAGATAGGCAAGCACATGCCTGAGATTCATTATATAGTGAGTTGAATTCAACTATTTTAAGCAATTTTAATCGCTTCTCATTTCACCTGAACTGGTCAGCAGCAATTCCAGAACAACTGAGTAAGGCATTAGAATTAATTACACTATGATTTACAGTTACACCTTTCCACCCATACCATCTTCATCTCACTAAACAGTTTTTTAAAAATTCCTGATAGAAGCTTATAAGGTTCACTACTTCCACAAGGGCAAATTAGGGCAGGATTTATATACTTAATGCTAAGGTCCTGGAGAGTGTAGCTGAACAAAGAGACCTTGGAGTGCATGTTCATAGCTCCTTAAAGGCGAAGTTGCAGGTGGACAGGATAGTGAAGGCGTCATTTGGTATGCTTTCCTTTATTGCTTAGAGTATTGAGCACAGGAATTGAGAGGTCATGTTGGAGCTGTACAAGCCATTGGTTAGGCCACTTTTGAAATATTGTGTGCAGTTCTGGTCTCCTTCCTATCGGAAGAATGTTGTGAAACTTGAAAGGGTTCAGAAAAGCTTTACAAGGATGTTGCCAGAGCTGAAGGGTTTGAGGTATTGGGAGGGGCTGAATAGGCTGGGATTATTTTCCGTGAAGCTTTGGAGGCTGAGGGGTGACCTTATAAAAGGTTTATAAAACTATTAGGGGCATGGATAGGGTGAACAGACAAGCTCTTTCCCCAGGGTAGGGAAGTTCAAAACTAGAGGGCATAGATTTAAGCTGAGAGGGGAAAGATTTCAACGGGATCGAAGGGGCAGCTTTTTCACGCAGAGGGTGGTGTGTGTATGGAATGAACTGCCAGAGGAAGTGGCAGAAGCTAGTGCAATTACAACATTTAAAAGGCATCTAGATGGGTATGCGAATGGGAAGGGTTTAGAGCGATATTGGCCAACCGCTGCCAAATGGGACTAGAGTAATTTAGAATATCTGGTCAGCATGAATGAGTTGGACTGAAAGATCTGTTTCCATACTATACATCTGAGACTCCAAGACTACAACAAACTTCAAATACTACATACATCTTAAACTGGAAATATTTTCTAATAATAACATTCAGTTGCTTTCCTGGTCACAGTTGTACATGCTGAAAAAATAATCTGTACACATTAGCAATGATGCAAACATATCTATCAAGTGGCACTTTGTCAGTAAATGACTCAGACAAAACCATATGGCATCACTTCCCAATTACCAGAAGGAGGACGTGTGAGTACCTGCTCAATAGCAAACTTCAGTCTGTTCACATGACTCTCAAAGAGAGGAAAATGAGCAAAGAAGAACTCGTGAAACTTGTTATTTTCTTCCTCATCTTGTGACAGTGAAAATATAACCCCAATAGCAATCTTCTTTTTTCGAACAATGGAGGGATTGGAACTACAGCTTTCATCGGACATGTTAAAGCTCTCTTCTACTGACCTGAAAGACCAGAAAAACTGTCAACACAACAGCAAATAGATGCATGTCAAATATTCTATACAAAAAAGTTCTATGAATAATAACAACTGAAGGCATGGTCACACAGAAGAATTGAGTGAAATCTCTAGCAGCAAGTAGGCAGTGAAAGTGCTTTGAGACAGCAGCCAGTACTGCCTTAAATCAGTAGTGCTATTCAAGTTAAAGTTTTAGCTTTTCAGTCATGGGGAAATCACAAGAGGAGATCTTCCTTTAGCTGGTTTGCAGGATGGCAAAAGAAAATGCAAATGATGCCTGAGCAGAGCTCTTAACAGCTGGCTTCAAAACAGCAAGGCAGCAGCTGTATAGGTGGTCAAATGCCTTAGTCAGGGACAGTGTATAAAATGTGGCTCACAACAAAAGGGAGTGGGTGGGGAAAGTGTAAAAAAAAATTGAAAAAGGGAGATTTACTTGAAATAACTCCTGCTCCCCACAAACAGCAAAGTAAGCTTCTGGGGACATACTGTACCTGTCCACAATACAATCCAGGTATTAAAACCAACATATCCAGGTAAGGTGTATGGCCTGGTTGGGGTATCTACCACTGGGGGGAGGGGAAAGTTAAAAATCACTCATCACCAGATTATATGCCAACAGGTTTATTTGAAAAAGTACAAGCTTTCGGAGTGCTGCTCCTTTGTCAGGTAGCTAGTAAGGCAGGATCGTAGAACACAGAATTTATAGTAAAAAGATCATGTAACTGATGCAATGTATTAAACAAACTTAGATTGCTGTTAAGTCTTTTTAAACTTTGTCCACCCCAGTCCAACACCCAGAACCTCAACATAATTACAACTAGGGGCACAGTTTAAAGAAGGATGCCATTTAGCACCAAGATGAAGAGAAACTGTTTACTCAGATGGTTGCGAATCTTTGGAGTTCTTTACCATAGAGGGCTATGACGGCTCAGTCTTTCAGTATGTTTCAAGGCCAGGATTGATAAGAGTGGTGTACAAAATCTATGACAGAGGGGCAAAAATTTAGGTTACTTTGCAGTAACATCACTATTGTTCCTCTGACAATTGCAAGAACAGGGATTCTTTGCATGTCAGGATATCACAAGACTCATTAGTAGCCATTTTACAATCTCTAAGCCTGTAAAGGATTCAAAATGGCTGAATCACGTGTCAGTTATACTTCCCAACTTTTCCCCACATGTCCTCCCAAAAAGAACTAAAGGCAAAATAAGAGCTCATCAGGAGGGCAACAACAGAAACGCTTCAGAGAATATCTGATGTAGCATAGGGTGAAGAATTACTGATTAACTGGAGATGATAAACCTGTGTGGCATGGTGGGAGGTTTTGAGTTCATGTGTTGGGTGGCAGAGTGGTAAAGATGTACAATTTTGTGAAATGTCACTCAATACTTGCACACATGCTGGAATGCAATATTTGCTCCAACTACCCCTTTTCTGATTAATTTTAGACTTACCATCTGGGGAAAACTCCATTTTCAAGACTAGTATTCTGACTACGGCGCCAGCGGCGATGGTAGCTGCTCGCACAACTATTCGGAAGTGAGGAGCTTGGTGAAGGGAACGGAGTGATAAGCAGGCTGCTTAAGGAAGCTGTCAAATGTGATTAGAAACAGATTTTTGACTTGGCTGAGAATAGCTTACCTCACTTAATTAAACAGACAACTTTGGGTTTGTTTTCCAGTAAATTCTTATACATCATGCAAATATCATTAAAATAAAACAAAGAGCTGCAGAGGCTGGAAATCTTAAAAACAGACAACGCTCAAGACACACAGCAGGGTCAGAAACTCAGATGAAGGGTCACTAGACTTGCACAGTTAACCCAGTTTCTCTCTCTCTCTCTCCATAAATGCTGCCAGACCTGAGTTTCTGCAGCACTTTGTTTTTGATGCAAATGTCATTGTTGACTTTCACAGTTAATCCAAAAAGAGTTTTCTATTACCAACTTAAAATTCAAGGTAACCAAAGCTTGTTTCAAAATAAGAGAAAGTATACCTTTGTCAAATTATTCAGTAATTAGTATTTTGTTTGAAAAAAGTCACAGTTTTACGATGGTCACATTGAAGTTTGGCCTGAAATGAGGATTTTCTGAACAGTTACTGAATGGCATGTGGCATTTGTCCTCAGATAGCCAGGCCATTGTGACATCAACTTACTTTACCTTGTTGAAGATGGTTATGCCCCAGGAAATGAAAGGAACTATTTTGAAATATTAAACTACACAAAAAATCTATAATGTAATGAGAATATAGTTGTATAATGGACACCATCCAAAGCAATTTAAAAAGTGGGCAAGGATTTGTTTTTAGAAAAGCAATTAATGGTAACATTCGAGTCTAATACTTCGGAACTCTCAGCTTTCTGATATTTATAAAAAAAGCCATTTAAATTCATTAGAGCTAAAGGCTTTTGGCTAAATCGGGTGCACAGCTTTCCCGTGTCAAAGATTGTAGGTCTGTAAGCATGCTCAACAACCTGAATTTATGCGCGGTAAGTTTCCAAAATCAACATCATGTTGTTCAAAAGAATATTTATTGGAATTTTATTTTTCCAATATATCAATTGTGAAACTCAATTGTTCCAAGTGTTTTAGGATATTACAGTGCAATAAGGAGTGCTACAAATGCAATTATGGAAAACATTTAAGGAATATTTAAGTTAAAATCATGTAAGTGACAACCATAAGGACTCAACACCAAATGTGATTGCAGTAGGTAGTAACACTTTCAATTCTCACCAGATCGTGTTATTCCACTGTCTCTGTCTTCATTGATCCCTCTACTGGGCATGTCCATTGGAGTGCTGTGAACTGTGAAGAGTGAGAGAGTGAGAGAGTGAGAGAGTGAGAGAGTGAGTGAGAGAGAGAGTGAGAGAGTGAGTGAGAGAGTGAGAGAGTGAGAGAGAGTGAGCGCGAGAGTGAGAGAGTGAGAGAGAGAGTGAGAGTGAGAGAGAGAGTGAGAGTGAGAGAGAGAGAGAGGATTTACTTCTTTAACATTTTAATATCATGATGTGTTTAACATTTTTTATAAAAGGACAAGTGATTAACAATATCACAACGTGCAGGGCAGCATACATGCAAGAATCACTATGGAGGATCACGTGTGAAAGCATGCAATTTAATCAGCCAAAACGAAACAAATTTCCAATTTTACTAAACACCACCACAATCACAATAATGAACTAAATCAAGATCAATTACATTGTTGATTTGAGATGACAGAGTTCATGATTTCAACTGGACTCCAATGAGATTTGGCAAATTAAGACACTAATTTTGCTTTAGATTACAAGCATTTTATAAAGTCATATTATAAAAGATAATTCAGTAATGACATTGTGTTAACTCCAAGCCTTCTCCTCAGCTGGATTCCCTACTTTAATTAGGAAATGAAGTCTCCCAGTTCTGAATGATTAGTCTCCTGACAAATAATTGCCAAAAACAACTAACTTGCATTTTCTGTTTATTTTTTGAAGCCAATAAACTCTTTGCTGTCCTTCCACTATAGGCAAACTAATGCGTGCCTCAGACATGGAGATGCCATCACAGAAACAGATATGACGATCATTTCACATACAGCACTTGAATAATCTACCTCGCATACACTGGCCACTTTCACCACCAGCAAAAGAATGTGGTACAAAGCTATCCCCATCTCCAAACAAATTGAATTGCATCAAATCCATCATCTAGTGCAAATGGAAAAATGTCACTGACACAACATACTGAACAGCTACTGGTGGGAAGCTCTTAGGAAATATTTTCAGCACACTGTGATGTACATACATACATCTGACAAGTTAAGTTTATGTTTGAAAAAGCCACCGGATACACTAAGAGATGGTGAATCCTTCAAATCTGCTTTTAGCATCCAAATTGTGTTCATGCGAGCATCAAAAAAACCCAAGAATTTTCTTTGTGACTTCAGGTACATTTGCTTCGAGTGTAGATTGAAACATAATTTACATCAAACTTTGGGACATGTCACCAAAGGAAGGTGTTGACTGGAAATGAAATATTTGCCAATGGGACTGGGGAATGACTGCAACTCCCAAGAATGAGTTCCCTGAATATCCTTAAGGGAATTCCAAAAGGCGTGAGTAAATCACGTGAACACACTGCTTGTATGACATCAACAACGGTTCAAAGTATGTCATCCAAAGGAAAAAGTTAAACTTTAGAAATATTTAGATTGTATATCAATTTGAAGTTGAACTCTGGTTATTCCGGTTACAAAATCTTGTGTCGAAAGCAATTCTTTCTTTTATTTGCCTTTCATTATTCCAACAGAATAAAGTGTCCAAGATTTCTTACTATACTGCTTGAAACCAGCCACAGAACGGGTATCCTTAATACTTGCTAATTATCCTGAAAATTCCATACTAAATAGCACAACTTATTATTCTGGACATCAAAGTTGTTCTCTCGCTGGAGACAACACTGTGCACTCCAGTACTAACATCCATGGTAATGAAGTAGAAAATTCTTTGGCATTAAAAATAGAGCTGCAAGTTTTAACAGAAACACTCAATAAGCAGCAACTGAAGCGCCCTGTTCGTGAAGTAGGTGCTCTCTTTTTCTAGCAGCTGTAGAGAATGATGCACTTGAGCTTGGAAAAAGGAGGCAGCTATACATAAGTGCAAAATCTTCTGCCCAGTATCTTTTCTATTACTGTTATTTTTTTGCCCTACTTTCTTCTCTTGCATTCCTAATAGTGTATGATTCCATGGGAAGCTTCTTCCTTCTTCAAAGGACAGGATTGTTCCATCATAAAGAACAAAAACTCAATTATTTTCTACTGCTGTTCACAGTGACTCCTATCAGGAGGCTGCTATCATGGCATGCACACTCGTCAGTTTTGTACAATCCTCAGATCCTCTATAGCTCATCTACAATATCTATCATTTGACTATGCCTAGGCCAACCCTTCTTTCTGTTGCCTTTGAGAGGAGATCTCTGTGATACATCAACTTTGACCAATGGGTCCTAAATACTAACATTTTCATTTATGGATCCATGTTAAAAATCACATAACACCAGGCGATAGTCCATCAGGTTTAATTGGAAGCACTGGTTTTTGGAGCGCTGCTCATTCATCAGGTGGTTGTGGAGTATTCCACAACCACCTGATGAAGGAGCAGTGGTTCAAAAGCTAGTGCTTCCAATTAAACCTGTTGGACAATAACCCGTGTTATGTGATTCTTAATTTTATAGACCCCAGTCCAACACCGGCATCTCCAAATCATAAGTTTTAATATATTCTTTTTGCTCTTAGAATTTCAAGCACCTCTTCATTTGTCTTACAGACTGTAGAAGGATTTTTAGCATACATCTTAGCACTCACATTGCAAAGCCCTCTGAAGATCTATGGAAGTAAATACTTCCATATTGGATAGATAGAACATAGCACTGAGCTTTTTTTTGATATAAACTTCAGTTTTTGTGTTGTTAGCACATACTTCATCTTCATAGTATGTTTTTAAACCAGAAAAATTCCACAATCCCACTCACTATGGTGTCTCCTTATGTTCTTTTCTATTACAACAGACTAGAATCCTGCTCCCAACAGATGGCTGGAACTGATCAATAAATTACAACTTCTGCCACTTCCCTGGATACCTTAATCTGAAAAAGGTCCAAGTCAAAATGCTTTGGGATGAGGCTTAGTTTTCAGGATGCCACTTGTCAGTCTGCCATTCTTTAAAATTTACTAGGTAAAAACAATGACTGCAGATGCTGGAAACCAGATTCTGGATTAGAGTGGTGCTGGAAAAGCACAGCAGTTCAGGCAGCATCCGAGGAGCAGGGAAATCGACGTTTCGGGCAAAAGCCCTTCATCAGGTTGCTACCTGAACTGCTGTGCTTTTCCAGCACTACTCTAATCCAGAATCTAGTTTCCAGCATTTGCAGTCATTGTTTTTACCTAGTTGATTTTAACCCTACTGCAAAGCATCTTGCAAGAATACCTGCCTTGAAGAAGTTTTCCTCCTCTCTCTTCAAGAATCTCAGGGAGTCCCTCTCCCACTGCAACCCCCAGGTCATTTTCTCTGCCCATTCTTTAAAATTTCTCAAGAGGAAGACCAACCTCAAGAACAAAACTCATTGAACTTGGGTTCTAGCAAACAATGCAATATTCCAAAAATTACACCAGTCGACTTGAAGATATCTTGTAAGTGATTTGAAACTTGAGATGGAGTAAATGGAAGATTATTAAAATAGTTTAATTTTTAAATAGTATTTACATTGAAGTCTATATCATTTTCGAAACACTTGAATTTTAACAAGAATAAAGCCAATACATGCATGATTTTCTGTTGGTATCTTAAAATTATTTATATAACCTATTCCAGGTCTGTGGAAATGAGGCTTACATGAAGCCCACCAAATCACAAAACTAATCGAGGAGGGTTTCTGCAGTCTCTGATGGTGCCACATTAGACTTCCAAACACCAGAACATCACAAACCTGAAATCTCAGTCTCATGTTAATAAGTAACCAGTTCTCAGCTGCTTTATACAACAGTGAGTACTTAGTGAGCAACTGTAGGAGTTAGGAATGGTGTTTAGTTATCATGCAGAATCAAAACATTGAAATGTACTTTTGTATTCTGGTTAACTTCTGTTGGTGGGCATGAGCTTTGAAACACGGCCAAATACAGGCAAACGGGACTGGATTAGTTTCAGAAACCTGGTTTCTATGTTGAGACTCTATACAATTCGTTTCCACACATCACTTGTGACTGTACCACAACACATGCAAGCTCATTTTATCTTCCAATTATTTTGTATAGATTGTTTGACAATTTCTCAGTGTAAATTTTCCAGTATTTTGATATTGCTTTGTTTAAAATTATAAATAATTTACTAAAATCCGTTTTTAGACTGAAATGGCCATGCCAAATACAGCAGCCACAGTCAGACATATCAGAAAAAGACCTCCAAAAACCACATTTAAAAGTAACTGTTGTACCCAGCAGCACTTTAAGATGCAGTAAGATGTGTCTGATTTTATTAGGAATTCACACTAACAAGTAAAACCTTGAGTTAACCATGCTTCCCACCCTGAAACAACAGATGTCAAGAGGTGACCATGCACTGTCTGTTCCTCACCTAGCCAATCCGAATCTCATCGCACACTGCCCAGACCAGAGTTTAGGGATCCTGGTGGTAGGCTGTGGTTGCGATTTGAAAAGGATTAATAGGGCTACCACTCAGTGGTAGTGCAGAAAGCAGAAATGAGGGAGAAGAATTCTGAAAGGGTCAGCACCTCAACAACCAAGGATTGGTATTTCATCGAATCAGCCGAGACTGCTGTTTTGTTCAGTGTCACTTCTGCTGTTAACCTAACACGTTCATGAATCTCATCTAAACACACTCATACCCAGAGATTTTGTATTTGGTCTTCCAATTCTTGTTAAATTGGATTTCAGAATTCTATATAATTGCATTGAAAGGAAAAATAAGGAGCAAAAGTATGAGGCCTCCCACCACCATACGACATTTCAGGATATACAATTCAGTGACATCAACTGCATACATAACAACATTGAAGAAGAATGCAGTATGATACAACAGGATGTTGGAAAACTTGCAGACTGGGAGAGTTTAGTGGCAAATAAAGCTTAACATAGATAAATGAGAGGTCATATTATTTTTTAAAAAGTAGAAATATTATTAATATCTTCAAAAATTAGAAATTGAATGGACGAAAAGAATCAGGAATATAGGCCATCAAATCATTAAAAGCAGCATGACAGGTTAACAAAATTAAAATAAAAGAGCTGGGATTTAACTTTATGAATATGAAATTTAAAAGCAGTGAAGATATATCAAAATAACACAGGAACTGGCCAGCCATAGTTCTAGTATCCAAATAAAGATTAGTGCCAGAAGAGATTTAGAGCTATTGGGATAGATTGAATATTTTGGAGAGATTTTGCTGTAAAAAGAAAATACTTTGAGGAGATCTGAAAGAGGTTTTTAGAATTACAGACAGGTTAGATAGAGAGATGTGAAGAAAAGGTTCTGATTCTCCGAAGGACCATAAAATAGTTATTAATGAATCCAACAGGGAAAGAAAAGCAACATTTCTTTACTCTGTGCTGATGAGACACGGATAGGTAGGAAAGTAAGTGGTGGAGAGGACATAAACAGGCTTCAAAAAAAATAGATAGGTTAAGTGAGTGAGCAAAGATGTGACAAATGGAGTATAATGTGGGAAATGTGAAATTGCCATTTAGGCATGAAGACTAAGAAGTATATTTAAATAGTGAGAGTTTGCAGAGCTCGTGGCCTGCTGCATGCAACACAAAATGTCAGTATGTATATGCAACAAAAAAAAAATAGGAAAGCTAATACGATGTTATCTTCTATTGCAAGGGAAATGTCGGGAGATTATATTTCAGCTATAAACAGCATTGGTGAGACCATATATCAAATAGCATGTACAGTATTGGTCTCATTGTTTAGAGTAGGACATAAATGCATTGAAAGCAGTTCAGAGAATGTTTACTTGATCAATACATATAGATTGGGCAGGTTGACTTACGAGGAAAGGACTGGTGTTTAGAAGGATAAAAGAAAACTTGATTTAAACATGAAATTCCTGATGAGTATTGACAGAGCAGATGTAGAAAAGTACTTTCCTCTTGTGAAAGAATCTGGAACGGGGAACACTGGTTACAAATAATGGGTCACCCATTTATGACAGAGATGAGGAAATTCTTCTGTCAGAGGGAGGTCAGAAGTCTATGGAACACTCTTCCTCACAAAGTGGTAGAAGCAGGACTTATGAATACTTATAAGGCAGAGGTACGTAGAATCTTGACTACCAAAGGGATAAAAGATTGATCAGAAAAAATGCAGGAATGTAGAGCTGAGATTAAATTTGAATCAGCCATGATCTTATTGAGTGGAGGAGCTGGCATGAAGGGCAGAGTGGCCTCCTGTTTGTATATGAAGGGAATCCAATACAAAGTGAGAAGGGGAGACAGAGGAGGCTCAGAGATGTAAAAGGAGGGAGTGAGACACACACACACACAGACACACACACAAACTAAACTACTTTTCTTGTGAGTAATGAATGTAGCACCATGGTATCTAATAAATGATTAACATATGATTTACTAACATCTACTTTTAGGAACAATGAATCAAGTGCATTTTTTTTTATTTTTAGATTGGTCAATTTACAGAAAGTAAGAATCTCATTTCCACAGCTGTAAATAGAGCACATGCCCGGCTAATGCAGACCAACACACAGTCCAGAACCCACAGGCACTATGCAAACCTGCAAAGAAAGAAGCGCTCCGGATTAGACGGAGCGGTGCTGGCTCAGAAACACCTGGTGCCCGCCTAGGGCTGCAAAGCTGCGAAAAACCTACGGATCAAAATTGTAACAAAAATAGAAAACAAAACAGAAGAATGGGATTAGTAAAGCCATCAAAGCAAAAAAGTTAGAACACCACATGGACTGCCATTTCAAACTAAAAACAAAAACACAGTTAAAAATACACCAGAATAGAATCATTTCTCAGTCAAAGTTGACTTTTATACACACTCTTCCCCCTCCCTTGCCCTTCCAAGTCCTGGTTTGGAGACAAAACAAAGGCTAACACAAATGAAATTACTTTTACATCTAAATAGGGCATTTGTGACAAAGAAAAAAGAAATAAACTTACAGTTCAAATAAAAACAAATATACCTTGTGAAGGCTCTTTAAATACACTGATTAAAAGCAAATAATGACAAAAAAAAACAAGTATTTCATGATGAAAACTGAAGCAAAGAATTAAAGGTAAGTTTGTGAATTTTGAGGATTGTATTCATCAAAGTTTAAAAAAAAACCCTCCTGCATCTCTGCCCTCGTGGTTTCAATTTAAGTTGTCATGTTTAACTGAAACTACATTCTCCTTCCTACTCCCCATCTGCTTGGGGATAAAACACAACCACAAATGATCAGGTGGATTAAACTAGAAATCAATGCAGTTAATTAAATGTTGTGCATGAAACCGAAGTTGTTTCTCCCAAAGTTCTGCATTATTCACTAATTAAAATGTTCAATCTCCTAACATTATTTACACTCTACCAGCAAATAAACTGTAACAAAATGTGGAAGGAAAAGATAGAAACAGGACAACAGGCAAAAGCAATATTTTAGTTACAGTTACGTGCATAATTGTATGTGGATACTGTACTTTTACTTTCTCCTCCTTCTGCTACCACTATAGTCAAGATGAGAAAGTGCACTACTGACCATATTTATCAATTCATGTCTGTCTGCTTCTTTTAATGTTTGATTAAAATAGCACTAATTGTCACTTCATTTTGCATTTAGGAGTTGTGTCATAAAACCTTACAGAAGCAATGCACATTATTGCAAACTATCACTGATGTGTTCATGTCTGCAATCTTACATGTAAAACTGATTCTTAACTGTAACCATGGCAACATAAGACAGAGAAGCTAGGCAGGCCATCCAAGATTCAGAAAGATCATGGCGAAACTGATTGTAGTCTCAGCCCTCCTTTTCTGTCTGCCAGCCCAATAACTTTCAGTTCCCTGATCTCGCAAACATATATTTAAGCCGGTCTTGAATAAATGCAATGACCTAGTCTCCAGTCCTTTCAGGGGAAGAGAACTGTACAGACGAATGACCCTCTGAAAGATAATTTGATCTTAAAAAGGGAGACCTCTTATTCTATATCCAGTCTCCCCACAAAAGGAACCATCTTTCTAGGATCCATGCTATTAAGCCCTCTCAGGATCTTGTATTTTCTATTAAGATTATCTTTACTTCTTCTAAATTTCAATGGGTATAGTCACAATCTATTCGATCTATATTCAGAAAATAATTAGTTCAACCTGGGATGGATTGAGAGAATTTTCTCTGAACTGCTTACAACATAATTGTTTGCCACTTTCAAACAAGGAGACTAAAACCACACACAGTACAGGGGCATGATCTCACCAGGGTCCCGCACAGCTGCATTAGAACTTCCCGACATGTATATTCCATTCTGTTTGTGCTAACATTCGATTTGCCACCTTAATCACTTGCTGCACCCTCTGATATGTGATTCACATACCAGGACACCAGGTTCCTTTGTGCCAGTGTTCTACAATGGTTCACTATTTAAATAGAGCACTGTTTTCATGTTCTTCCTGTCAAAAGTGGACAAGTTCACATTTTCCCACATTATACTCAACCTGTTAACTTTTCAACCACTTACTTAAGCTTTCTACATCCCTCTGCACACACTCTACCCCATCTTGACAACTTACTTTCCTACTTTTTTTGGAGTCACTGCTGCTATTTTAACATGGAATGAAAGATTAAAGAGACATTCATCCTTAGGCTGTTGACATTCAAGCACCAAGGCTAGGCTCAGATTGACACACAAACAACTGCAGAAAGTAACGTATCCACCATACTAACCACTACACTGACAGAAAAGAATTAGCCCTTTTAAATTTGAAGGATAAAATTTAGATGACCAGATATTGTATACAGAATCACTAAAATTTCCAGCACACAGATATGCCATTCAATTCATCTTGTTTGTTGTGATTTAACCAGACAAGATTAAGGTACTTTAACATTTAACCAGTTAAAACTGTGAAGTTTGTCAGAATAAAGCACAGATCAGCTAGGATTACTTTACAAGAGAAGTAGCAAGATCCCTACCAATAGGACACTGGCCTCTCTGTTTATCTGCAACCATCAGTGACAGGCTGACTTCATAAAATCCTATCAACAAGTCAGACTGACCAGCCAATCATCACTCCCATTGGAACAATAAGGACCTGATGTGCCTGGTTCAGGTATCTGGCTAAACTACCATTACGAGGAGGGTCATTTTAGACCAAATTACCCCAAAACTCCTACACTATAAAAGGAAACTGTAATAATTACCAGCAATATAACAACAGAAAAATTTCAGGATTCATCATTTATAAAGGCAGACGACAATTATTAGGCACTTGCGAGAGCAGATTAGTGAACAGAATCTTAAAGCGCATCACAGATAACCCACTAAATAGTCGTTCCATCAGATGTAAGGGCAGAACTTTGGCAACAGCTGACAATTAATCTGAAAATGATGATGGGAGCCCTTGCAATTATACCAAAGTAAAGGCAGCATCCAATAGCAGTCTTAGTCAGCTTCAGAATTTTCTCAGATTTGTGACCTATGTCAAGACACTGTGTTGGCCTGTGTAAATCCAATGTGTCAAACAATCTACAGCATCAGATATTAAGTCCAGTGTTGTACAGTCTTACTGGCTGCTAACTGCCTAGTTTAAATCCTCAAATAAGGCAGATTATTTGTCTGACTCCTTGGAGAGTGAGTCATTCTAAGGAGTCAGAATTTAAGTATCTCAAAACTAAGTCATAATGGAACTTACCTATAAGGCTGTTCATCAGAATATTTTGATCTGGGTAAGGTTTTGACGTATTAGTGTCCTGATTAATACATTCGAGACTGTCTTGTAACCTTAAAGTACAATTAAAAATGCACACATAAATCTTCAAAATCAAGATATATCTCATCAACAGTCACAAGATAAAGCACAAAATAAGCAGAGTTGGTAAAGTTGCTCATTCTACTGTTTCATTTCTTCACCTAAAATGACTATTAAGGGAAAAACCAAGAAACTTAAATGGCTCTGTATTGCTCCTATTTTTCTCCATTTATGCTTCAATGGAGGAAGCAGTCAGGGTGTAACTCTCCCTGTTCTAACATCATACAGTGCTATGTACCATGCAACATATGAAATTAAAGGTTTTGACACACTTGCACTTCAAAACTGCTCAAACTGAGATTATTAACAAGCATCTTTGCAAGTTATTAATCAGGCCTCTGCATCATTATCTCCTTCACCATTTTTGAAGTCGAAAGTCACACAATACCATGTTATAGTCCAACAGGTTTATTGAAACCACAAGCTTTCCGAGCGCTGCTCCTTCGTCAGGTGGAGTGACTTTACCTGATGAGGTAGCAGTGCTCTGAAAGCTTGTGATTTCAAATGAACTTGTTGGACTATAACCTGGTGTTGTCTGGCTTCCAATTTTGCCCACACCAGTCCAACACCGGCGCCCCCACATCATGACCATTTTTGAAGGCAGAAGACTCTTGGAGAAGAATGTGTTGGGTTAGCACCCTGATGACTTTCTGTCTCTAGCTTCTTTGTCAAGGGGCAAGCTGCATGTCCAGTTGACACCCAGCCCAGCAGTGGCAGGAAGCTAATTACAACCATGGCATTACAGATTAACCAGCATTTTCCCACCAAGGCTCTGCCTTTTTTTTTTTAAAGAAGAGAATGGTCTACAGCTCATCTCCTCACAGGAATTAACAACACTGCAGCATATCAGAATGACTGTGATCAAGCAGCTTGATCTTAAAAGGAGCACAAAAGAGATGTTCTTCACCACATCTATTACCGTGAAAGGTGCCTCCCTGCAGACCGATCCACCTGATATTTCTGGGTGCTGTGATTTGCCTGGTGGTTCCAGCATTTATATTGTTTCTCCATCTTGAGACACCATCCCTGAGCAACACTCACTATTCTTAGGCAACTCTGACTGGTGTGCCCACCTGCCATCTCGAATTGCACTCCCAGAGGTTCTTTCACGGACTGGAAAGAAGTCACGAGAGGAGATTTGATAGAGATTTCCAAAATCCTGAGCAGTTTGGGTTGAGTAGATAGGGAAGCTGGCCCCATTCATTATAAAGGAACAAAAGCAAGGGGGCATAAATCTAAAATGTTTTCAAAAAAAAAATTTTTACACAGGAGTTGGGATGTGGAATACATTGCCTGAAAATGTGGAGGCTGCATGGCATTCAATTGAGATATTCAAGAGGGCACTGGATGATCATATGGATTAAAATAGTGCTCAGTAGTAGGGGGGAAAAAAATGTGCGTGTATAATGTTGCTGTATTGAAGAGCTTGTGCAGTCACGATGCGCCTAATGACCACCTTCTGAATTAGCCACCTCTGGGAATATTAGAACAAAAGGTAAGCCGCCTGATAGAGTGAGCTCAAGATCTGGAAATTATCAAAAATTCTGTCGAGAAGATTCTGGTCACCATTTCTCCAGTAAAAGAGAAAAATAAATGTCAGGAAATGGAGAATGTTTTAATATTACCAACACCATATCGGCACTGCAAAATATAGAGAAACCAAGCCAAAACTTCAACATAACTTATAAGGATTTACTTGAAAACAGTAACGTACTGAGCTGCACAGTAGCATAATATGAAAAAACGCAGAGTAGCAAAAGTAATGAGAAAAATAATTATAGCTTAGTCAGCATCCAAAAATTGAAAGGCAGTCCCCAGTCTTCTGCTAAAGTTTAAGGAACGCTTGAAATACTTTGCAATGGTGCAACTGTTTCTAACTTAAGGTAATAACTGGATTTTTTTTATTCTAGCTACTACATTTCAAAGTTAATTTAAGCATTAGCTACTTAAATTAAAATCATCTCCTTTCCCAGAATTTCCATCAAGTGGTGTGATGACAGGATGCAGAGGATACCAATAGCATTTTTCTTATGTTCAAAGTAAAATAGTTAAATATTTCAAAGTATTTAAGCATCAACAATTAAATAATTTTCTTGTGATGGTGATCATAAGAGCAAAACTCTACAATAAACAAGAGGGTACAGGTTCAATTTTTCATTACGAGATACCTGGTTTCTTTGTCTGTCATTGTTAGGAGTTAGAAAGCAAAAGTATTAACTCCTGCTGAAAAGTGTAAGAGCAAAAATGCTGGACAGTAACATCTACGATGCGTCTTTGTCTTCCATTGAGTCGTAATATGGAAGTGTCTGTGCAAATGGCAATTTTTGTTTTGCTTGGAAGTGAAGGTCTTCTTTGGACAAAGATGTGACTTCCAGTGTCCATGAAATAAGACTGCTTAAAGTTGCAAGTGAATCTTGCATCAATACTCATTCAAAATGCTCACCTGCTTTAGATTCAGGTATGAAAGATTCACAGCAATTATTTCCCCCCAACTACCTGTTCAAATTTTAAACAGTGATTTTTTTTTCTTTGCCCCATTTTTTGGATGGCTTTTATTAGAAAAAAAACAGAAGTCCATTCACAAAACATCGTGTCATTTGAATGCATAAAAGTTACTGAAAAACTCGTTTATCCAACAGAAATGGTACCCACGTATTGAGACTTCCAGTGACACTACCTCCGGTACGAGCTGTGAAAACCTTGCTAAGCATTAGTTGAGGTGGAGACCTGAAGAGAAAATTGAGCAAGATTATTTAGAAAATAACTCAGAAATCAAAGATAACTTTTAACTAAACATAGATGAAAATTTCCTTGAACTGTAGAAATGGTAACCATTTTTTTTTTAAAACCACGTATACAAATTGCAGTCTCAATGAACGCTCCTGAATACATCAACTGTTTATTCATTTGGATCACTGAATTTGATAGAGACACCTGAATACATGAAACACTTAATTGCAAAATGAAAATCTATTAAAGTTGAAGAACTAAAAGGCAGTGTGAATTACTCTGAAAATTCTGGTATGCAAGGATGTGTACAATTTTAAGAACAGTTAAGTATTTGTAAGAAAGGTACTGCCTCAATTCCTAACTCTGATGGGCGGAGAGGAAGACAAAAATGGAATCAAAATTTCTGGAAAGTTGCAGGAAAGCAGAGCGAACTTCCCCAACCCTCCCTCCTCAACCAAGGGGAAAAGGGGAGGGGGGGGAAAAAGAATCAGACATTCCAAATTCAACCTGCTGAGTTTCTGTTCAATTTACAGTTCCCTCTAAATTCCAGGGATAGACTTTAAATCCATGCTGTGTCAAGAGCAGTAGTCAAGTTTGGGTGAGCTCACAGGCAAATGTAGGAAATTCCATTCATACATCCCATCCTTGCCAGTTGAAAACCATCAAGAGTTTGCAAGCTTTTAGTAGGGTAAAGCAGACCCATCCCAAAAGACTATCAATTATTTTCCTAAAGCCACCACTTTGTTCAATCGAGAATATGACCGAAGGAAAAAAATTCTTTTTGGGCCTTAACAGGGTTGCCCCTCACTGCCAGAGTGAATGGCATCACTCCAATACACCAACAGATCTTCTGACGAAAGCCCCTTTCAAACATACTTGGTGCAACGTGCCCAGCTCAGCTCAACATCAACACTGCCCTTGCAATCTGGAACGGGTTTGGGTTGGCACATGGACAGACAGAGGTTTTATTCTACTTCTGATAATTAAGTGGCATACAGAATTCCAGGGCACGATATTGTCTGGAGCCTTAACCCTAAATGGGGATATGTGAAGTGATAGGTGATGCTGCAGACCAGTTTATGTTGGTGTCACACGAAAGGTGTGCTACAGGGACCGGTGGAGGTTAAAGAAAGTTCAACAGCACAATGTAGATATTTTAAATCAACATGCTAGACACATCACGACACACAACTGGAGCAGATGGTATGTGAATTTAGGCCTTCTGACCCAAAGGTAGAGTCACTACCACTTCACCACAGGAGACCCTGTGTGCATAGAATATGTATAACTAGTGATCTCCAATCTACAAATCTGAAACATTGTAACAAAAATTAACTGAGAAACACTGGCTGGAATGTACATATCTTCAACAGTATGAATTATGTGGCAAAACGAAGTACATCTATTTCCTTTATAAAGCCAACTAAATAATCCTGTTGTTATAAAATTGACTCAGCTGTGTAAACTTTGACTGAGCCACTTTTTTTTAAACCTGGTAAACCAGCTAAAATTTAACTTTCCTCTTTGAACATAAAAAAATCTTTAGAAGCTGATAATACAAATTAGTTAAATAACAAAAGATTTGCAACTTGCTAGAATGCAAAGTCTTCTAACCGTATCTGGTGGATTTTTAAGGTGGAACCTTTGTAGCTCATTGCCACAGACCCAAACATCATTTCACCAAGCATGTTAGCATCAGAGGATGGCCGAGAATTCTGGAAAGGAAAGTTAACAAAAATGAATACCTTGTTATCGATTTGAAGATGCCTTAAAAACAGAGACTACTGGTGAGTTAATATTTTAGGGCTAAATGATGAGGTCATATAAAAGTATCATGTAAATAAAAATAATGTGCAATTTTATAAATCTTATTCTAGGAAACAGAAAAATATATTTTAAGGGAATTACTTAATTTACAAGTAACATTTTGACCATTTCTATCTTTAAAAATCTGTGAAAAACACATCACAGGACACAGTAAAAACAATTCAACCATTAATATATCACACCTGAACGTGATAAGTACTGCACTGTTGTATTATAATTGTGGACTGTTATCAGGCATGGGTATGTGTGTGCAAGTCATGGACAGACATCGAGACAGGAGGAAAAGACAGTGAGCGAGAGAGCAAGAGAATGACACAGACAGAGGTGTTCAGCCCTTCCCATGCTCAGTCTTTGTATTTTGCAGTCAAGAGTCACTGTAAACCTGAAGAGAACCAGTTTATTCCTCCTGCAACAGTTACAAGTTGGGACATCTTAAAAATAATAAGTCAGAGAATGTTTTTAAAATTAGAGATCCAGCCATGTTGCGTTTCTTAGCAACCAGAAAAAGATAATTGGCCAGTACAAGGCTTTAGAAGAGTCATGAGGATCATCTCAATGTCAGTACCCAGGAACAAGGACCGCCGAACTGTCTTTCCAGTCTAATTATTTGTAATAAACAGTAATTCATATTAAGTGCAAGAACCTAGTCCATGCTTTCAAATCAACCTGTCTGAAAATCAAGTAAACTCGAAAATTTTGCACACTTTTTAAAAGTCTTTAATTTTCGTGACAACTTCAGGAATAGCAGGCCTTTATTTCCAGTGCAGTACCCCAGTGAGTCATAAAACATCAGTGTGCAATATGCTCTAAATATCACTGAAATATCACATGCTGGCAATTTGTTGACTCACACATTGTTTAAAAAAAATCTAGCCCTTCCTCCCAAAACAAGTCAATATTTTTGGCAGTCAAGCATATGGAATACTAAGTCATGTAGACTGCTACGGAAGAAAAAGTGGACTCAATGCACACTTGACAGACATAGGTCATAATGTGGATCATAGGGATTAGCTATATTTGTGGGGATTAAAAAGAGGGAAAAAAAAAGTCAGTGAATAGGACCTAAAAGCTAATAATCCTGGTGCTTAAACAAAATGCTGAGTAGGTATAAGCTTTTGTCTCCTTATCCAAAAGGGAAATTTTGTATTTGTTTATGAAATTTATTTAAATAGATATACTCATACACTTTTGCCTCAAAGATTCTACACCACTGATCCACATACTACAACACGTCATTCCTGTTGCATTTTTGCTGTTTTGAAGGAGCAGAACAATCTGTATCAACTTTGGTTGGAAGCACTTCATCGGAGTGCAGTAATTAGCTGATCTTGATATGCATAGACTGCCAGTGTGTACTAGTTGTCTAGAAGATGTGTTTATAGTTTATAATTTTCTAATGCCTGTTACAGCAGGGTTTAATGCAAAGGCTTGTTTCTCTGCAACTGGCAGCAGAGCATGGAAGACCACTAGATTGGTTAAAAATAAGATGCTAAATTCCCATTCCCACTTTAAATTTAAACTTCAGAACAGATATACAAAGAGAGCCCCAAATGTTCAATTTATGGTGCCAGATAGACTGAGAATGGTCAGTTTACAATACAGCCCTAATTACATGCCTCACCACAAACCAAGGAAAATTTCACATATGATGTGGTCAATATTAGTATTGCTTGAATTGCGCTTTAAATCTTTATAATATTTCTGTAATGTTAAAATCAATAGTTTCTAGTTTCATGTTAGAAGAAAGGAATGCAATTCGATATCATTTTAATTTGAAATGTCAGCTACCTTGAGATATGCCAATGAAAGTACTTATTTCCCAAATTTCCTACACTTAGAATGCTAACAAGTTAACATGACCAGTCATTGACAAGTATCAAAAGGTTATTAGCATCGATAATGATGTCTGGTGAGTGAACCATGAGAGAGTGCGCTTTCTCTAGTTCCCACAGACCCATTCACTAACAGAAATTAATTACCAATATTATAATCTGGAAAAATACAGCTCAAATAATTATCATTCCAGACACAAATAATAGGAGATAGCTAATGTTGTATTGAAAGATATTTTTCACAATTCAATCAGGCAAAATTTAAAAAGCTTCAAGTACCCAATAGGATGTTTAGCTGCAGTTTCAGTTGACATATCCATTAGGTCAGTCAACTTAAAAGCAATATAAACTGTCTGAGAACAATTTTTCACCAGCCTCCAAAAGGACATCTTAAAACAATTAATAAATGAAAATTCATCTAACAGAAGTTTCAGGTTACAATCCTCAAAAGAATTAGTTTGGGGAGACTTAAATGACAGGGTTACAGTTTATATGTTCAGGCCTTACCTGGCATTTCGAAGATTGATCTTTAGCATTAGGAGCTGATGAAGATGAGGAAGAGAGGCTGTCTGAAGAGCTGGTACATGTACTGCATTTTGTATGACAGCATTTCTCGAGAATCTTCACTTGGATATCGCTGCATACTTTCTGCAAGTAGAAGGATTGTAAAGGTTGGCAGTTTTCTCAGAGATCATTTAAAAACAGTGGAAAAGGAAGAAAAATATCAAGTACTATGCCAAAGGGCACAGATTTAAAGTGACTGGAGAAAGAACCAGAAGTGACAGAGGAATGGTTTTACACATCTTGGAAAAAACTATGTGGAAATAAGAGCAGAGAATTGGAACTAACTGCATGTTTAAAAATGGCAAAACCAATAGACCAAATGATCTTTCTGTGCTGTAGAAACAAAATTCTCAATTTTTTAATAAACCTGTTCAGAAATGTTGAGACTCCTCTGGAGCAGATGGGACTTGAACCTGTGTCTACTGGCTCAAAAGTAGGGACACTAGCACTGTGCCACCAGACTCTATGATTATCTATCGTGCATCGTTGGGAATGGTGCACTACCTGCAATTTATATTTAAAAAAATAACATTTAATTAACATAATATCAGAAGATCATATGGCCAACAATGTGTGCTCTGCCATTCCATAGCATTAATGTCAATCATGGCTGTCAACTCCACTTTCCTTTCCATTCCCCATGTTCCTCGGTTCCCTGAGAAACCAAAACAATCTGCCAATCTCTGCATTAAATATAGTGAATGATGGCACATCCACAACTCTCTCGGGGTAAAGAATTCCAAACATTCACAACACTGAGTAAAGCAATCTCCACCATTACTGACAAGGGAAGTCAGGGACAGCATAAAGGCAAAAGAAAGAGCACAGAAGGTGAAGACTGATGAGAAACCAGAGAATTGGGAAGCCTTTAAAAACCAGAAGTTAATTGAAAAAAATCAGTAAGGAGATGATGAATACAAGGTTAGGCTAGCTAGTAATATAAAAGAATCAGTCATTGGCAAGATTTGGGAGTCCATTATTAAAAGGATGAGATTGCATAGTACTAGGAAGTGCATGGTAAAACAGGGCCAAGTCAACACAGCTTTGTCCAAAGTAAATGATGCCTGACAAATCTGCTAGAGTTGGACAAAGGAGAGCCAGTGGACATGATCCATTTAGATTTCCAGAGATCTTTAACAAGGTGCAACACAAGACGCTGCTAAATAAGATCACAAACTTTGGTGTTGCGGCAAGTTATAGGCATGCATAGAGGATTGGCTGATTAGGAGAAGGCAGAAAGTGGGGATAAAAGGGTATTTTTCAGGATGGCTGCCAATGGTGAGTGGAATTCCACAGAGTCCGTGTTCAGACTACAACTACTCTCTTTCCATATTAATGATCCAGACAAAAAGAACTAAAGACATTTTTGCTAAGTTTGCAGATGGCGCAACGATAGGTGCAGGGACAGGTGGCATTGAGGAAGTGGGGAGGCTGCAGAAGGAGTTGGACAGGCTAGGAGAGTAGGCAAAGAGTGGCAGATGGAATATAAATGTGAGATAGTGCAAGGTTAAGAAAAGAAGTATAGACTATATTCTAAATGAGGAAAGGCTTCAGAAAACTGAAGCTCAAAAGGGACTTGGGAGTCCGACTTTAGATTCTTTTAATGTTAACATACAGGTTCAGTTGGCTGTTAGGAATGCAAACACAATGACAGCATTCATTTCAAGAGAGCTAGAATACAGAGCAAAAGTGTATTGTTGAGGCTGTATAAGACTCTTGTCTGACCACATTTGGAATACTGTGAACAGTTTTGAGCCATGTATTTAAGGATGGATGTGCTGGCATTGGAGGGAGCTCCCAGATGGTTTACAAGAATGATCCTGGGGATGAAGGGCTTGTCGTATGTTGAGTAGTTGAGGACACTGGGTCTGTACTCGATGGAGTTTAGAAGGATGAGGAGGACATCTCATGAAGATTGAGGGGTGACCTTATAGAGGTTTTATAAAATCATAGGAATAGATAAGATGAATCGCGAAGTCTTTTCCTTAAGGTTGGGGAGTTCAAAACGAGGGAGCATTTTTTTAGAAAGGACAGGAGTGGCAACTTTCTTTTTAAACAGAGAGTGGTTCGTACATCAAATTAGCCACTAGAGGAAGTGCTGAATGTAGGTACAGTTACAACATTTAAAAAATATTTGGATAAGTACATGAATAATAAAGGTTGGGAGAGAAATGGATTAAACGCAGGTGGGACTAGTTAAGTTTGGGAGCATGGTCAGTTTGGACTAGTTGGACCAAAGGGTCTGTTTCCATGCTGTATGACTCTATAATACTAAGAGGTCTGGATTCGGTGGCTAGAGAGAAGACGTTTCCACTTGTCGGAGAGACTAGGACCCAAAGGACTAGTCTTCAGAACGGAGAAGTATTTCTTCAGCCAGATGGTGAATCAATGGTAGTCAATGCCACAGAAGACTGTGGAAGCCAAATCATTGCATGCACCCAAAACAGAGATACTTAGGTTCTTGATTAGTCAGAGGATGAAGAGTTTCAAGGAGAAGGGAAGAGAATAGGGGTTAAGAAACACATCGGCCATGATCAAATTGCAGAGGAGACTTGGAGGTTGAATGGCCTAATTCTGCTCCTATAACTTCTGGTTTGTGGTCTACCTTCAGTCCCACATGATCACACACTCTCTCTGCCCCGCACCTTATCCTGAAACTTTGCTCCCTTGTTTTAGATTCTCTAGACATGGTAACAAACTTTTCATGTCCACCCTGTCAAGCCCCTTTAAATTCTTGAATATTTCATTGAGATCACATCTCATTCTAAATTCCAGAGAATATGGACCCAATTACTCAGCCCTCATCATAGAAAAATCCTGCCGTCCAAGCACCAGCCAACTGAACCTTCACTGTACTACCTTGAATGCAAAGACAAGCCTCCTTAAATAAGAAGACCAAAATTGCACAGTATTTCAGACAATAGCCTCCAAAAGTACAAGTGCAACAAGACCTTCCTCATTTGTGTCTTCCATCCCTTTTACAACAATGATCAAAATATTATTTGCTTTTCTAATTGCTTGTTGCACTTGCATTACCTTTCATGTTCCTGATAGGCACACACTAAAAATCCACTGAACATCAACAGTTACAAGTTTAATACTTTGCAAAGAAAATAATCCTGCTTTTCCTATTTTTACAACTAAAATCAGCAACCTCACACTTCACCATCTGCTATCTTATAACCCACTCAATTTACTGTCTATATATCTTTTCAGGCTCTATTTTCCTCACAGCTTACATTCCACCTAGTATCTTCAGCGTATCTGGATGCGGTGTCTTTGCACAAATCAGGGAAAAGCCAACTGTTTTGCATGGAAGAGCCAGATTTCAATTTTTCCTCATTCTTGCTGGGGCCAATGAACAAATTTCAAAAAAGGTAAGTGTTGCCACAACAGTAAACACAAATTTCATCAACAAATAATTCAAAAGCAAAAAAAATTATTAAATGAGTCATTCGTAGAACCAACCAATAAAAAGCACCAAGAAGAAATCTTAATGATAATGCTGATTGGCACCTTTTACCAGAGCTACAGAGAAAAAGAATCAGCCCCAATTTATGGTCACTAGGGAATTAGTGGCACGAGGCAGAGCTAAGGAGCTGGGTTTAATAAACACTGAAGTTGGGTTACCTCTGACGGGGGCAGATGCTGAGCTGGCCTCAACAGAATTCACCCAAAAATAGCCATTGGAAGAGAGGTAACTTTCAGCTGTGGTTTCATCCTTTCACAGTCTGCTTTTTCTCTTTCCCTCTCTCAATCTCATCCCTTCCCCTCCCCTCTTTCTCTCTCAACCTCTTAATGCCAGTCTTACTCTGTCCCCTTTAATTTCAAGAAAATAATCCATAGACTATCCATAATAGGGGGCATAGGTTCAAGGTGAAAAAGGAAAGATTTCAAAGTGACCTAAAGGCCAACACTTTTTTACGGAGGGTGCTGTGTTTGTGGAATGAGCTGCCAGAGGAAGTGGTGGACCCTGGTACAATTACAGCATTTAAAAGGAATCTGGATAGGTATATGAATAGGAAGGGTTTAGAGGGATATGGGTCAAATGCTGGCAAATGAGACTAGATTAATTTAGGATATCTAGTTGGTATTTTCTAGTTGACACAGGTTTGGTTAGCTACCAGGAAGCAATGCATGGGGATAAATGAGTGCTATTCTGGCTGGCAATCAGCAACTAGTGGTGTGCCTCAGGGATCAGTATTAGGACTGCAATTATTCACAATTTACATTGATGATTTGGAGTTGGGGACGATGTGTAGGGCGTCAAAGCTTGCAGATGACACTAAGATGAGTGGCAGAGCAAAGTGTGCAGATGACTGTGAAACTTTGCAGAGGAACATATGTATTTTTTGAGTGAGTGGACAATGGTCTGGGAGATGGAATACAATGTTAATAAATGTGAAGTCATCCATTTTGGTATCCATTTAGCAGTAAAAAGGACTATTACTTGAATGGTAAAACGTTGCTGTGCAGATCAACCTGGGTTCCCTTGTGCACGAAATCACAGAGGGTTGGTCTGCAGGTACAACAAGTAATTAGGAAGACAAATGGAATTTTGTCCTTCATTGCTACAGGGATTGAGTTGAAAAGCAGGAGGTTATGTTGCAACTGTACAGGGTGCTGGTGAGACCACACCTGGCATACTGCCTGTAGTTTTGGTCTCCTTACTTGAGACAAGATGTATTAGCACTGGAAGGAGGTTCACTCAGGTGGAGTTGAGGGGGTTGGCTTTTGAGGAAAGACTGAGTAGACTAGGGTTATATTTGTTGGAATACAGAAGGAGGGGGAGATCTTATAGAAACATAAAATTATGAAGGGGATAGATAAGATAGACGTGGAGAGGATGCTTTCATTGGTCGGTGAAACTCGGATGAGAGGGCACAGACTCAAAAATTATGGGGAGCAGATTTAGGATTGAATTGAGAAGGAACTTCTTCACTCAGAGGGTTGTGAATCTATGGAACTCCCTGCCCAGTGAAGTAGCTCAACTATGATCTTATTGAATGGCAGAGCAGGCTCAAAGGGTACTCTTGCTCCTAGTTCTTATGTTCTTATGGCATAGATGAGTTGGACCAAAGGGTTTTTTGTGTGCTTTACAGTTCTATGACTCCATGACCTGTGATTTGCTTTTATACTCCTGGCTCCAAAACACTCAATTGAGAAGCATGTTCTTTTAATCTAATGTTATCCTTAATCTCCTTGGTAAGCCATGAATAGATTTTCCTCACTAGGAATATTATTTTTCATTGGAATATATTTTTGTTGGACAAATTTTTTACCCCCACAATTTATTTTCCAGCGTAGTGCCTAGTTTCTTTAAGTAATCAACCTTAGCCAGCCATTCCAACCCACAACTAACTGTTTTAATTAAATAATCTCAATTGTTTAGACATCATTAATAAACACAAAGTGGAATTTGATTCTATTACCTTCACTATTATCAAGTGGATCTTTTACAGTGACATTTACTTCAATACAAAGGGCCTAACAGGGAAGGCAGATGAACTCAGGGCATGGTTAGGAACATGGGACTGGGGTTTCACAGCAATTACAGAAACATGGCTCAAGCAGCTTAATGTTCCAGGATACAAATGCTACAGGAAGGATAGAAAGGGAGGCAAGAGGGGGTGGCGGCACGTATGATAAGCAATAGCATTACAGCTGTACTGAGGGAGGATATCCCCAGAAATACATCCAGGGAAGTTATTTGGGTGGAACTGAGAAATAAAGGGATGATCACCTTATTGGGATTGTATTATAGACCTCCTAATAGTCGGAGGAAAATTGAGAAACAAATTTGTAAGGAGATCCCAGCTATCTGTAAGAATAATAGGGTGGTTAGGGTAGGGGATTTTAACTTTCCAAACATAGACTGGGACTGCCATAGTGTTTAGGGTTTAGATGGAGAGGAATTTGTTAAGTGAGTACCAGACAATTTTCTGATTCAGTATGTAGATGTACCTACTAGAGAAGGTGCAAAACTTGACCTACTCTTGGGAAATAAGGCAGTGCAGGTGACTGAGGAGCACTTTGGGGCCAGTGACCAGAAGATTTAAAATAATGTTGGAAGAGGATAGACCAGATCTAAAAGTTGAAGTTCTAAATTGGAGAAAGGCCAATTTTGACGGTACAAGGCAAGAACTTTCAAAAGCTGATTGGGGCAGATGTTCGCACGTAAAGGGATGGCTGGAAAATGGGAAGCCTTCAGAAATGAGATAACAAGAATCCAGAGAAAGTATATTCCTGTCATGGTGAAAGGGAAGGCTGGTAGGTATAGGGAATGCTGGATGACTAAAGAAATTGAGGGTTTGGTTAAGAAAAAGAAGGAAGCATATGTAAGGTATAGACGGGATAGATCGAGTGAATCCTTAGAAGAGTATAAAGGAAGTAGGAGTATACTTAAGAGGGAAATCAGGAGGGCAAAAAGGAGACATGAGACAGCTTTGGCAAATAAAATTAATGAGAATCCAAATGGTTTTTACAAATATAGTAAGGACAAAAGGGTAACTAGGGAGAGAATAGGGCCCCTCAAAGATCAGCAAGGCGGTCTTTGTGTGGAGCCGCAGAAAATGGGGGAAGATACTAAATGAGTATTTTGCATCAGTATTTACTGTGGAAAAGGATATGGAAGATATAGAATGTAGGGAAAAAGATGGTGACTTCTTGCAAAATGTCCATATTACAGAGGAGGAAGTGCTGGATGTCTTGAAATGCACAAGAGTGGATAAATCCCCAGGACCTGATCAGGTGTACCCTAGAACTCTGTGGGAAGCTACAGAAGTGATCGTTGAGCCTCTTGCTGAGATATTTGTATCATTGATAGTCACAGGTAAGGTGCCGGAAGACTGGAAGTTGGCTAACGTGGTGCCACTGTTTAAGAAGGGTGGTAAGGACTAGCCAGGGAACTATAGACCAGTGAGCCTGACGTCGGTGGTGGGCAAGTTGTTGGAGGGAATCCTGAGGGACAGAATGTACATGTATTTGGAAGGAAAAGGACTGATTAGGGATAGTCAACATGGTTTTGTGCATGGGAAATCATGTCTCACAAACTTGATTGAGTTTTTTGAGGAAGTAACAAAGAGGATTGATGACAGCAGAGCAGTAGATCTGATCTATATGGACTTCAGTAAGGCGTTCGACAAGATTCCCCATGGCAGACTGATTAGCAAGGTTAGATCTCACGGAATATAGGGAAAACTAGCCATTTGGATACAGAACTGGCGCAAAGGTAGAAGACAGAGGGTGGTGGTGGTGAGTTGTTTTTCAGACTGGAGACCTGTGACCAGTGGAGTGCCACAAGGATCGGTGCTGGGTCCTCTACTTTTTGTCGTTTATATAAACTATTTGGATGTGGGCATAAGAGATACAGTTAGTAAGTTTGCAGATGACACCAAAATTGGAGGTGTACTGGACAGCGAAGAGGGTTGACTCAGATTACAACAGGATCTTGACCAGATGGGCCAATGGGCTAAGAAATGGCAGATGGAGTTTAATTCAAATAAATGCAAGGTGCTGCATTTTGGGAAAGCAAATTTTAGCAGGACTTATACACTTAATGGTAAGGTCCTGGGGAGTGTTGCTGAACAAAGAGACTTTGGAGTGCAGGTTCATAGCTCCTTGAAAGTGGAGTCGCAAGTAGATAGGATAGTGAAGAAGGTGTTTATTTTGCTTTCCTTTATTGGTCAGAGTATTGAGTACAGGAGTTGGGAGGTCATGTTGCAGCTGTACAGGACTTTGGTTAGGCCACTGTTGGAATATTGCATGCAATTCTGGTCTCCTTCCTATTGGAAAGATGTTGTGAAACTTGAAAGGGTAAAGAAAAGATTTCCAAGGATGTCGCCAGGGTTGGAGGATTTGAGCTATAGGGAGAGGCTTAACAGACTGGGGCTGTTTTCCCTGGAGTGTCGGAGGCTGAGGGGTGAGCTTATAGAGGTTTACAAAATTATGAGGGGCATGGATAGGGTAAATAGGCAAAGTCTTTTCCCTGGGATTAAGGGAGGCCAGAACTAGAGAGCATAGAGGGCAACTTTTTCACGCAGAGGGTGGTACAGGGATGGAATGAGCTGCCAGAGGAAGTGGAGGAGGCTGGTACAATTGCAACATTTAAGAGGCATTTGCATGGGTATATGAATAGGAAGAGTTTGGAGGGATATGGGCCAGGTGCTGGCAAGTGGGACTAGATTGGGTTGGGATATCTGGTCGGCATGAACGGGTTGGACCAAATGCTCTGTTTCCATGCTATACCTCTCTATGACTCTATTACTAACTGACCCTGTCTCATTCACAATACTAGATCCGAATAAACATTATCCATAGTTCCACATTATATTGTTTCAAGAAACTTTGAAAACTATACTGAACAGGTATACATCTGTTGTCCCTGCATTATTAAAAAAATGGTCTTCATCATTCTCATCTCACACTTAGCCTTCTCAAAGATGGTATCCAGTGACCGTGAGCAGAAATCAGCATAATGCTTCCTCCAATAGTGGTGATACAAAAATAAAACAGAGCAGAAAGCAGCACACCAATTCCCCAACCTCACCTCCCACCTCTCCAACACACAAAAGGACGTGGTGTTTTCTTTCGAACAAGGCTATTAATCAGGGAGTGTGCACTCTTTTGGATAGAAGTTTTAAAACTGTACACTGGAGCTTCCATAATTGGGCCATTAATCATTCCTCAACCAGAATTAATTCAATAGACTAGCTCATGAATGAATGTGGAATCTTCTGGACAAGTTGGAACAGAGGATCAGGTGTGAATCATTCAACTCCATGAGCCCATTCCTCAATTTAATATTGCTAGCATCTCCACTTTATATGGTAATACCCTTTGTCCACCTTGGTTCCATATCCCTCATCATCCTTGCTATTAAAAACGTATCATTCTTTGATTTAAAACTTTTAATTGAGCTATTTTTATGGGAATTAGTTTGACACATTTCACAAATGTGTTTTATAATTTATTTCTTGAAGAGCCTATTAAGTTTATGTCCCCTAGTCTATAATCAGCAGACTAGATTTTGGGGATTTTTGACAAGCCCTTTCAAAATCTTTAAATCACTCTTTATACGCAATATTACAGACTAAATCCTAGAATATATGTAATCCAACTCTCAGAGCTGATGTTGCACTGCAGTCTTTCCAATGTCAATATATACTTAAGGTGTGGTGCCCATAACTATACACAGTACCCCAGGTGTGGTCATACCAGCTCGCTCTTTACCGGCGGTAAAACTGTCACCCCATCATATTTTAGCTCTGCAGATTACACTGTATTTGATGGAGTTTTTGATTTTGTTTGTGCTGACCACTAGTTTTAATTTGTGCAACAAACTTCTAAATTTCTTTGCGCCCCTACAATTCCCCATTTTTCAACATTTAAACTTACAGTTCTGCTCTTTGTCCAAAATAATTTAAGTGAACCCACCAAACGTTTCACACTTGCTTTGTCAACATCTCTTCTGACACTCATTCACACTACTTACCATGTCAATAATCATTGTAAACTCAATACCTTGAATATATTGCTCTCTATTGTACCATGTAAGTGATTAATACTGTAAACACTTGAGGCCCAGGATCGTTCATTATGGGACACCGTTAGTTACTTCCTACCAATTTGAGTACATACCAATTATTTCCATTTTGTTATCTAAGATAAAATCTATTTCCTAACCTGGTCAATAATTTGCCTTCAGAATAATTTTGGGTAATTGTTTCTTATATAGAACCTTATTGAATGCCTTCTGGCACACCTACTACATATACCTCTATGGTTACTTCCTTAAAAAAAAATTAAATTTATTTGAAGGGTTTTCTTTTAAAAACTCAATTGTCACTGGCTCATTGTAATATCTCAAACATTTATTGCATGATCATTTGGCCTTATGTTTTAAGCTTCAAAGACTTGCCTGTAACAATTATAAGATATATCATTTCCTAAATTGTCTCACACCTTTCTTAAATAGTGGGTAACAATTTTAGATCTAAAATTGGGAACAGTACAGAACATTATGGCTGAATATCGATAATTTCCTCACCTAGCATCACATTTTTGGAATTTGGCATTCTGGAGAGCCTTGATCTTTTTGAAAACTATTTTCCTTCTTATGTTAATTTCAGATTTTCATTAACCAGTAGAATCCCTGGAAATTCAGGAATAATGCGTGCTATGAAGGCTGACATGACTGAAAAAGTCATTATTCTACAAATACATAGTTAACATTGCAAATGAGACATTTTTTTTAAAAAACGGTTCACATCTTCATGAGAGCACCTATTTCTCTCTGAATAACTGTTCAAACGAATGCTAGTTTTGATAGATCTCATTTTACTTTGTGGTTCTTTTCAGCACACTAACATCTTTGCTTTCATTATGGAGAGCAAAGGAGTCAGAGTCATTAACTACTTTTAAAGGCAGAGTTAGTCAGATTCTTGACTAACAAGCAAGTCAATGTTACCAGAGGTCGGTGGGAACATGGAGTTGAGGCTATGTCAGATCAGCAATGATTTTGCTGAATGGTGATAGAAACTAGAAAGGCCAAATGGCTGAACCCTGTTCCTAATTCACATGTTTGTACACATTTTCTAAAATGCATCAGCAACCACAATTCAAAAAAAAAATGAAGTGACTCATTAGCTGTGATATGCTTTGGGAAGTCCACGTAATGTTCTCACATGCAAATTCACTTTTTTCCACTCTCATTTCGACCACTCACAGAACATTATTTCAACTTCTTCCCAATAAATTAATCCCATCATTACCAATACAGAACAACCTTGATAATCTGAACGAGACAGGCGGGGTGTATTTTGTTTGGATAACAGATAACGATTTTACAGGATCTTGACATTCGGATAACCGAGGTTGTTCTGAATTGATACACTGAGAAACAGATTGTACCAATTCCACCTCTTTACCCAAAGCATCTCAATACCACCTTACACGCTATTACAAAAACAAACTGAATGTAACATTGCCATTGCTATCCTTACTTTAAAAGTAAAGCCACTCTATTCCAACAAATCCTTGGTTAAGATGATGGAAATGGAACACATTTTTCAGAGGCAAATTGCAAAGACAGTGGCATAGTGGTAATGTCACTGAGCTAGTATTCCAAACTCCAGGTTATTGTTCTGGGGACATGTTCAAATCCCACAATGGCAAGTGCTTAAATTTGAAGTTAGTAATCAGTGAAAACCTGGAATGGCGACCATGTAACCACTACTAATTGTTGTAAAGAATAAATGATTTGGCTCACTTATGTCCCTCAGGGAAGGAAATCTGTCATCCTTTAACTGGTCCAGCTTCCATGTGACTCCAGACCCACAGCAATGTGGCTGACTTTTACCTGTCCTCTGGGAATTAGGGGTGGGCAATAAACGTTGGTTCAGACACCCACATTTCAAGTACGACTAAAAGCAAAAGACCAACTCCACCCTCAAAACCACATCAAATAACTGACTTTCTGACAACCAATCCCTTATCCTACTCACCCTGACTACTCCCATTTTTACCCCTACCTTGACCCTGTTAAGAAATGGGTTACCTGTTCCGTTGTGCTGATTGCAACCTCCTTTCCTTTCTACTCTTCTCATTTCTCCCCATTCCATGGCACTCCTCCCAATGCAATTTCAAATATCCTATTACTTTCTATTCTATTTGACTTGAATTAACTGTTTTATAACGCTCATATGGAAAACAGGAAATTCAACTGCACTTCTTGCCACTAATCATGAAGAGTGAATTGTATTTTTTTCACTGTCCTCCCTCCTATCCATAACAGAAGTTTTCTTTTCTTTATTATTTTCCCTTTTAGAAGAAATAGGCAGCAAGTATTTGCCAGAACACCTTGTCAAGTCCAATTTTAAAATTACTCTCAGTAAATTATTTTGGGTACAATCAAAATAGGGTTTGTTAGCGCATTTAAAACCAGAGGGATTGTTTTGTGCCACACTCTCTCACACATGCATCCAAGAAAGATAGAAAAAAGCCAAGTTTGAAACTACTTAAAATAAAAAAACAGCAGAATTGGAGGTCACATTAATGCTTATTTGAGGTTCTTTTAATTGGCTGTGCACCGAAGTGTCTTATGTAGAAGTTTAGCCCAATTTGAATTGCTCTGAATGCAATGCTATAGATTGGGAGTTGGCTCATTTGGCAGTTGAAACCTGGGATGCTCAGAGATCAGAATTTGGTGTACAGCAAGGAGGGAGCTCCTTACTCTTCAGGTCTTATAAGCAGATTGATAAACATACAAAGCTGTATGGTTTGAGTCAGATAGATCTACAGCCCTGAAAAAGGCCTTGCAGCCCATCATGTCTACAGTCGAAAACACCAAAATATTCTAATATAATTTTCAGCAATTGGCCCATTGCTTTGCTTCTAAATGTTGAGTGTCTGCCTTTACAGACCTTAAAAGGTGGTGAATTCCAAAAACATTTTACTCCACATCTCCTCTAAACCTTCTACCTCTTACCTTCATTCTATGCCCCCAATCTCTCCATCAAGGGGAAAAAGTGTTCTCTTGTCTGTCCTATCTACCCCCCTTCTAATTGTGTATGTTTATCAATCATATCCCCCTCTCCATAAGGAAGACAACCCCAGTCAGCCAAATCCTCTCTTCAGGCAACATACTGGTGAACCTCCGCTGCACACTCCTGTTAAACCACATTCATCCTACAATGTGGATTCCAGAACTGCACACAATACTCCAGCTTTAGCCTAACATTTTATACAGTTCCAGCACAAGCTCCCAGCTCTAAAACCCCATGCTTCAATGAACAAAGGCAAGTATACTAAACCACTTTATCCGCATGTCCTGATATCTTAAAGGTGATTCAAACAAACCAACATTGTCAGTCATGTAACTCGGGCTTCTGATTGAGACACTCTGCTAACAAGACAGATCTTGACCTCTTCAGAAAACCTTTTTTGCTATAGATAATTGCAAAGTCATTCACACTGAGTAATAATGAGTTTTGATTGTCCCAACTGTTGCGATCTGGCTGAGGTATGTTGGCATGGCTGCAAAGTTAATGTAACATCAGCTAAGTCGGATCCCAGGAGATGATCAGTTCATTTTTTTCCTGGTATTTGCTACATATTTCTGGAAGTCAGTCAGTCAATTTGTTCATTCGGTGTTTAATAGCAGCCATTTAAAAATCCAGAAAGAGTCAATTTTAAAAGAAATTCAATTGTTTTTAAAGCAACAATAAAGGATCTTGCTTTTTCTTTGTTCTGACTATTAGACTTATTCATTTTAAAATTTAATGCAGTGAAGAGGTCTTTTGACTCTGGGATTTTATTCCCCACTGTCAATTATTTCATCCATATTACAACATACTCACCACATCTTAATATCCTTCTTTTATAAAGGTAGTGGCAATTTAAAAATAAAGCAATTTTCTACTCAGGAAAACTACTGCAAATACTGAAATCATATTTTAGAACAGACATTTGTCTTTCAGCTATACTTCTGCCTAGAATGCCAGAACAGCTTCAAAACCTCATTATTTATACAAGTAGGGCAGTTGGATGATAATCACATGATTTAAGAACTCATGCCATGTGATGAAATCGCACATACGAGAGAGAGAGAGAGATTTGGAAACTTAAAACTTCCGATCAGCTCTAAGACTCCCATTAGGGTGCTTCTAGAATAAGATGATAAATTTTCCAGATATACTGTACCTAAACTAGTGTGTATTTATGCCTTTCATGACCGTAGAATACCCAAACCATCTAACAAAGAGTCACTGACCTAAAATATTAATTGCCAAACATGTTGAGGTTTTCCATCATAATTTTTTTTTCATTTCAATACTTCTAATATCGATAACATTTTGTTAACGCACAAAGAATGGTTTCTGATACATCAGAAAGAATGTATTATACTGAAATCCCAAATCACAGGCATAAGAGCCACAATTCTCAAATGATCTTCCCATGCTGGTATTACGTCATGATGTATGTTTCTTCCCAATTTATACATCACTGTCCATGCAAAAAGCTTATCCCATAAAGGGCATAAATACCTGGACCAGTGGCCATTACTACAGTCAATTCTGCTTCAAGGTTGACCAAACACAAGCATCAACAATTTATAAATTCGGCATATCTCGCAATGTTTCCCACATTCAAGTTCAACTAAATGCCTGACATCAAAAGAGGGTTAAGTGGCTCAATCTGGAGCATGTAACATTTCTAATAGGAGACAAAAGTAAAAAAACTCTGGATTGCTTTCTGTTGCCTGGAATAGAATTTTCTTTTTAAAAATGCAGTACCGCATGTTATAGATAGATGGTACACCTCTTTCACCTTCTCCCACCCACTGAACCAATAAACCTGAAAATAGGTCAATACAAATGAAGTAAAGAGATAAAATTTCACACGTACAGATCAGACTTGCTAATTCACTTACTAAGGCTGTAGTTTCCTCAGGCTTCTTTGTTGCTTTAGAGTCAAACAGAACATTTCTTCCTCGCCGTTCACAATCTTGGTAGACAATAAGTCTTATCTGGCTGGGATTGAACTCTGGAGCTGGCCAGCTTGAAACAAAAATAGTGACACAGTGAATAATAATTCCAAGCAAAACAAAAATGTCCATCCACAAGCTATTCATTTGGGCAATAATCCAGCCTGTGTTGAAGAGGATAACATTTCAGATCTCTTAATTTGGATTCTAGCTTTTAAGGCTGTAAATGGAGAGGAGGAAGGAATGAATGACAAGAGAAAAAAGATAGTAAATTCACAGGGTCAGGAAGAGGGAGTGGTTGGGAGAAAGTGGGGAAGGGGTTGATAGGAGTTGGGGGATAGAGAGAGATTGATTGCATGGAAATGCGTTTTACGAAACTTAAAACACTAATTCAGCACAATAACAACGATTTTCTTGTAAGAACTCGCTTTCCCAGCTATTCACCTCTTGGACATTTTTACTACTTCCTATTATGATGCTGGAGGGGCAATATGCTGATTTCAGAGAATTGTACATGTGGCAATCTCAGGATGCTAAACAAGGGAGTGAACCCCTCAGAAATGTGAAAGGGAGGTCATATTAGAAGAGCTTCTATTTCCCAAATCTAGCTTTGAGAAATAATTTCTAAAAAAAACTAAATTATGAAAGCCCTATGACTATATTGATAAAACCATTTTTATAACATTTATCTATTAATTTTACTCATTTGTCACATTCATAGATGTTAGATTCAAACTATCATTCAAGCCTTTTGCTTTTTAAACATATTGATAATACATACAAAATGAATTCTAGATCAGGATACTCAACAGTATGCTTTTCACTTTTCTAAGCTGAAGAACATGACTGAAAGGAAGAGGCTTGTTGGTCAAATAAATCTGTCCGTCGAGTACATGCAAACAAAAATATTAGTGGGCAGAATATTGTTTCCATAAATTGCACATTCAGTTGAACTTTTCATAAAGCTGCATGTTGGCTTCAACTAACACAGCTTGCCAATAATATATACTTTAATTCAAACAAACTAACAAGCTATACTTTGTAAAGACAACTGCAGCTATGAATCTGCTATTTTAGTCTTTCCTTTAAAAGATAAAGGCTTGCCTTCAGAAAATGTTTATTAAAAGCAGTGGATGTCTGAATGCACTTTACATCCAGTGATTTTCAACTGAAGAGCCACTGCTAAAATGCAAGCAACATCAAATCCAGTTTGACAAGGTCTCACAAAGCAACATGTTAACAATCAAATCACGCTGTTATTTAAAAGAAATATTGCTCAGAACGGAGGATTTCACTCTTGCTCTTCTCGGAATAGTGCTACGGGATCTTTCATATCCACTGGGAAAGGGCAGATGCATCTCTGGAAGGGCATCGATTTCCAAGTACTGGGCTGGAGTGCAAGTTGATTTTTATACTCTAGCCCCGAAGGAGGACTTAAACTTGCAACATTCAGATTCAGAGGACAGCATGCTACCAAATGGGTGTTGGCTGAAACATCCATAACTTTTCAACAAGTTGCTTTCTCAGCACAATCACTGCCTTTCATGTGTGCATATGATCTTCATTACCATTATTTAAAACAAATACTGTTGCTTGGTTAATCACTTCAATTTCCTGCATATTTCTTTAGTAGTAAAAAGAAAGATGGATGAAATCACCTTTGTTTGACAGCATTCTTCTTCAGAAAATGAAAAGCTCATGGTCACTATGTCAGAGTTAGTTCTGGTGCACTGCTTCCTGCCTTCTGTTCATTATAGAAGCTTTTTATGCTTACGCCTTCCTAACTTTCTTTTTTCACCAAGATCAACCTCAAAAACTGAACAAAAACATTAAACTTGGTTCCATTTACATTACCTCTACTACAAAACTGTATAGCACATTCTCAAAACAGAGGACAAGTCACCATCATACTGTAACATTCCCACAGCTATAAAGGGAAAGTATTTCTTATTAAAACACCAGTTTGAGCAAATAGGAACGATCAAAGCAGGTACAACTTTGCAAACTCAACACTTTTTCACTCAAACAGATTTTGAAAAGAAAGTTATATGACATATGAACCAAACACAAATTGGGTTTTAGATATTACGTTTAAGCAACTTCAATAACTACTTAGCTATATCTAGTAACTTTAACAAGCCATTACAGAAACCTTAAGGAGAAAAATTAGACAAGGATATATTTGGTCAGGTGACCAAAGTATTTATTCAAAGAGGTTGGTTTTAAGGTGTGTCTGAAAAAGGAGGAAAGAGAGGCAGCATAGTTGAGATTGAGAATTCCAGGGCTTGGCATCTAGGTCACTGAAGGTAAGGCCACTAATTGTGGGACAATTAAAATTGGGAATCCTCAAGAAGCCAGAATTACATATATTTTGGAGGGCGATAGGACTGGAGGACATTAGCTGAGTTCAGGGAGGGATTTGAAAAAAAAGCTTAAATTTCAAAATCTGTGTATTTCTTGACCAGGAGTGAATATAGGGTTTGTAAGGACAGGAATAGAAGATGACTACATTGAGTACAAATAAGACAGTGGCTCTCAACCTGCATCACAGTCCAAATTGGAATCACGGAAACAGTGATTAGGGTTGAGAGAAACACATTGATCTCCTGTGCTGTCCATCACATTGTGCTGTCCATGCAGCAAATTCTCTCCCAAGCAGCTCAGCTATATGACTATTTTCAAAGCTGCGATTACCATCTCCTCGCAGATTTTCCATGACTTCCTACAGCTGAAGGCTTTACAGGGAAATTTGCAGGTTGCTGTCAATCTGAAGGAGGCACTTCCCATAGATCTAACCTGGTATCATTTTACTATTCCTATGCATCATTCCCAAACTCTATATTCTCTATTTTAGTCAATGCAAAAGTAAACTTCAAATAAAAGCAGGGAAGGAAGACCATTAGATCAGTGTGCCTGATCTACTTGAACCCAAATTGATAAGGACAGAAGTTGACTAGTGTACAAATGGACTTGGATACAGCCAGCTTACTGGATTGCAGTTCTACAGATTGCAGCTCGAGTTTCTTGGCTAAGTGGTGATTAATAGGAGAGCTTGCAGAGTCTGTATTAATAGCTCATCAATTGTGGGAGAAAAGTAGCACCTATTCCCTTCAAATTACTGGAATTAAAAGAATTTCAAATTAGTAAAAAGGAACTTTCTGCATACAAATTACCATTTATTTTAAAAGAACTGCTGAAACCAAGAACCTTTATGAAGCTGAATTCTCTTAGACTCAAAACACTTTCTACAGTGAAGGCTTGGGATTTTCATAGATGTATGATGATATAAAATCTTGATCAACAGCAGGCCTGTCCAACGTTTTGACATGGGGCACCATAGTTTTATTTCTCTCACTCAAGGGCCTGATGAGCGAATGAGAAAGACAGAGTTCAACCCAACATTAAAACTTTAAGTTCAAAATAAATATTGGGGTATGAAGAAAACAAATAACTCGCCAATAAATGACAAAATAATAACTTGATCATTTTTTTAAAAAGTGATGACTAAAGATGACCATTAAACAGTGCCAAGTAGCAGAGTTAATTAATTTTATTTTTCCTCAACAAGTGCAGACAGAAAGTTTGGGAGGAGCGGGGAGGGAAAGAGACAGACAGATCAGAACAGGAAAAAAAATTCTCTCTCTAAATAACCCAAAGCATGCACACAGAGCAGGTAGACAAAATTTTCTTCAGTCCTGACTCACTTTGGAACACCACACTTCTGGCCACTTTTGAAGGAATAAAAATGTGAAGGCTTATAATGTTCATATAGCTGTTGATCAAGGATTCTGGCACATGCAGACAACTCATGAGACACATGCAGCAGTCTCTCTGGTTTTAGCAGATACAGCTTACTTAGGAAACAGCATGCACTGGTCTTCCATACATCTTCAAAGAGGACAATTAAGTTTCACACTGGATTCTCAACAAGGGTGCCTCAGAAAGGCAGAGAGGAGTTGGGGCAATGCTTCTCCAATTATAAAAACTCAGCAAATAAACTCTAAGGAAAACTAGATCTCTCAGTCACAAACTCAGTCATAGATTTTCCCACAAGTCCCAAGTAATTAGATGAAACCAAGTGACTTCCAAGAAATATCTTATTAAAATAATGTTCCAGTATCCAAAGAAAACTTTAAATGATTTATTTTCTAAAAATAAAATCCAGATAATCGTAGAACTGGAAACCATTCCATGTTTACCACAGACTTTCAAACTGAAAACTAAAAATAAATGTGAAGCCTTCACACACACATTGACTCAGACCATCAGGTGCTCACATTGGAGAGTGAGTCTATTCTTTCCCCAACCAATTCAGTCAACCACCTCCCCTGCAAATAGGCTACTTCTCCCTTAATGTCTCATCCCAGTCGTATGCAAGGCCATCATTGCTCGTGTCTACACCTTAGACTGAATGCAGCTACGGGCAGTCCCTCGGTCCTGTTCTTGAGCATGTTTGTATGTTGATTTGTATGTAAGTCAGAACACAATGCATGACAATATATTGTTAAAAATCACACAACACTAGGTTATAGTCCAACAGGTTTAATTGGAAACACACTAGCTTTCGGAGCGGTGCTCCTTCATCAGGTGGTTAGCAGATACAGTTTACTTAGGAAAGTAAGCGTCGCTCCGAAAGCTAGTGATTCCAATTAAACGTGTTGGACTATAACCTGGTGTTGTGTGATATTTAACTTTGTACACCCCAGTCCAACACCAGCATCTCCAAATCATGACAATATATTGACATTTGTAAGTACTGAGGAAATGTTCACAGGGCAGAACTTTAATGTTAATAACACCCCATATATGATCTCGTCCATAAGTCAGACATTCATTAATCAGCGACCGCCTGCATTCATTTTGGAATTACTCCTAAAGTCACAATGTTGCTCGCTCATGTGATCGTGATGGGCTCAGTAGTGTAACTAGCAGTCACAACAGGAGACAGAAACTGCTTTTGATTGGCGAAGCAGTTCCTGCACAATCTTTCACTTCCACTTCCCTGTATCTTGAAGACTGGGTTCAAGAGCTGAACTGAAGTTCAGGTAGGCCTGACATTCATCTGTGGGCTGTATTTTGGACAATCCAAAGAGAAAGTACAAAAATCTAATGATATTAAACTTAAACTTAACTGAATGTCATTACACCGCTTTATCAGAGCCTTGTTTTTGTTCGCACCCGAGATTGCATTAAGTGTCAAATGTCAAAATGGAGCGATGCAGCAAAAAGTACTCAGGCAGCACTGGAGCAAGGACAAGGCAGCAGGTTTTTGGCTGACCTCAAGTTTACAGAGGTTAGAATGTGGAGGCTGGCCAGGATTGTGTGGAAGTTAAATCTAGTGGTAACAAAACAACAGGGGATCAGCCAATGAAAGGGGAAAAGGTCAAGTGACTTCACAGAGATAGAAATTGGGGAGGGGGTGGTGGTGGTCGTCATAGTTTAGCTCAGATACAAAATTGGAAGCTTGGTCTCGGGTCAAATATGATGTCTGGTCTACAAACTGTTTGGCTCTGGCTCAGTAGCAAAGTCAGTAGGTAGGGATTGGAGCTTGCGTTTAAACTAAACACGATGGCTTCAGTTCCCCAGTGTTTAAATCAGAGGAAATTTCTGCTCAGCTTGCACTGTATATCAAACAAGCACTCTAATAATTTAGCAACAACGGAAATTTTGAGAATAGTGCGTAAATGGAGTTGATGTCTTCAACATATAGGTGAAAACTACTTAGTTAATAATGAGACACAATAGGCAAAACAGATTAAGAAATTAATTCAGAAAAATTTTTTCTTTTGTGCACAAAAGAATTGAAGGATGCTTGGCAACAAATTATTTTCTGCTCTATTGATTGCAGTTTATGCCCCATTCAGAACAAAGCTCATATTAATTTAACTTTTGAAAAAGACCTGTGAACCTGAGGGGCAAGGAAAAAGAAAATGTCAGTGGGAAAAACATCAATGAAATTAATGGTTAATTTCCAACCCCCAAATCAGATGATATGCAAACTACGATCACAGAGATTCTCCTTTAGCTTTTAAATATTAAATCAAGTTAAACAAGTACATTTTCAGCAGTAGCACTTCATGTATTTACAGACTAGGTTTTAACAAGATACAATACAGGCTGAAAAATGTGTTGCTGGAAAAGCGCAGCAGGTCAGGCAGCATCCAAGGAGGAGAATCGGGCATAAGCCGTTCTTCAGGAATGAGGAGGATGTGCCAAGCAGGTTAAGATAAAAGGTAGGGAGGACGGACTTGGGGGAGGGGCGTTGGGAATGCGATAAGTGGAAGGGGGTTAAGGTGAGGGTGATAGGCCGGAGAGAGGGTGGGGGCGTAGAGGTCGGGAAGAAGATTGCAGGTCAAGAAGGCGGTGCTGAGTCC
>NC_057723.1:26819326-26947493 GCF_004010195.1 Chiloscyllium plagiosum | reverse complement strand
GTAGGTGAGGACTAGTGGCAATTGGAGGGGCGAGGTTCAAGGGTGGAGGAACGGGAAGTGGAGGAGATGCGGTGGAGAGCATCGTCAACCACGTCTGAGGGGAAATTGCAGTCTTTGAAGAAGGAGGCCGTCTGGGTTGTTCGATATTGGAATTGGTCCTCCTGGGAGCAGATGTGGCGGAGGCGAAGGAATTGGGAATATGGGATGGCGATCTACAGGGGGCAGGGTGGGAGGTGGTGTAATCTAGGTCGCTGTGGGAGTCAGGATGCATTAATATCCTAATGTACTTAGTTAACTCTATGCTTCCCAATGCACTTGCTGGAAATGGTTTGGGGATGATTGGGGTGTGGTTGTTAAACGATTTTTGGCTTTGGCTTGGTGGTGTCAGCAAATATCTTGGTCCAAGTTATTCTTTCTTTTAATGATTAGGTTTAAAATGAGAGGGGAATGATTCAAATGGGACCTACAGGGCAAAATTTTTACCCAGACGGTGGTGCGTGTATGGAATGAGTGCCAGAGGAAATGGTAATGGTTGGTACAATTACAACATTTAAAAGACATCTAGAAGGGTTTTTAATAGGAAGGGTTTAGACGGATATGGGCCAAATGCTGACAAATGGGACGAGATTGCGTTGGGATATCTGGTCGGCATGGACGAGTTGGACCAAAGGGTCTGTTTCCATGCTGTATATCTCTATGACTATCTATCCAATATATGTAAAGGAGGGATTTCCCTTGTTTCAGGGAATGAAATATGCTCAGATTGGCATACATGACTCAAAAGTACTTCTGTTCCCTTAATATTTGGGAATAATGCAGTCGGTCCTAGTACAAGAATGCAACTTGTTCTAAATAGTACAGCTATGGGTTTTGACATACATATCCAGCAATTGTGGTGTTGGATCGAAAAGGGATGTGCAGGAGAAATGTGCGTAGGTTTGTGGTCCTCCCACAAATCAGCAGGTCCTAATCAGAAATAAAACTACAACAGTATACCTATTTAGCCAAGGCACCACCAATTTTCCTCCACAGGGGTGGAATTAATGAAGTATGGTACTTTTTGTGTAAGTTTTTGAATTGGCCTTCCTGCATTCTGCTGCACATAGCTCTGCCTCTACTTTCTCTCCTGCCCCTCTTCAGCAAGATCATTGCTTAGATTTTATTCCCACTTGCTTAATATATTCAAGAGTTATCTTTGAAGTGGAAAGCATGACGCAAAGAGTAAAAAAGATTCAATAGAAGAATATTCTGTGCAGAGAAAGATGATTCTGAAACGGAATTTAGAGTATTTCTAGGTTCTTTATGTGGTACAGAATTTGGTTTTCGGGTGGTTTGGTATACAGTAGAACTATGCTAGATTGTACAGGCAGACATACTTGATCTAGTCCTTAACAATCTGCCTCATGCTGATGCATCAGTCCATGTTTGTTTGCTGATCACTCTTACTGATGTTGTCCTTGTGGAGACAAAATACCGTCCTCACGTTGAGAATACTTTCCATCATGATGTATGGCACTATCACCACGCTAAATGGAACAGGCTTCAAACAGATCGGGCAAGACAGGGCAGGACATTCATGAGGTGCTTTGGGCCACCAAAAGTAGCAGAATTGTACTCCAGCACAATATATATCCTCAAGACCCTGCATAGTCACAAGTCCTCTGCCGCAATCTGCCTTCATCAGCCTATTGGACATCCCATCTCACTCAATGACGGAGCAGATCACCCTTCATGCCGCCCTAAAAGGGCGCAGTGATTGGCTGACACAAATCACCATGACCCTGCAGTTTATTGACATGATTCCGTCTGTGACTGGATACTAAAACTACCAGGTGAAAGCTAAGTAGTGATGATATCAGCTAGATGTCCTGTAGCACTCCCTCAGTAGCCACTCTCACTTAATTAGTGATGTAGTCATTTCTTCTGATAGTCAGTTTGCCCTTCCTGGCTCCTGGGATAGAACTCTGTGAATTTGAGATTTGACAACAGGGTTGACTACCGAACAATTTATGGGTCACGGCAAGGACGTACTGAGTGTTGCCTTTTCAATCATTACCATCAAGCCAGTGGATCAACCCTGGTTCAATGGATACTGCTGGAGGGCATCCCAGAAGCAGCACCAGGCATACCTAAAAATGAGGCGTCAACCTGGTGAAGCTACCAAACAGGACTACTTTCATGCCAAACAGTATCAGCAACAAGTGATGTACCCCACACAAAGCAATCCCACAACCAACGGAACAGATCTGAGCTTTGCAGTCCTGCCACATCCATTCGTGAATAGTGGTGAACAATTAAACAATTTACTGGAGGAAAAGCCTCCACAAATATCCCCATCCTTAAATGATTGAAGAGCCCAGCACATCAATACAAAGTGTAAGGCTGAAGCATTTGCAGCAATCTTAAGTCTGAAGTGTCAAGTGGATGATCCATGTTGGCCTCCTCCAGTGGTCCCCAGCATTACAGATACCAGACTTCAGCCAATTTGATTCACTCCACGTGATATCAAGAAATGGTTGAAGACACTGCATTGTCAAAGACTATGGACCCTGACAACATTTTGGCAATCGAACTGAAAATATGTGCTACAGAAGTTGATGCTCCACTAGCCAAGCTCTTCCATACAGTTACAACATTGGCATCTACCCGAGAATGTGGAAAATTATCCAAGTGTGTTCTGTAAATAAAGTGCAGGATAATTCCAACCCAGCCAATTACCACCTCATTAGTTTACTCTCCATCGTCGGTAAAATGATGGAAAATGTCAGCAACTGTGCTATTAAGCAGTACTTGCTCAGCAATCACCTGCTCAGTTTGGGTTCCGCCAGGGTGATTCAGCTCCCAAGCTCGCTACAGCTTTGGCCCAAACATGGACAAAAGAGCTGAATTCCAGAGGTGAGGTGAGAGTGACAGCCCTTGACATCAAGGCTGCATTTGACTGAGCGTGTAATCAAGGAGCCCTAGCAAAACTGAAATCAATGAGAATCCAGGGGCAAACGCGCCGTTTCTTGGAGTCATACCTAACACATTGGAGGATGGCTGTGTTTGTCGGAGGTCAATAATCTCAACTCCAGGACATCTCTGCAGGAGTTCCACAGGGCGGTGACCTCAGCCCAATCATCTTCAGCTGCTTTATCAATGACCTACCCTCCATCAAGTCACAAGTGCAGATGTTCACCAATGATTGCACAACGTTCAGCACCATTCGCAATTCCTCAGGCTGACAAGTGGTAGGTAACATTCATACCATTCATATAAATACTAGGCTACGACCATCACCAATAAATACAATTTAACCACCACCCCTTGATATGCGTTGGTGTTACCATCACCGAATTCCTCATTATCAAAATCATTGACCAGAAACTCAACTGGACTCATCACATAAAAACATAGTGGCTACAAGAGCAGATCAGAGGCTAGAAATACTGTGGTGAGTAACTCATCTCCTGACTCTCCAAAACCTGTCCAATCATCAACAAGGCACAAGTCAGGAGTGTGTTGGATCACTTCCCATTTGCCTGGATGAATGCAGTTCCAACAACTTTGAAGAAGCTTGACACCATCCAGGACAAAGCTGCCCACTTGATTGGCACGGCATCCACAAGCATCCAGTCCCTCCACCATTAACGCTTAGTTCACTTTGTTGTGATTATCTGCAAGATGCACTGCAGCAATTCACAACGATCCTCAGAAAGCACCTTTCAAACTCACCACCACCTCCATCTAGAAGAACAAGCGCAGCAGCTAAATGTGAACACCACCACATCCAAGTCCTTCCAGAAGCCACTCACCATCTTGACTTGGACATATGCCACCATTCTTTCAGTGCTGCTGGGTAGAAATCCTGGAATTCCCTCCAGGCAGCCACATCTGCCCCAAAGGACACTACTCACCTCGACACGGAAGCCTCGATTGTCGACGTCACTTCCACCACCAGTGACGTCACCCACCGTGAATCAAACTGAAAGGCCAGCTGCGTTGCTCATGACGTCATTTCTGCCCCTGTGGGCACAGCTATAAGCCCTATTTCTACCCCCTTTCTGAACACCACTTCCGTTGGTGATGTCACTCCTGACCCTATAATCACGCCCACTCAAGTAACTGTCTCTGCCCCCACCTCCAGCTCCATTCCAGGTCCTCGCTCCCAGTCCTGTCATGTGTTCACCAGACCTCCCCCTTACTGAGGATGAACGTTTAGTCCTCAATAAAGGCCTCACCTTTATCAATCTACGCTCCCAGATTAAAGGGTTCAACACACACTGTGACCTTGAACGTTTCTTCCATCACCTCCCGGCCCACTTGTTCAAACAAGACATGCGCCCACTCACTGAGGACCCCTTCGTCCGCCTCCAACACACCCCATCCGCCTGGACATCCTGTGCCAGCCTGTTACCTGCGCTGGACCTCTTCATCTCAAACTGTCTCCATGACATCAACCACTTCAACCTGTCCAACCCCTCACCCACTCCAGCCTCCTGTCCCCAATGCATAGCCCTCCACCCCAACCCCAACCTCATCAAACTCAAAGACAAGGCGGGGGGAAATGGGATTGTAGTGTGGCTCACTGGCCTCTACACCACTGAAGCCAGGCACCAACTTTCAGACACCTCCGCCTATTGCCCCCTTGATCACGACCCCACTTCCCATCACCAAACCGTCATTTCCCAGACCATCCATAACCTCATCACCTCTGGGAATCTCTCATCCACAGCCCAACCTAATTGTCCATGAACCCAGAACTGCATTCCTACCGAAGATTCAGAAACCTAACTGCCCCAGTCGACCAATTGTCTCAGCCTGTGCCCGTCCCACCGAACTCATCTCTTCCTACTTAGACACTGTCCTGTCCCCCTTAGTCCAGGAACTCCCCACCTATGTTCGTGACATGACGCATGCCCTTCACCTCCTCCAAGATTTATTTCCCCGGCACCCAACGCCCCATCTTCACCATGGACATCCAATCCCTGTACACATCAATCTGCCATGACAAAGGTCTCCAAGCCCTTAATTTCTTACTCTCACATTGTCCCAACCAGTACCCTTCCACCGACACCCTCAACAACTTCTCCTTTCAATCCTCCCACTTCATCCAAACCAAAGGGGTAGCCATGGGCACCCAAATGAGACCCAGCTATGCCTGCCTGTTTGTCAGATATGTGGAACAGTCCATCTTCCACAGTTACACCAGCAAGACTCCCCCAACCTGTTCCTCCGCTACATTGCTAACTGTATCGGCACCACCTCATGCTCCCAACACCTTTGCCAACACCTTCCATCCCGATCTCAAATTCACCTGGACCATCTCGGACATCTCCCTCCCCTTCTTGGAGCTCTCCATCACCATCTCCGGCGGCCGATTAACCACGGATATTTACTCCAAGCCCACCAACTCCCACAGCTATCTAGATTACACCTCCTCCCACCATACCTCCCGTAAAAACACCATCCCTTATTCCCAATTCCTCCGCCTCTGCCACATCTGTTCCCAGGATGACGAATTCCACCCCAAAGTCCTAGATGACCTCCTTCTTTCATGATCGCAACTTCCCTTCCCACGTGGTTGATGATGCCCTCCAGTACATCTCCTCCACCACCCTTGAACCCCACCCCTCCCAAGACAAGGATAGAAACCCCTGGTCCTCACCTTCCACCCCATCAAATACCGCATACATTGCATCATCCTCTGCCACTTCCAAATGGACCCCAGAGATATATTTACCTCCCTACCCCTATCAGCGTTCTGGAGAGACCATTCCCTACGTGACTCCCTCATCAGGTCCACAACCCCCACCAGCCCACATTCCACTCCTGACATCTTTCTCTGCCACCGCAGGAAGTGCAAATCCTGCGCCCACACTACTCTCCTAAACTCCATCCAAGGCTCCAAAGAATCCTTCCAGATCCATCAGAAATTTACTGTACCTCTATCAATGTCATTTATTGTATCCGTTGCACCCAGTGTGGTCTCCTCTACATCAGGAAAAGGGGATGCCTTCCCACGGACGATTTCAGAAAACATCTCTGGCACACCTGCAGCCACCAACCCCTCCGCCCCGTGGCTGAACACTTCAACTCCCCCTCCCACTCCGTCATGGACATGCAGGTCCTGGGCCTTCTCCATCGCCAAACCGTTACCACCCAATGCTTGGAGGAAGAATGCCTCATATTCCACCTTGCAACCATATGGGATAAATGTGGATTTCGACAGCTTCCTCATTTCCCCTCCCCCGACATTATCCCAGTCCCAAGCCTCCATCTCGGCACCGCCCTCATGACCTGTCCATCACTTCCCCCCTCTGACCTATCACCTTCTCCCTCACCTTCATCCACCTATCACTTTCTCAACTACCCAACCCATCCCCGCTCCATTTATCTCTCAGGCCCAGCCCACAAGCCTCATTCCTGATGAAGGGCTTATGTCCAAAACGTCATTTTTCCTGCCCCTCGGATGCTGCCTGACCTGCTGTGCTTTTCCAGCAACATACTCTCAACTCTGAACTCCAGCAACTGCAGCTCTCACTTTCTCCTCCTGGAATTCCCTCCCTAATGGTATTGTGGACTGCAGCAGTTCAAGAAGGCAGCTCACCACCACCTTCTCAAGGACAATCAGGACAGGGAATAAATGCTGGCATGGGCTTCGATGCCCACATCCCACAAGTTGACTCATTTTACAATGCCCATTCCAATTACAAGTTGTCCACTTCTGGAATGTCTTCTTGCTCCCAAGAGAGGAAGGTGACATCTTCAAAACCTTTTCATAATCAGGGTGTTCTGGCCTCGGTGGGACATGCAGTCAGGAAGTGAACCAGAGTAAAATTATTGCAAACTTTGATTTGACGAGCACCTAATGAACCTGCATCATTGATAAACTTGCAAAGATTATCTACCTTTACTAAAATTTACTGTCTTATTATGATCTCTACAATGTCCATATGGTTGATTGCCTGTGCAACTGAGAAATTTCTTCGCTGTTAAGTTTTATTCAAGTTATTATTTAAGTGCTTGACGCGATAAATGAAGTATATCAGTGATGTGTATGCCCCCTGCATACTATTGCCTAATGTGTTTCTAAACTGATTATGTGGACCTCTTGATCAACTGGAATATTTGATCATCCGGTAGGTCCCAAATGTGCCAGTTAATAAAAAGTTATTGTACTTTGTAAAATACTAATTTTACGCTCGGTCATTGTACTTTCGAATGAAAATATTTTCTCAAACTGACCCCAAGATTTTGAAATGAACAAAATTACAGCTGCCTTTTAGACATTAGAACTATTTTTAATAAAATCACAAGACACCTGCTTATTTGCATTGGCTGGTCCACCATTCTGACTACTCCACATGTTAAGCAATAAACATATCACACCAGCACATAAATTAATGCATTGAGAAGCTGTACTTCAACTAAATCAACAGTTCAACAAACGGTATAAGCATGAGAAGGCAAGGAATAAAAAAAACTTTTAACATCGTGAATTTGGAGAATGGGACCTTGAGCAAGTTTGCGATACAATTCCTGGATATAAAATGATCAGAAAAAATAATTATGTGAAGCATGTTACAACATTTCAGAAATGTTATAAAGTATCTGATTGATTAAATTATACATTATTGCACTGTTTGTTAAAGTGTGCCTTTTTAGCAGAATCAAACAAATGCTAATTTTAGCAGTATAAATATGCCTTGGCTTTCAACAGATGCAGTTGGTTACATGCTAAGAAAAGTAGAACAGAATAAACAAGTATATTGTACTAAATGAATTCAGCAGATGCTGGCGTAGCACAAAGCTCGAGATTCAAGTAGCACAGAGCATTACTTTCATCGTTAACATTTATAGCTTTCCTGCCCCCTCATCTGCTTTATCCCTTCCAGTGCTGCCTGCATTTATCCTTTCAAAAGACCAAACTTAATGGTAGAGAGGGGTCAGAATTTGTTACTCTTCTTTTTTAGCCCCACTATTCCAGAGTCTGAGTTGAGAATCATGAGTGCTAGGGAGCTGTCCTATCAAGCTACAACACTGGATTCTACCCAACAATGTGGAAAATTGCCCAGATATGTCCAGCCAACAAAAAAGCAAGACAAATCCACCGGAGACAACTAGTGTCCAACCAATCTGCTCTGAAATGACCAAAGCCATGAAAGGCATTGTCAAGCAGCACTTGCAAAGGAAAAACCCTTTTGCTGACATTCAATTGAGACAAAGTCTTTAAGGTAATAACAGAGAAAGAAAGAGTATATATAGATAAACTATTTCTACTAGTTGAGGATTCCAGAGTCAGAGAGCAGAGTTTAAAAATTACAGTCAGACTGTTCAGGAGACACTGTTAGGAAGCCCTTCCACACACAAAGAGGGGTAAATGTTCGGAACGGTCTTCCAGACATGACAGTGGATCATTTACTAGTTTTAAACCTGACACAAATGTTGTTTTGTGAAGCAAGCATATTAAAGGATATGGGCTAACAGCAGGTATATAGAGTTAGGCCACAGACCAGCCATGATATAATTGAAAGGTGGAACAAGCTCAAGGGGCTGAATGGCCTACTGCTGCTCTTATGGTTCCACAAGGATCACTGAGCTCCTGAAGTTATTACTGCCTTAGTGCTAAGATGGATAAAAAGGTTGAACTCCAAACAGGAGGGTGATAGTGACTGCCCTTGACATCTATGCAGCATTTGGCAGAGTGCATCATCAACAAACCCCAGTAAAACTGAAGATATTGGGAATCAGGGCAAAGCTGTTCACTATTTGGGAGTCTTACCGAGCTCAGAAAGGATGATAATGATGTATGTGGTCATTGAACGTTAATCATCTCAGTCCTAGGACATCTCTGCAGGAATTCCTCAGTGTTGTACATGAAGCCCAACCACCTTCAACACTGACCTTCTCTTCATCATAAACGTCAGAGGTGGGGATGTTCACTGATGATTGCACAATGTTCCACACTATTCCTGACTGCTCAGTTACTGAAGCGACCACATTCATATGCAGTTAACCCTTTACATCTAGGTTTGGGCTGATAAGTGGCAAGTAATATTTATACCAGAATGCTTCAAGCAACAGCTATTACCAGCAACCATGGCCACTTGAACTTCAATGGCAGTACCATCACGGAATCCTCAAGAACTAACATCCTGGGGTGTTACCACTGACCAGAATCTGAAATGAACTACCTAGGTTCATTAAAATAAAACAAAGAATTGTGGATGCTAGAGGCTAGGAGGGAAAACAAAAAAAAAGTATTAATGGTGAACAACAAGACAGATTTAAATGGAAATCCTGTTGGAGAGAAGGACAGAACTTCAAGATGGGCATAGCTGTAAGAGATGTGGTAGTGAATTAAACACTGAAATAAACCACTAATGTAAAATAAAAACAAAAACACTAAATATTCTGAAAAAGGGTCACTGGAGTCGAAACATTAACCGCTTTCTTTCCACAGATCCTGCCAGACCTGCTACGTTTCCTCGCAATTTTTGTTATTCTTTCAGACAAATACATACTGTAGCTACAAGAATCATAGTCAGAGACAATGAATCCTGTAGTAACTCATCTCCTGACTCATCAGTGCCTGCTCACCCACCATTTGCAACGCGCAGTCACAAGCGAAATGGAATACTCCCCACTTGCCTGGGTGGGTGTAGCTCCAGCAATACTCAAGAAGCTTGACAGCATCCAGGACAAAGCCAACTTAATTGGCACCTCAATCATCTGAGTGCATTAATACAATATAGCACAAACTATTAGGAAGGAAGAAAGTGTCAGATTCAGAGATACTGTTCTTTGACTAGGGTACATTGGAGGTAGGGAGTTTTAAATTGCTTTCATGTTACACCACAGGCCATCCTCAGATTACAAACTGCTTCCTTTCTTCAGTACATTCATAAGTTGACGTAAGTCATTACACCACGCAATGCAGTATAAAATAGCTGAAGACTCACGCAAATATTTGCATGGCGGGATCTTTAAAATGAATACACACCTTTATGGGATCTTGTTCATAGTACAAGCATTCGTAAGTCAGATGTTTGTAAATCAGAAATCACCAGTACTGGCTACAGACTTATCTTGCAATAAGTGTGTCAGATTGTGGTTGGTTTCAATCATAAACATAGACATCGGGCGCCTCAGCTAGCAGTGGTCAAAAACTCTCCTGCTCAAATAGCCAAAATGTCAGAAGGTCAAATCACCTCATTTAGTTTGTACTAGCAAGACTCAGGTAGTATGAAATTTTATTATGTTAACAATTTTAGAGCTTGCAATGACAAAGCAAAAACACTATTTATCAGTCTTTTACTCTATGATATTTGGCAATCACGGAAGCGGAGTTTGAAAAGTGGAAAAAGATGACTCTCATCAACATGAGGGATATCAATGCCAAGTATAAAGACACATAATTAAGGTACATCAGCTCCAGTATGATCAGATTAGATCTGCCCAATTCAGTTCTATCAGAACACTATACAGTGTGGAAACCTCAGGTAACCGACCTGAAACCTACAAGCAAATTCAAAATCCTGGGAAAAGTCCCATGACAATTACCAGATGATGAACTCAGAAAAGCAATGTTTGCAATGCACAACTCCCAGTACCATTAAGCCTCTTAGGAATCTTTTCCAAAAAAAAATGTTTAAATTGGTCAACCAGCATGAGATATTTATTTTTCCTTAGTTTTTTTTTTAAAGATTAAATTCCCTACAGTGCGGAAACAGGCCCTTTGGCCCAATCAGTCCACACCAACCCTCTGAAGAGTAACCCACCCTGACCCATTTCCCTTTGACAAATGCACCTAGCACTATGGGCAATTTAGCATGGCCAATTCACCTAACCTGCACATCTTTGGACTGTGGGAGGAAACCCACACGGACACGGGGAGAATTTGCAAACTCCACCCAAGGCTGGAGGTGGGCCTGGGACCCTGGTGCTGTGAAGCTGCAGTGCTAACCACAGCCACCATACTGCTCCGGAGATACTAACTTCTCCTCAAATATCTGCACATCCTATCCAAGCCAGTCAACAACCCTCCATAAGAATTCTCAATTACTTAGATCAAACAGATCAAATACAACTTCAGTAAACAGAACGTAAAATGCAACATCTTTTACCATTGGTTAAACAACTTAAAGTTTAACACTATATTCCCTGCCAGTCAGAAACATTTCCAAGGAATATTTCAAATGTGTAAATTCAATACAACAGAAACTTTTGTAAACAATTTTAAGTGCCATCGCAATAATTTTTTAAAGATTACACAAGCTCCAGCATAACATGATAACATTTAAAATTTCTTAATTCATACTTTTGTTTGGAAAAAAATTACCTGGGTAACATTGTCCTGCTGCTAAGTCCGGCTATGTAATCCACAAAAAGGTTTCTTTGCTCGCTATCCCTTCCTAATAATAGCTCTGTATTAGGTTCATCCTGAAGCACAAGGCTGTCAGGTGACACACACAGAGATATGAACAGCACTCTGTCAAAGGTAATTCCATGCTCAAACACGCACTGCACAAAGTATACAGTTGCACAGATTCTGAGACTTTGTTGCAGCAAATATTGTTTAGCTTAATTTCTTTGTGAACTAGAGTGCATTGTTTACAGATTAGAACTCATGTTGTTGCTTACAGCAGCTGTAGAATCTAGCCAACAAATGGTCAAGCTGTCCAAATTATAAGCAGCAGTAAAAAGCACTTCCTCCTGCTCTCTCCTCTTATCCACCACAACCCAGCACATTCCTTGATGCATCAGGATGCCTTCAATCTTGCAGCAGTGACAGGCATCTTCTGCTGACTGAAAAAAATGGGCACGAGAAGCAATCATGTGACATGACTGTGTACCACCTGGGTCTACACTGAAGCCTGCCAACCAATCCCTGCATTAGCAAGCTCCCCAGAGCCTGCACTCTTCCAATCGAACCCTCTACTTTCCATCATTTCACTCAGTAACAAAAACCCTGTACATTCATCCAGCTGAACACAACAGCACTTGTTCAATGTCCTTTGTCTAACACAATACAATAAATAAGACGCAGATTACGAAACAATCCTATGCAATACTGGCTGGTACTGATTTTTTTTCTCTTTCAAAACAAACCATAAAAACAAACTATACTTCAATTTTTGACTGATATTTTCCTTTTTGTCAATTTATTAATTGCACATTGTTGCCAAATCTTACCAGTCGACCAATAAAGAATAAAGTTTGTGATTCGCATTTGAGTGGGTAAGACACAGAAGTTTCCTTTCCAGAGTTAAAACTTCCCTTGCTCCTTCAATAACTCCAATAAATAGCACAAGTTGTTCTCCAGGGCAAAAAAAAGGTGTGTGAGACAATTAAGAAAAATACACGGTTTGCTATAAAGCACAGCACTTCTGAAAAAGACACAAGAGAAATACATCAGATCGATAGGAGAACAAAATAGGTCATCCAGCATGTTTTTGCAACACAGTTCTTCAATTAGGTTATCTAGGCTAAAGCAGTAATATTGCAACAATGGAGTGTTACACCAGCAGGCTCAGATGTAATGCCTGGTCTCCAATAACATTAGAGCAGATGCACTCCCAGTCATATGAAAATCTCACTATGGCAATGAAAATAAGTTGTAGTGCTCAAAACACGTAGTTGGTAGCATGGAAGCCTTGACATGCAGTCAAAGTTGTCAAATATAATTGTAAGGCACTGATTTGGATCAAGAGCGGTGTTGCAAGAGTTTTCCATGCTGGATTCCATAGTCACTACAGTTTCAAATATATGGTCAACCTCAATACGCTATGACCATTTGCGTAAGAAGGGCCATGGTGTATCTGATCTTTCAAACAACAAAAGCTTGCAATTTCAGTAATAAAACTTAGAAAATATTTTATAGGGGCATAACAAAATTTGACAGCGCCATGTAAGGAAATATTAAGACAGATGACTAAACAAATTGTCAAATAGGTGCAATGGAGTGTCTTTTAAAAGGAGGAGAGAAAGGTCACGGGACCAAAAGTAGTTTAAATCTGTTCTGACTACATCAAAAGCAGATTCCGTAATTTGGGTCACTTAAATTAATTTGCAGATTTTGTTATCAGGACTCTCAGACTGTGCCAGAATTCTGAATTGGCTGTGAAATGGATGGTAAAAAAATAAACTCAGATCAAATGAGCAAATCTCAACTGTTCAATTTAGTCTTTTGGGGGGGGGGGGAAATCAGATGGTATATTTATATTACTGACATATAAAAATTGTAGCATGCCTCAAAAAAACTGCTTTTCAAGAAATTCTGAAGGGTCCCACTTCTCAATGCAGTATTACTGGATGGATTCTCGACTAACAAGGAAGTCAAAAGATTATCAACAGTAGGCAGGAAGGTGAAATTGAGGCCTCAATCAGATCAGCCGAGAGAGACTGGTGAGCAGGGTCGAGGCACTAAATGGCCTACTCACGTTCCTAATTCATACAGATAATGTAAAGTTCATTAGCGGCTTAAAAATAAATGAAAATCACACGCTTTACCACTATCATAAGTTTAACACACCTCAAACCTCTCACAGGTCAGCTACAAAGCCATGTTCTTTATTGTGCTCTGACAGTTTATTTTGCAACCCCAGTTTTTGAAAAATGCACCGATTAATTGATGCGTGATCCCAATTTCCAAAGCGTGTGTGTTTTATGGTTATTAATTGTTAATATTGTGCTTAGTTCTGGTCAATTCTCTATTGACTGTATCAGGCTGGAACAAGAGACTATCCCTTTAGCTTCAACAGGGACTGCCAAGCTGGTAGACTGAGGAACATTTTCCACAAAATTTATGTAAAAAAAGGAAGCAAAAGAGCGACAAGATAAACATCCATTTGCTAATAAAGATGCGCTAAAATGATAAGATAATACATATGCTAATCTTTGGTTTAACTGCATATCTTTTAACGATCTCCAATAAAGTTTCCACACTTTATAATATGCGCCCTTTTACACTGTTGATTAAATATATCAAAGTTTTCATCCTGTCAAGCCAGTTTCTCTAAGTCAGCGGTAACGCAAGATGACAAAACAACCTGACTACAGAATTCTTCCTTTAATTTCAACTTGCAGGCAAGACACTCAAATGAAGCAGGTTAACCAACATCAGCCTTCCCTTATTCCTCTCAAGGCAATTTGCTTTATCCCAAAATTTCTGAATGACAACTAGTGAAAGGACTAAAACATAGGAAGTTAAGTGACACAGTGAGAGGACTTTCAAAATATAGGTGGTCATTAAAAGAAGTCACTTATGAATGCCAACAGTGCAATCATGTACATTAAAAATAAGATATGATCTGTTTTAAAAGCCAATTTTTTTTTTCAGATTATAACTCCAGAAAGTTAGACTTATGTTAACATTGCTTTAACGAGTCATTAAAAACTAAAATCTACCTGGAAGATTTTGCAATATGTTTTCACAAATTTGTATTTGTTATACAGTTATATTGCAATAAGACACTTGCCAAACAGAAAGCTATTGTAAAAGTGCATTCCAAACAGCATTGTAATTAAGGTGTGTTGTGTCTATCTACCTCATGTGACTCAACTCATGTGATGTGACTCAATGTCACAAGATAGAGACCAGCTGTGGAAAAAAAAACAAGGATTCAAGTCTGAATTTTTGATTATGATCGGGAATATAATGCTTATAGCCCAAGTAATGAAGTCTTCCTTCGTCTTTTGACATGATACAAAAATGCAATAGTTTAAAAATATTCTAAAACAAGTCTGGCAAGTAAAATACCTTTTACAAAATTTTTACACTAAGACACATTCATCTTTAACTGAAAAGGTAATGAGATCTCACTTTATGGAGCTGAATGGTCATCATGAACTAGTGTACGCAAATTATATAATGCACTGCACACAATAGCCATTCCTAATCCCCCTTAATCTGACCATCTCCTATTTAACAGGTTACTGTGGGGCAGGGAGACAAGGGCGAAGGAGAGTTGGAAGTACTTAACACTGGAAATGTTCACCTGTGGGTGTTGCAAAGGCTGTGATCTACTTAGCAGATTGGCGAACTGCCATTGAATGATAAATATATTTGAAAAAATTACACACCCACGCACAGTAATCATGGTCGTCAAAGATGTTTTGCATAATTTCCTATCTCGGTTTTACAGTGCCTGGAATCTGCCTCAAGGCAAAAAAAGATCTTGGTTGAAACATTGGCCTGAACATTTGTGTACTTTTTAGATCCCAGTTTCAAAGCGATACTAAGCTGCCTTGTCAACTGGGAGTGCTGTGCAGCATCAAATAAGATGATAAGAGAGGGCTTCTCGGCTTACTTTTTTTAAAAATAAAAACAAAACAATGAATGTAGTTGCTGAAAAGTGGCTTATGTGAATTTACATTTGTTGATGAGGGCAAGTACACTGTGCTCCATTCAAGATTCAGATGCTTCCTGCATCCGAAAGTCACAATTCTACACCATATTCAGCCACTGCTCAGTCACTGTTGGTCAGAAGGAAACACGTGAATGTCACTTGTGGAAACCACACATTCTTACTGCCATTTTATTTCTCTTTAGCTAACTGGCCTCAACTGAGGTTAAAAGCCCATAGTTAATGGTTCCACAGCTCTTAGATGTGATGGTTGCACAGATATGACCAAACATACTTGCTACACTAATATCTAGAATTTGAAAGCACTTTTTAAATTACTGCCATTTAATAAAATAAAGAGTAAAAAGTCTCATAACTGACAAAAACACAATAGTATTTCTCACATGCATACTAAACCAAACAGGGTCATTTTTCAGTAAATTAATGGACACAAGCAACTATGATAAAATCCTGCATTGTGCCCCCTACTGTCCGAAAAGTCAAAAATAAAATCTGCACAATATTTGTATCCAACTCTCATGGTGGATTTTGAAAGGAAAAAAAAAGTTTAAAAAATTAAATTACTCAAGTACAGCAAGGATCATGTACATCCTAATGGGCGACATTATTTTATTTCCTACACGCAATTTATGCTACAAAAGTTACAAGCTGCTCTGAATTCATATTCATAGGATAAACCCTTCCTGACCCGAAAACGGAGCAACCGCTGTAACTGGATCCAAATTTGAAAACGCATCATCTATCTGCAATTTCACTGCCAAATTCTGGGACAATCTACAAGTGCTGATAACAAAACATACAGATTAATGTAAGTGATCCAAATTACAGAATCTGCTTTTGATACAGTCAGAATACATACAAAATACTTTGGTCTCATGAGCTCATAGAAACATGATGTAGCTGCAATGACTCCCACAGAGGTGGAACTAAGGAAGTGGTTGAGCAAACCAACAACCCCACAAGTATTGTGGTGAGTGAAGTGTCCCATGTTTTTTTTTGTTTCCCTTCAAATATAGGCTAAAATCACTTGTTTCTGTAACTTTGTGGAAGTGAATCATTGAACATCCTACTTCGAAAAAAGTCAATGACTTGTATTTTGCACCAATATATGGAGCCTCATCACGTCCAAACAATGTGAAGCAAGTACACAAGAGTACTGCAGTATGAAACATGTGGCTCTGTTTCAGATACATTTTATTCCTGGGGGACTATTGGTAAAAATGGATACTTTCAACTTGGCAGATTTTGGGTGATGGGTATTTAATCAAGACAGAGGTAGTCCTGATATAGTCAGGGAGGGGGAGGAAAGGTGACCAGTCTCTCATCTCTCAGTCCTGCCACCAACCAAGCTCACTTAATGTCCTCACCCTGATGCCTCTAGTATCCACTCACCAGCAGGCAGGGGGACTCGCCATGCTGCACGTTTAACAAATAAATCCTTCCAGGGTTGGCTGTGGGCTCCCAGGGGGCTAGGGGGCGGATGGTGATGGGAAGCACTTGCTCAAAAGGCCTGATCAAAAAGGACCTGAACTGGGAAAATGGAGCACAAAAGAGACACTCCACTTGCCCATCCCATCCCTCACAAAAAAACCCTCCTGGTATCACCATGGGTCTACACTATGGTAATCACATGTGGGTGTTCTACAGGCAGCCTCCTGCCTGGTGCAAAAGAGGGCTATGAGTTTCCGATTGTCTGGCAGCTCATAGCGAGTGAGACCTTCACTCCCAGGATACTTGATCCCACAGATTGCTCACTGCTGCCCAATTAAATGCCTGACTGGCATACAATTCAGCAGGCTTTCCTGACAAGGGGCAACATAGGATTCTCACCAGCATCCAACCAGTAAGTGTTTCCTTTCTTAAACCTTGCTGAAATGCTCAATTGCTTTCAGGTCAAGTACTGGAAACAGTTTTGGTCCACTAGCCACATCACTTGCCAGTTTCAAGTACTACATTCTCTCCAATACACCCTGGATAAATCCATAGAAGCACTGAGAAAATTATGCACATATTGATACAAATAAACACTGATGGATAAGCGTGCTCTGAGCTACTATTTACAAAGAAAATCTTTTTACTTCAAATAGGTTAAGACTTTTAAAATATTGGATAAGGTATTTTCACATGAATATGGTAAACATGCGGCAGGATGATTCTGCATCAAGATCAGAGTGGTGCTGGAAAAGCACAGAAGGTCAGGCAGCATCCGGAGAGCAGGAAAATCGACGTTTCGGGCAAAAGCCCTTCATCAGGGATTTGAATTTTGAATTAATCATAGAGTCCACTTATCCAAAACAGCTTTGGGAAAGGGTGGAAGATGTGAAACCAATGCCAACTAATTATTGCACATTTGAGTTTTTGAATTCGTTTGAAATAAGAGGCAGAGATCACAGTAGTGGAGGTGGAGTTACATCCATGATCTCATTCACAGCCAAACACTTGGAATTCCTTACCAAATAGCATTGTAGGAGTATCATTCCCATAGACTGTAACAGTTTAAGACAATGGCATCTTCTGCAAGAAACTTACAGACGGTAGATGCATGTCAGGTTTTCCAGCAAACCCCCACAGCTCAAAGAAAGTCAAAAATAAGATACACTTAAGCAATGCTTCACATGAAAGAAAGCTGTACTAAATTTCAACTACTTACTTCTGTAGTTTATGAAATCAACAAATAATTCATACATTTGTGTTGATACACAAGGAATGAAATAAAAGTAAACCAAGCACCACTCAAGAATAATAGATTACTAATAACTTGCAACAATGGTGGGAACTTCCTTGTAAATAATTATAAGTTGCTTGGTAAATTTGCCAGTTAATTAACTTGCATTAATAGGATCACGTAGCACAAAATAAAGTGGAATTGATTGTCAACAAAACACTTCTGTCAAATTAGAACTATAAATATTACAACACTCGGGATCAATAATCAAAACTCTAATCTGGAGTTTATGGTGGGAACACAAACTAGTTTCATGGTTATGTTTTATGGTGCCACATGGAAACCCTCAAGAGGTTACAGTCCAGGTGTACATAATGCTCCTGTCATCAGAGAACTTGCAAAATTGAGATAATCTTAATAAACCAGAATAGTGAGTTGTATTTAGAACATTGACAACAATGAGGAATGTTCGTGAAAGTCCAAAATTCTGTTATAAAATTAATATTAATTACAGCACTGTTTAAATTGCTCTGTGAAGTAGAATTGATGCCCTTTTCATTCATCTGCAAAGGGAACATAGCCACTGACAGGAATTCAGTATCCAGGAAACCAACTCAAGAATAAAGCTTAATATTTAAACTTAAGCAGAAAAATTTCCCCAGTGTTGATACCATGGCAATTGGAAACTTGAACAATGTCAGAATAAAATATATTTGGACTGACTCACCATTTGATAAAATTTGCATGATAGACATAACTGAAAATACATTTTGCGAACAGAAGCTTCATCAAAATTGTACACAAATATGTGACATTTAAAAAATGAACTCAATGCAATTAAGATGATTCATTAAAAAGTAATTAAAACAAAACAATTTGGTAGGAAAACAGTGTAGCCCCCATAACACTGAAAAAAAGAATTTGGATGTTTTTCAAAGGACTGGCAAGACAACAGAAACAAAACCACAGTTATGGTTGTCGTGGGTTTTGTTCCACAGTGCAACAGCTGTCATCAGGATCTGCTAGAAATGAAAGTTTATTTCCACGGTTCTCCTTTACTTCCTTTACAAAATTAAACGTCTGGTCATCTTTAAAACAGTATTTCCATTCAGACGGTCACAGTGGGATGTGATTAAAGTTCAGTTCTTTTTTTTTGCAAGATATCCTGACCATCTCAAAAATGTTCTTATTGCATAAATCTAACACTTTCAACTCTCATTCTGAGCTCAGTTTATGGGATTTTTTTTTAAACGGCAAGTCTGGCGCTGTTCACTCTCAGACTACCCGACTCGGCATCTACTTACACCACCCTGTTTTAATGAGGAAAAGGGCACCTGGAGGGAGATCAAAGTTTCACATCTCCCATCACCTGGGCGTTGTTACTGAGTAGTGATGGTTAGAGCAATGGAGTACAATTTTATATGTATATCTAGTAGACACAATAGGTATGTTTAGACAGTATATTTATAGTGGCGGTAATGGGAGAACAGCAATGGACAATGATTAGATTAGATTAGATTAGATTAGATTAGATTTCCTACAGAGTGGAAGCAGGCCCTTCAGCCCCACACCGATCCTCCAAACAGTAACCCATCCAGACCCATTTCCCTCTAGCTAATGCACCTAATGATATGGGCAATTTCGGATGGCCAATTCACCTGACCTGCACATCTCTGGACTGTAGGAGGAAACCTGAGCACCCGGAGTAAACCCACGTAGACACGGGATGAACATGCAAACTCCACACAGATAGGTGCCAGAGGCTGGAATCGAACCTGGGTCCGTGGCGCTGTGAGGCAGCAGTGCTAACTACTGAGCCACCGTGCCAACCCAGGATTCTTCCCAGGGAATGGAGATTTCAACACTGTTACATGAATAATTACTGTCCTCACCTCATCCCTGTTGAGGCAACAATTGTCAGGCACCTGACCACCTGTTTTGATTCTTTCTGCCCTATTGTGGGTATTTCCTCCTGGAAAATGCTAAAAGGTGGGAGCGAGCCAGCTAGGAGTGGATGGCACAACTGTTAACATTAGTGCAGACATGGGAAATGTGCAGAGGTCTCCACAGAGAGGGAGTAGGCAGCACAGAGGCCATGCAGGGTTAATAGCGTGGGTTGCTGCAGTGGTTGAGAGAGAGTGAGAAAGATGTTGCATGCAACAGTGAGAGAGGTGGACCATGAACTTGGTGGGAATTAGTGCTGTTGCACAACAAGTGAGAGGTAGCAGAGAGAAATTATTGACGCTTACCTCACAGAATAGAGAGAGCATGGACTTCTTGCAGCACAGCTGCATGTTCCTCCACACTACTGCAATCACACTGGCCTGGTGGCAACTTCAAATCAGACTGGTGAGGTAAGGTGGTGCGGCCTCCTCCGATGTCATAGGTAAAGCACATAACCTTCTCTAAACTACACCAGCAACCAGGACCTTTGGATTTCTGTCAGCAAAAATCAGTGTGCCAAGTTGCATATGCCCGCTATGTACCTTCACACAAAGGAACTGTGCAGGATGGCACTGAACTGATAGGGTTTGAGGTGATACCCATTTGTGTTTTAAGTATGACACCAGCTTTGAGAATTCTGTGGACGCACATACAGTGGAGAGTACCTCCATCACCAGCAACAGGGAAGACAGGACAAGTGGGGTGCCACAGAGATGTGATGCACAGCTATTGAGAAGTGTTTTGCAAAAAAGCATGAGAAATCTCTCTGGGACACACCGAGACAATGCTGCATGAGACTCAACAAAATTGCTGATTCTGATAAAACACTATTTTGATACTTTACATCTTGCATTCATTTGGACATGTTACAAGCGCAGGGGAAAAAAAATTACATTAAATGAGAAGATTGCTGATTGGTTGGCAAGTGGACTCTGATTAGAGGCACTGCCATGAAGGCAGCACCAGTTACTGATGACTGTTAAGCTTTGTTTAAACTTTAACATGTGCTGGTTGACTCTGATTGAACAAAACATTATCTGGAGAAATGAGATCCTAAATGAGCACTTTGCATTAATATTCACCCAGGAGAAGGATTTGGAGGAGAGTGAGAAGTGTGGAGCATGCTAATATGCTACAGCATTTTGAGATCAAGAAAGAAGTGGAGTTGGGTCTCTTGAAGGACATTAAGGTTGATAGGTCTCTAGGGCCTGATGGATCTACCCCAAGTTATTGCAAGAGGCAAGAGAGGAGGTTGCTGGGGCCTTGAACAAGATCTTTGTATCCACATTGCCACTGGACACAACCCAGAAGACTGGCATGTAGTTAATGTTGTTCATCTGTTTAAGAAAGGAAACAGGGATAACCCAGGAAATTAGACTGGTGAGTCTCAGTGATTGGGAAGTTCCTGGAGAGAATTCTTAGGGATAAGATTTATGCACACTTGGAAAAGCATGGCCTAATTAGGGACAGTCAACATGGCTTTCTGTAGGGAAGGTCATGTCTTACTAACTTGAGTGAATTTTTTGAGGAGATAACAAAATTGATCAATGAGGTTGAAGGAGTGTCTGTTGTCTACATGGATTTTTGTAAGGCTTTGGACAAGGTCCCTCATGCTAGGCTCATCCAGAAGATTAAGATGCATGGAATCCACGATGGCTTGGTCGTGCAGATTCAGAATTGACTTGTCCATAGGAGGCAGAGGGTAGTGGTGAAGGGCATTTTTCAGGCTGAAGGTCCATGCTTTTCCTTTAATATTTGATCTCCCAAAGTGCAGCACCTCACACTTATGTGGATTAAATTCCATCTGGTCTGCACATTTACTGAGCCATACTAAAATCGGTGGAGTTGCAGGTAGTGTAGAAGGTTGTCAAAGGATTGTAGCAGATATAAGTGGATAATTGACATGTGGATTAAATTCCATCTAAGTGTGAGGTGCTGCACTTTGGGAGATCAAATATTAAAGGAAAAGAATACAATTAATGGCAGGACCCTGAACAGCATTAATGAACAGTGGGATCTTGGGGTCTGAGTCCATAGCTCCCTGAAAGTGGCCATGCAAGTAGGTAGGGTAATAAAGAAGGCATACGGCGTGCTTGCCTTTGTTGGTCAGGAAGTTGAGTACAAGAGGATGTCATGTTGCAGCTTTAAAAGACTTTGGATAGGCTGCACTTAGCATTGTGTTCAATTCTGGTTACACATTACAGGAAGGATTGGAGGCTTTGGAGAGGATTTGCAAAAGAGATTTACCAGGATTAGGAGGGTATGAGCTATAAGGAGAGCCAAAAAAAATTTGGTTGTTTTCTCTGAAACAGCAGGAGGTTGAAGGGAGACTTGATAGATCTCTATAAAATTATAAGCTACATAGATAGGGTCGACAGTCATATCTCTTTTGAAATGGAGTGGGGGGAGGGGGAAGCTCCAAGGAGATGTGAGGGGCAAGTTTTTTTTAAAAACAGAGTGGTAGGAGTCTGGAAGTGCTGTCAAGAATGGTGGTGGAGGCAGATATGATAGGGGCACTTAAGGGACTTTTAAATAAGCACATAAATATACAAGGAATGAAGCGATATGGACCAAGGGCAAGCAGAAGGGATTAGTTTAATTTGGTGTCATGTTTGACACAACATCATGGGCCGAAGGGTCTGTTCCTGTGCTATATTGCTCCATGTTCTAATGATCACTAGCTATTTTATAGATGGACAATGTGTGGACATTTTCTTTCTGATGTCGGCAATAAAACGAGTGACAACCATTCTGTCTCATTTCTCTGAGCAATGCCTGGTTTAGTATTCAAACAAAGCTTGGCAGTTAACTGCCTGTCATCATTACTCGATGCATTCTTCATGGCAATGATTCTACCAATCAAAACTTGCTCTGAGTATGAAGGTAATTTCCTTTATTTGGATAGTTCTTGTGAACTGCCCTGATGAATTCAATATGAATAGCTTTGATAAAATGTATTTTTTTTCACTATACTCAATGTATATGCTAACAAGTGACTATTTCTCAGAACATCTGAAGTTTCAAAAACCTTTTCCGTGCAGAAGAAACCAAGTCTTATTAAGGTACAGCTACACAAATAGTGTTGACTCTTTGTTTCTTCACCAAGTGACTATTTTTCATGCAAGTCCTTGCAGCTGACCTTGATGCTGTCCTAATGAGACATCCACACATTGCAATATGCATCAGGAGCGAGTACTGGGATTCTCTTTTCACTTCCTAAACCAGGGTATAGTTTCCAACTCTAGCACTCCTTCCAACTATGCCAAAACATAACTTGTCATGGGATCTCAAGTTCAGAGGCAAATGCAAAGCAACATATCTTGCTTTTATGAGCTTCTTGACTGTGAGCGGGAACACATCTGCCGAAATTGTTGTATATTAAATTGACTTTAAACAATGAAATCAAAGAACAGATGCATAGAATTTTTTTTAAAATCCATGATAGGCTAGGAAATGTGTGAGCTCCTGCTTTGCATATTTAAGGCCAACATTAATAAGCAGTAATGTTTATATAGTGTTAGTTCCAAAAACCTACACTGAACAGATCATTAACAGCATGCTTTGTGTCATGTGACAGGACTAGTATTGCAAAAATAAAAATTATTCTCCTTTATTTTCAACAAAACCCCCATGTACAGAGCCATCTGCAGATGGAGCAAAATGTTTCACTCAAATATTAACAGAAATGTGTGTTCATGAATTGCAAGCACTGTTTTAGAATCTCACAATACAGAAGCCGCCCTTTGGCCCATGCTTTGTATTTGTTAAAGAAAGCAACGAGTCTTAATCTTTGTCATTTTTATTATCCTCTCCCTTTTAAAAATGAAACAAACAAACAAACAAACAAACAAACAAACAAACAATCTATGCGGGCATTTGCTTCCACAGGGCTAGGAGTACTGGGTACCTTGAATCCATTCAACATTTCCATGAGGAACAAGACATTCATACCTGAGCATTTCATCTGAGGGGCACGTGTTCATGCACACTTGGTTTATGTCAATGATTGCCTATGATTGCAGTGCTTCTATCATTCTAATATTCAGATACTTGCTTGGCACTTAACTGCCAACCAATGACAATCTTCAAACAAGAGAGAAGTGAACTCAACCTTAAGACATATAATGGAATTACCATGGCTAACCCACCTCTCTCCCAGTGTGTTGACATTCAAAACTTAAACAAATACTGCAATTACAGAACAGGTAATTCACCTTCTGACCTCCCAAAGCCGGTTCACTATCTACAAGGCAGAAGTCAGGAATACTATTTGTCTAGTATAAGTGTAGCTCCAATAACTCAAGAAACTTAATCCCATCCTAGTCAAAAGCAGCCTGGTGGATTGACCACACGGCCACCACCTTGAAAAAATTAATTGCCTGTACCACCAGCGCATAGTGGCAGCAGCATTAGCCATCTGCAAGATACACTGCAGAAACTCACCAAAGTTCCTTCGACAACATCTTCGAAATGTGCAATCTCTACCTCAAAGGACAAGGGCAGCAGAGGTAGTACACAGCCACTAAGTGAGTTTTAGTTCACAACAGACATCACTCTAACTTGGGCTCATTCTGCTGTCTTAGGAACTGTTGCTGGAACTTCTCTCAGGTCAGAACCTGAAACAGCCTTGATTGTAGCAGTGCAAAAAGGTGGATCACCACAACTGATACGAAAACAATTAGTGAAGGGCAACAAATGCTGGCCTTGTTAACATTGCTTACATTCAATTAAATAAAATTGACTGTAAAGAAACAAAAAAATATTGGAACCAGTGGCTTTCTCCTCGAGTCAACAGCACCAACCCATTTGAAACATCAAACCTAGTGTGTGTGGTTTGTGAAATGGGGACGCAGAAATGATATAGAAAAAAAACATTTCCTTCCCCTTCATTGCATTATGAAACGAAGTATCCCTTCAGTCTGAAGATCTAATCAGTTACAACGTTTTGTTCTCAGAAATGATTAACTGAAATACCATGTCCAATTTTTTTTCAGCTACTCTTTTCAAAAAAGGTTTCCAAGGAATCCAGGGCAATGTCCACCTTTTCCATCCAGATGCCATCTTTCACTTTGCATCCACGAGATGAGCACATGGTCTGATTTCAGGTCATCATATCTCATAACACACAGAATCACTCTCGGTACTAATACCCAGCCCTCCACACTGGCAATGTAGTCTCTTCACCAGAAGCTTAGCAGACAATATTTCAGGAGGGCAAGTAAAAGTTATTTCATTATTTAGCCTACAGACAAGTTTCTGGTGATCCTGAAGAGGGATACAATACAGAAGGGATAGTTTCAGTCTGAAACAATCGATGACAAAAACAATAACATGGCTGTGTTTTCAACTTTGAGTAAGGTGATTTATCAAGTTTGGCAAGAACGAACATCATGAAGTTGTTGTGTAAAGATAAAACATAAAATTTACTTTTTTCATTACTTTAGGATAGGGTAGAGTATTAGGCCTGCTAAAATGAGTAAATTCCAGAACTCAAGAAACTACAATGGATTACTATAGTCGGTGAGCCTCTGTACAAATAGCCATTTCTGCATAACACTTCAAATGCTTATTAGATATGGATATATGAAATTCATGAGCAGAAAAAGACCAGTTGCAAAGTTCATTCACAGAAAGATCACCAGAATTTCATGTGACTCTGGTGCATTGGTTTAAATAAAAAAAATGAAACTTCAATTTAAAAAGGGCCATATTAAGCAACAGGATACAATGTCCTTCAATCTCTTTAAAAAATGTCTTGTTTGCAAACCCAAGCTTCAAACTGGTCAATTTTCCACTCTAGTGTTTATGAACAACACACTTATGATGGGTTTTTTACGCTCTGAGGGGAACTGTTGGCAATGCAATTTTAAAAAGCTGGGTGAATTTCTTTGGATACACCATATCATTTTGTAAACCATCTATTATGCATCAGGTAAAGTGGATTTTAAAAACTCCTGCTTTGTCCAAAGCTCCAAGTGACTATTGTCAGACAATGACATGCTGCAGCATCCATATTTATATCTGGCTATATTTAGAAAGCACCAATCCAAGTGCATTAGTAGGTTCATGAAACGTGTGACACGATATTAAGTAACACAGGTCAGAACAGAATAGAGCCAGTGTGTGTTCTGCTGAGCTAAGCTACCTAAACCCCATATTGAAATGGACCAATGTCACAAATGGGAAGGAGAAAAACGATGCTTTGAAGCAGAGTACTACAGATGCTTGAAATCTGAAATCAGAAAATTCTACAAGACACTCAGTAGATTGGACAACTTCTATGGCTGGGGGGGAAGAGTTGGAGAGAGAGAGAGAGAGAGAGAGAGAGAGAGAGAGATCATGTTTCAGGTTTTGACATTTCATCAAAACTGGGAAAAGATAGAGAAGCAATAAGTTTTGCAAATGAGGTAGGAGGTATAAGAACAAAAGAAAGGTCTGTACTAGAATTAAAGACAGAACAAATTGAATGACAAAAACATGAGCCCTCCAGGACTAAAGGGAGTGGAGATGGGCAGAATGAGAAACAAAGAAACAATGATATGCCCAAAACAGGTGTCCTGAAAATACAACAACAAAGGAAAATGATGGTAACAAAAAGGGGCAAGAGTTTCCTGTCTGAAAATGATCAAACTCAATACTAAGCCCAAAAGACTGTGTCGAGTACTGAGCTGCAAGCCAAGGTGTTGTTCCTGGGGCTGTGTTCAGCCATACTGGAACAACACAGTCAGTTGTGGACAGTGATGTCACCATGACAGCAAGGTGGGGTTAAAAGGACAGGCCACAGAAAACCTAGAGCCATAGACATGTGCTATTAAAGCAGTCATCCAATCAGTGTTTGCTCTCCACAATACTGAGACCGCCATATTGTGAGCAGAATTTTTTTTTGAGAAGTACAAGTAAATTGCTGCTTTACCTGAAGACAGCATCTGGAGCTTTGGACAACGAGGAAAGAGAAGGTCAAAGAAAAGATGTTACGCTTCTTATGTTTGCACAGAGTGGTGTATTGAGAAAGGGTATGAGTGTTTGGATACAGAGGTATGGTCCAGGCTATCACAGAGAGAACAGTCCTTTCAGAATGCTGAAAGGGGAAGATGTAGTTGGTGATGACATCTTGTCAGAACCAGCAGAAAAAGGTGGGGTGGAAGAGAAGACAAGGGGAACCTCTATTATGGCTCTGGGAGGGAGGAAATGGAGTGAGGGCAAAAGTGCAGAAAGTGTGGCAGACATGGGCATGGGCTCCATGTACCATGACTTAGAAGTGGGTAAGTTATCTGGAACCCCTTGGTTAAGGGAAAAGAAGAGATCTATTGTGGAAAGTTGCTTTATTAGAGCAGATATGACAGAGACAGAGGAAATGGAGAATGGCACAGAAGTCCTTACAAGATGTAGGGGGTGTAGTTGAGGTTACTGCAAGGGCAATGGTATATTGCTAGAAATGCAAATAGAAAATGAGTAAGCGGACTTACAAATGCAAACAGAAAATGCAAGTAAACAGACAAAAAGGGTGAATATTGTTTTATGCCAAGTTTTACACTCCTGATTTCTTTTGTTGCTAGTTAACGCATTAAGGCAAACTGGTTTGAATTTTGCTGTCACGGTTAGTCTTGAAATTTCAATAAAGAGCGATGTTGGGGCACTGTAGCCCGCACGTTTATCTACTGCTATGTCCAATCAGAAGGAAAGTTACTTTTATTTAAATACAGTAACTTGTTGAATGCAGAAGTTTCATTTTAAATTTAGCAACACAGAAAAAGTTCATCTCCACTAGCAAAAAATTGATCGCTTAGCTTATATAATGCTGGACAGGACAAGATTAACTGACTGAGTTGTAATGTTTACCACTGTTCAAGCTTGCACACAGCTGGTGGACTTTATTAAAGCAAACAATGAATTACAACTATGATTGTAATGTCACTAATAGTCAGCCACAAACCAAATTTACGCATGAAAAATAGTTTCTTAAGGAATGTACCAGAGAGCTGCCAGCAGTTGTGGAATTGTAATCTATGAGTCACATTTTCGGGAAAGGAGACAAAGGAGCCAAAATAAGAGGTAACTCCCAAATTTTGAAGAGCCTTCCTCATAAATTACCTATAGTTAACTACTGATACAGATTCCTCATTTGCAGTAGACTAAGGGGTGTGTCTCAACACTGTCTTAGTCATGCATCTCTGAACTTGTGACAATTCATGTGACACTAGGAGGAAGACAGTTAAACCAGAACTTACAGCAATATTTGATTTTGAAATTAAAAGCAGGAAAGCAATCTATTCTTGTGATGTAAGGAGGAAAAGGCAGGTTGCTTCATCAGTTCTTCAACTTTGCTGTAAAGCTGATCCAGTATAACAAGCAACTAGTTGCTACATTTTTGCATGCCAGAATTGACAGAAAGGAAACAAATTTTTAAAAATACTTTTAAACATCTGAAGTTTAACTGCAAGCATCGAGCATTTCAGTTAGAAACCAACTAATTAGGCAGAGATTGCTAAATGTCACCAACTGTTCCAAAATGGAAGCAATTGACAAATGTAACAAATTTTGACACTGATTTAGGAAAAAAATTGAAGTTTCATTTTTATCAAACTAATTGTATGCAAGCATGAGCAAGAGAAAATGAGAAGAGATATCAAACCTTACAGTGGAAAACCTGAAAAATGACTAAAGATCAAGACAAATAAAAAGGCAATGGATATTAATGTTACAATTCGCACAAGAATCTACTACACTTGCACAGAATTAAAAGAACCATTTTCAAGATCAGAGTAAGAAAAAGGCTGTAAGGCTATCATTTATTTGGCAGATGCTACCTGCACTTTCATACTTACCTGCAGTTTGACCCAGATTCTCTGCCAAACATGAGGGCAAAGTGTTGATTCAATCCATATGAGCTGTTATAAATTAGTGAGAAAATCTGTACCCCTAATTTCACAATTCATTCAAATAAAGTCAGTCTTGCTATTCATTCCGAGTTAAAGAATGTACCAATATGTCATACTGGTATGGAAATCTGTCTTAATTCTGTGACTTTACAGCAAATTGCTGACTCAATTCAAGACACCTGGTATCTCCAATTAGCAAATGCAAAGTGAATCACTATGGTTGAAATCATTCAATTAATTCTTTCCCATCCTTTAGCACATTTTATCAAACTGGGGCCTGTGACACAGGGCAACAGTGTGTGACACTGTGATCCAAGAATAAACAGATGAATGGTGGCTCGAGCCATGTTTGCTCTGTGTTCCTTCAGCATCTTTTCTTGGCTTTTTCTCTCACCTCGGATGCTTCTCAATTGCTCCTGCTGCTTCCTCCGCACTTTAAATATTTTGTTCTCTCTGGGCGACTATGAAGGTTGGACAGACTTTGCAGTGAGAAACATTTACACCCAACACAGCTATGCCTGCAAAACTATTTACTGTCTTCACTTATCTTGTCCACAAGATCCACCTTTTATGCCCTCCATCTTATTTCCCCCTAAACTACCAATCACTCAATTTTGAGCCCATACCTGTCCATATTGTTAACAGTTCCCTCTCCTCAGGTACTGTTCCAGTCTTCATCAAATCTGCCATCATCTGCCTTGGCTCACATAAAACAAATTTCAACCCCTCCATCTTTGAAAATTATTGCCCCATTTCTTCCCTCCGTACTCCATTTCTTTCCAAAGTTCTTGGATGTGTTATTGTCTTTGGCCTGAACTCCTTGATTGACACTACCAATCAGGTTTTTGATCCTACGCAGTACTGAAATTCCTCTGAAATAAACATCCTATGGTGATTGAGAAATACAAAATATCCCTCTGCGTTCTTCTCCAACTGTCTTCTGATTCTGACATTGTGGACCATTCCTCTCCATCACTATCCAGCTCAGTGGAACTGCACTCAGTTCCATGCTTACTTATTGAGGTATAACCAGAGAATCCTGCAATGCCTTCTCTTCCAGCTCCTGCAGAGTTAGCTGTGGGGGTATCAAAAAGACCAGAAAAAAAAAGTAGGAAAAACATAAATGGAAAGCTTTAAAAAAAGTGGAACTACAAAACATTTAGGCTATTATAGGTAGAAGAAACAGAAGCCTGTATCAACCTTTACTATAATTCAGTTTAGTGGAGAAGTTTCATTATGTCCAAAACCTCAGGCGTGGAACTTCAACATTATTTTAACTCAACTTCTGTCGTTTCTACAGCTACCAGCATTTGGTTTAAGGGTTATAGGAAATTAGAGATAGGAAGAGGTAATGGCATGGAAGGATTCAAAAACAAGGATGATAATGTTTACCCATATAGAATCACTGAAGATTTATGTATTTTTCCCTAAATAATGCTCTGTAATCTCAATGTTTTAAGCAAACGTATCCGTTAATTTTTCTTGTACTCATCGACCCTACTTATAATAAAAGGTGGTTAACCTTTGACTTCAATTTATACTCATTTTCAAGGAATTATACATTTGAACTGTTATAATGTATAGTTCCTGTCTATCCACATCTTTGAGCATCCTTTCATTACATGTGAACTCCCATTCCTTGCTTCCCTCAGAAAAACGTACAGCATCACACGTCAACATTAAATTGCTTCTTTCTTTTATTCTTCTATATCACTAACTTGTCCATGCTTTCTTCAAGGTTTTTCAAAACAGCCCTTCCCTTCCAACTCTCACTTTTAAGAGAACTGAGCGAGTGTTTACACTTTCCCAATTGTAAAATGTCCTACAGATACTGTGAACCAGTGGAAGCAGCATTACACAGGGAATTACCATTCCTTATCCAATCCAGTAACATCTACTTGCCTTAACTGCTCCTTGTTCATCAATAACTGTCTACCAATGCTGATACAACTCCTCCTAAATCTTACCCACTCTTTAAATAAAGCTCATGTAATCTTAACGTGACCTGTGACAATTCCTAATATACATATATCTATTGCATTCTCATTTTTAAAAGTACTTCCAACTATTTCAAAACGCTTAGGATGTCTGAGCTTTCAACTTCTTTGTTAACTTTCTGTTTAAGGGTTCCTGCGTAGATAGCCTCTAAACTAATCCAAAATATTTTCCAGCTAATGTAAGATCCTAAAATCATTAAAAGAAAATCGATTTATTGCCTATTTATTGCTTTTGATTTTTTTATAGGTAATGAATATTTCAGGAGAGCTAAGATGACTACCATCAGCTGCTTCAGCTAGTCTAGCATTTTAATCCATTTCCATTCATCTCGAGCTCTCATTGATATCTTCTGTAAACTTGAAAGTTGTTCTTTTTCTCTCTCAGTTCTTTAATGTTTATTAAAATTTCAAACAATGAAAACAAACCTATTAAAACTTATTTTATGCCCAATTGAAAATGTAAACTGCAACTTGGTTAAATAATCAGTCTTGCAAAAACATTGTTTTACCAGGCATCATGATTTTGCAGACATAGCTTCCTCTCCAGGTTTCCTTTCCAGAACAGTTTAAAAACAATGTACACTACGTGAACACAACTCTGGCTGCAGACCTATATGCTATGCAACCAAAAGGACAGATTGGTTGTGCTGAATGGCCCGTTTCTGTGAAAGACATTCTCCGCAATGGAGGTACAGGGATACCCTAGGAGTCTGTCCGCAAGTCAATTTGTATGCAAGTTGGAACACAATTCAGGACAATGTAAAGAAGCCATTCGTAAGTACAGAAAATGTTCATATGTCAGGTCTTCAAAATTACATCCCTGTTTGGGATCGCTTCATAAGTATGAACATTCCTAAGTTGGATGTTTGTAAATTGGGGTCCTTACTGTACTGGCTTCCTCTTAAACTTGGTTCTCTGCAAGGAAAACACATTGTAACAAATGTAGAAGAATGTTCGCATGAACATTGCTTTGCTGCTAAGAATTCATGGTCAAGAACAATAGTCTAGTCATTGCAAGACAAGGTTATCCTGTTCTCAGTTTGAACACATTGTGCTCTGTGGTCTATTACTGGAGCAGCTGAATATTGAGCACTTGCTTCTACAAAAACTGAACTTGAAACAGCCCAACTGAAAATTCAGACCTATTCTGTAGACCAGGAACTATTAGAAGTAATGATCCATCCTCTTCCCTACTCTAATATGATTTTGGAAACAATGTCCGTCTTTTTAAAGCAAAGTCCATTTTTAGATTGGATTACATTCCCTACAGTATGGAAGCAGGCCATTTGGCCCAACAAGACCGCACCAACCCTCCAAAAAGTAACCCACCTAGACCCAAAGAGTAACGGTGAGCATGGAAGAAAGTATACAATTATGTCCACCAGGAGTCAGCAACTGGACCACTTCTTAACAAATTATTTACAATTGGGCAAATAGATCTGAATTTTAAACATCACATATGGCACAATGCTTGAAAATGTAGCAAATAGTAAAAGGGGAAGAGTAAGAGATTCCAACAGATATCAGGCTCCCATACTCCCTGACCCTATATGAGCCCTGACTCATGCACCTAACACCATGGACAATTTAGTATGGCCAATTCACCTGATGTGCATATCTTTGGATTGTGGGAAGAAACTGGAGCACCTGGAGGAAACCCATGCAGACACGGGGAGAATGTGCAAACTCCATACAGGAAGGAGGGAAGGTTGTGATCAAAGGGTAATTTATATCAGGCATGAAATGCCAATTGGATGCAGTATTGATCCCATTTCCATTGATGACGACCATTCAGATTAAGAATCTTTTCCAATTCCCACCCAAGATGTGCCTGCTCCACGTACCCATTTAATTCAGTCAGTAGGAAATAATCCTAGGACTCTATAGCTCTTAGTCTTATCTGGCAAGCTGTTACAAATTGAAGGTTATTGGTCCTCTGATTTTTGATCCATCATCAGATAGGCTTTCTGGCTTGTAAGTGAAATGTTGAGATAATGAATTGGGTATGTAGAAACTGTGAGCACGGGGAGAAAACCATACTAGTCCCGTGCACCGGAGTTGCATCATCTCTTTCACATCTACAAAATTTACCCAAGAGCAGTGAAACAATCAAAACGGGAGTCAGCCATTCCAGTCAAGTTTGCTTGGTCAATCAATTAGCTGTCAGAGCACAATCCGACATTCCTGAACTGTTCTTATATTCCTAGACTTGCCCAGTATCCAAAAATTCATCACTCTCTATTTTAAATATACCCGAATAGAGAAGCCTCAGCCTTCTAAGCAGAGAGGATGAAAAATTCTTGTCCTTTGATAGGACTGAATTGAAAAATGTCTCCAAAATGGCTGATTCCTTCTGACTTCCAGACAGGAGAAATATTCTTCAAGCATCTACTTATCAAAAGAGAGTGTTATATTATGCTTCAATTAGATCACCTCTCACTCATCTAAACTCTACATAGGGATAGCGGACTCGGTCTCTTCTCAGTAAATTCTTTCATCTCAGGCACCAGTATAAGTTACTGTAAATTCTGTTATCAGATGGTCATTTCTCCAATGGGTCAGAGAGAGGCCTACCTCCCTAAACCTTTACCCCTGGTCTAGAATCCAGCAAAAAGATAACCCTTCACAACACTCTCCAATCATCTGTATGGTCTCAGTTTGTTCATAGAGAGATGTTGGTGTCGTGTTAACGTCATTAGGTTAGAAATTCACAACCACAGGCTAATGTTCTAAGGACATGGATTCACATCAGATCTTGGTAGATGGTGAACCTTGATTTCAATAAAAATCTGGAAAGAAAGAAAAGCTTGCCAAATGGTGACCACTGTTGATCATCATAAAAACCCATCTCATTCACTAATGTATTTTAGGGAAAGAATTCAGTCATCCTTACACGGTACGGCCTATAAGTAACTCCAGACCCACAGTAATTTGGTTGGCTCTTAACCACCCTCTGGGCAATTAGGAACACATTAAGTGCAAAGCTTGCCAGCAAAAACCAAATCCCATGAATGAATGAAAAAGTGGAGTGAACTTTCATTGTACTCCCTCGAGTGTAGGATTGAATTTTTTTCAATGATCAATAATTTTGTCATGGGTAAGTGAGATTTTAATTTACATTCTATTTAACTGAAAATAATTTACCTGATTACTTGAAAAATATTTTCTGTCCAGAAGAATAGCCATATTGCTCAGGTTAAAAAAGGTAAGGTCTTGGGTTTATGAATGCTTTTATGATCCAGGTGAAATAATGTTTACCCAAGAATACAGCTAAACTTTTAAAACAGCTTTAGTTTTGTCACTATTAGACATATTTTGAGCTTGATGTATTCAGCTGTGTCTTGCAAATGTTACTTAGACTGAGTGAAGTTTTAACATTACAGTTGTTGTGGAGTCACACGTGTTTCTTGCAGTTAAGAGATACAGATAGTTTTTGAAATAAAACTTAGATATTAGTTGGGACACGGTTGGGGGGGGAGGGGTGACACTATAGATTCTAAGTAGACGTTATACTCCACTATAGCAGTTACTGCACTACTGCCACATTATTTTGGTATAAATTAAGTAAAGAGGGACAAGAGATCATAAAAGCAACTGATTGATGAAGGACAAAATAGAAGACAGTCAACAGAAATGTTAAACAATATGACAATCATTTTTAAAGACATTAATGTGGAACTGAGTGCACACTAATCAATGAGATTTACTATCGACACTTCATACATTGGCAAACCAATTCAAGTTCTGGATGTCCCTAATCATACACAGGGAGTAGAGGATTGCAAGGGTTAAAGTGTGCAATTCTTATTGGTTTAGGGCATAGAAAATACCTCAGATAGAAGACCAAAAAGTATTTGCTCAATCAGCCAGAAATGAGCGCTGGCATTCCAAATTGGATCAACTGAAAACCACTGCTTTTAAATATCATTCTTTTCTACTGGTTTTGATTAAACTTAAACAACAAACAAACTTATGAAAATATACTTGTATCTGGAATGGTCTTATAAATGATCGGGACTATTAAATTTTTCGATTGGCTCTCTTAACTCTCAGTAATTGTAACTGACTTGGTTCTTACACTACATTTAGGGAAGGAGATCTAAAACAACTCACAATATTCTAGATGTGGTTTCACTAACACACCATATAAAACTGCAGAAAGGTTTCTTTATTCCTAAAACTCCAATCCCATTGTAATAAAGGCTAATATACCATTTGCTTTCCTAACTACTTGTTGTACCAGACTGTTAAATTTCTGTGGTGTGCACAACATAGACGTGCGAGTATAAACAATTTCCAGTCAGAACCATCAAGAAACAGCCAGGAGATCTATTTCTAATTATTTCAAAACCTATGTTCCCAACTAGGCTTAAACAAAAACCAAACCAAAACAAATCTAGCTATTATAACAAAATAATTGTTAATAATTTAGTTTCAAAATTAAAGGTTAATGCCTATTTCAGCTTAAAACCCTCCAATTAAATTTGCATTTCTTGTGCAACACGAGTCATGCCTCCCAAGTTACCAGCACTCTTTTGGTCCAGTCTACATAGCAACTGTGATTAAAGCAACCTTTAGACAACAAATTGGACATCACTTATTTCGAAGATAAGACACCTATAGATAATTTTTTTTTAAATACCAGAAATGCGTTATCCTTTGGGGTTCAAGGCATAGCAGTGTAGAAATTTTCATACTTTCCTGGAAAATGTACGTTGTAGTAATGACACACAGTGGATGTTTTGAGCAGTATTCTTCGTCCCACAACCCAGAGTTTCCACTCACTCAGAGATTGACTATGATGGTAGTCAAACCTGCCCACGAACTGCATAATCAGATGCAATAGCAAAATTTTTATTTAATGTAATTTATTAAATGTAATTGGAATAGTTAAGAAGGGTAATTTGGTAAAGTCTAAGCGATATACCTAAGTACACGTTTTTCCGTAAGAGAAGCATTTTAAATCGTTATCAATTCATCACCTAAGAGTAACCCACTTTTAAATGGTTGAAAATGTCAAAAACACAAACCTACTTTCTAGTTAGATTGAAGTACAATGGTCAATTTAACAAATTTGCAAGAATAATCACTCAAAAATCTTGTAAAACATATTACAGTTCTTGTGCTCAAGTGCTCCAACTTAAGTTTTGTGGAACTTCCTCAAAAGCTTTCAAATGAGCACAATTATCTGATACGCCCAACGTTGATTAATTTACCTTCGGGGCATGTCTAGTTTGTGGGCAGAACCCACTCCGAGCACAAGATCTCTGAAACTTGATTTGTGCTGTGCTGAATGCAATTTGCTCTTTAAAATTTCATGATCTTGTGTGTTTGATCAGCCAATATTGGGGGAGATATGGCATTGTGAAAACTCCAATCTATGATGCTAATGATTAGCGATGAAAATCAACTAATGACAAAACAAAATAATTGTTTCTACTGATGATTAATGTAGATTTATTAGATCACCATCTTGTAATAAAGGTATAATCATTGCTCACTTGAGAACAATTAACCAGGCTAGCATTTTCAAAATGAACAGATAACATAAGCTGTAAGAGTGGAAGAACAGGTGCTTTGTGGATGTCAAGCGTGCTGAGATTTTCTTAGAAGTTATTTATCTCCATAACAAAGTGAAGAATCTTCACAACTGAACAGGAAAATATAATGGGCATTCCAAAGGCGACATTAAGGTGTAAAAAAATCTTTATTTTTCTGTATTTTTGATTGTGGACCAAAATGGGAAAAAGACGGTTTTGAAATTGTGGACAGGATTTGTGCACTGTTTAAAAGCTATCAACCTATTGTAAAAGTGCTTTTCTACACTCTTGTTTGTTCACCCGGTGGAGAAAGGTTAGTTGCAGATGAACTGGCTGCAGGGATTGGCTACGAAGTGAGATTCAACCTGCAACATGTAGCTGATTAGTGTATGCAGTGACAAACAGCTGTCAATGAAAAAGGCCTTTTGCCTGCCAACTGTGATTGGCTTCCAGGTAGTTTAACAGTATATAGGTGTGATCCAGTTAATTTTCCAACATCAGTTGCTTAAACTATGGATTTTAACCAATAAGTCAGAGACTTTATAATTTGTGAATCAGTCATTCAGTGCCTTCTGCAAGAAATGAAAAACACCTAATAAAGAGAGATCAATGCACAGCAAATCCTGGCAAACCAAAGTGATCATCTCAAGGAACATTGTTGTCAAGGATGAATGAATTGCCTTCCCAGTTTTTCTCTTCACTCATAAAACCATTTTATTCTACCTATCAGTGTGTCTGCAAGGGGAGTTTTAAGGGGGTTAGACTTATATGCCAACAGTTTACAATTGTTTACCTTGAGCTCAAACCTATTTGTTATAAACTCTTGTTAAGCACAGAAACCTAGTCCAAGTTTTCTGTTAACCTGGGTTAAAACACAGGTAAATTGGGGAATTTTGCATATTTTTAAAGACAACACGGTGGTTCAGTGGTTAGCATTGCTGGCTCAGCACCAGGGACCCAGGTTTGATTCCAGCCTCAGGCAACTGTATGTGGTGTTTGCACATTCTCCCCATGTCTGCATGGGTTTCCTCTGGGTGCTCCCATTTCCTCCCATAGTCCAAAGATGTGACAATTAGGTGGACTGGCCACATTAAACTGCTCATAGTGTCCAGGAATGTGCAGACTAATTAGATGAGCCATAGGAAATGCAAGGTTATGGAGATAGGGTAGGTCTGGGTGAGGTGCTCTTCGGAGGTTCCATGTCATCTCAATGGGCTGAATGGCCTGCTTCCACACTGTAGTGATTCCATGATTCTTCTGAATTGCAGGTCTTAATTTCCACCAAATTACCCGTGAGATATGACAAAGGACACATACTGACAAACATACTAGCACCTAATATATAGCAGAACAACTCAAGAATTCTCTTGTATTCTTGTTCAAATAAAGAAAAACTTTAATTTTGGCCATAAAGAAACAAATGAAGACAGTCTATATGGATGCTGATAAGTCTGATACAAAAATTCAAAACATAATACACAGCCAATGCTGTACGTTTATCATTTAGTCTGAATCAAAAGAAAATCAAACATATTCCGACTTTCACATAGTGAAAACTACCACGATATGGATCACACTAGATGCTTTCTGGTTTTTAAAGGATGTGCTTTCAAATGTATGTACATTGTTTACTAATTATGTCCCGTACTGCTCAACATAAAATTTTCCATAATGTGGAGGTGCCAGTGTTAGACTGGAGTGGACAAAGTTAGAAGTCACATGACACCAGGTTATAGTCCAATAGGTTTATTTGAAATCACAAATTTTTGGAGCGCTGGTCCATCATCAGAAGAAGTGCTCCAACAACATCAATGTGAAGTATATTGCTAAGCAAAAACATATCAGCTTGGTCAGTACTACTGAACCCCATTTGGCAATGGGCACTGAAGTCATCCACCCACAATACATTCTGCACCATCAGGGCTTCCAACAGGTGTTCAATATGAAGGAGCACTGATTCATCAGCACCCAAGGTAACTCCCCCCTGACTGTATAAGTGTACCACCGCTTAGACATACAAGGGTAGTGTTAATATCCAGGAGAAAGTGAGGACTGCAGATGCTGGAGATCAGAGCTGAAAAATGTGTTGCTGGAAAAGCGCAGGTCAGGCAGCATCCAAGGAGCAGGCGAATCGACGTTTCGGGCATAAGCCCTTCTTCAGGAATCCTGGTGTTAATATCCAGGATACTATCTTTGAAGTATCCTTCAACGAGTATGACTATGAGACGCTGTACGGGTTCCTGATGAAGAGCTTATGTTCGAAACATCGACTCTCCTGCTCCTTGGATGCTGCCTTTTTGACTATGTGAGGCTGTAGCTTGATCAGTCTGTGGGACAGTTCTCCTGATTCTGCAGCAATCCCCCAGGGATTACTGAGGAAAACTTCGAAAGGGTCAGCTGTGCTTACATTGTCATTTCTGATTACAAAGTTAGCGTCAAGTGATTTGTCAATTACATTCCTTCCTTTAAAAAAAAAAGACTTCCTAACAGTGTGATTCAACCATGTGGCTTGCCAGGTTATTTCAGAGGGCATTTATGAGTCAATCCCACTGTTGGGTCTGCAATCCCATTTAGGCATGATGGCAGGCTTTCACTACTGCTGTTTTAAAAAGAAAATCATGAAACTGAAATATTAACTCTTTTTCTTTCCACCAAAACCGATAGAAATGCTTAAAAAGTCAAGCAGTACCTATGGTTAATTTCAAATTTCTAGAATCCACATTATATTGCTTTTGTTTTAAGGACTCATGTTCCCTTTCACTAGACGAAGATGCAAACCTTTTTCTTAAAGGTAACATGGATCTAAAGGACAGTACAATAATAAGCACTGTTACATAATGTAAAAGGAAACAAAAACTTTATTTCTTGTATGTTCCTTTATAATGAAATGATGTGAAAATGTCCATTTTGGTAGGAAGAATTGGAAAAGTACATCCTCCAAATGGCAAGAGGTTGCAGAACTTAGATGCAGAGCGATCTGGATGTTCTAGTGTGTGAATCACAAAAGGCTAATATGCAAATGCAGCATATATAGAGGTTGATAAAATCATGAGGGGCAAGGATAGGGTAAATAGACAGGGTCTTTTCCCTGGGGTGAGGGAGTTCAGAACTACAGACATAGGTTAGAGTGAGAGGGGAAAGATTTAAAAAGGACTGAAGTGGCACCCTTTTCACACAGAGGGTGGTGCATTTATGGAACGAGCTGCCAAAGAAAGTGCTGGAGGCTGGGACAATCACAACACCTAAAAGGCATCTGGATGGTTATTTGAATAGGAAGGGTTTATAGAGATATGGGCCATGTGCTGGCAAATGGGACTAGATTAATTTAAGATATCTGGTCAAATTGGACTGAAGGGTCTGTTTCTGTGCTGTACATCTCTCTGCTGACTTTCTTGATTAGAGTCAAAGTTATTGCTTATTGGTCAGCTAGCACAGTTAGATGGCTGGTTTGTGGTGCAGAGCGATGCCAACAGCATGGGTTCAATTCCCACATCAGCTGAGATAACCAGGAAGGACTCTCCTTCTCAACCTCTCTCCTCGCCTTGGGCATCATGACCATCAGGTTAAATTACCGGTCATCTCTGAGAGCAGTCCTATAACTGTTAGCACTATGGTAACTTTACCTTGTGTCACAGAAAATGGCAGCCTTGTGAGAATGTGTTCAGTGACTAATCATCATGGTAATTAATTACAAAAATAAAAGTTTTGATATATCTTGCCAGGTTTCACTTTTGAGACCTGACTTGTTCAGTAATAACATCTACTGGGATCAACAATTAGTTATCTGCTAGTTATAAGTTTCTTGAAATTGACAGTGAACACAAATCCATGACTCTATGTACACTACTAGAAGATATTCATGAGTGGGTAAAGATCCACTGCACTGTTAAAGATCTGAAGACTAACTGTGATGTTTATCAATAGGAGAAACCTACTAAATGAGTACGGGCTGAAGGTGTAATCCTTGTCTGCATAACAGTAACATGGTTTTAAAAACGTGTTTTGGCAAATATTTAGCAGTTACATTAATTCCCACCCCTTTATTCTTGACTGCTCATTTTGCAAAAGTGCCCCCTTTGTTGATTGGGGCCTGAAAGTGAGGTACAAAATGTTTCCAGATGTAATATCCAGAAGAATTGTGTCATATAGACATTTCTGTTAAACTCCACCTTAATTAATTTCTCAAAAATCGCTAACAACTAATTTCCATTTCACTACAATATAAAACAAACATCAGATTTATGACATATTGTATTTGTCAGTATTTTAATCAGTTCCTATTAGATTGTTTATACTACAGTGTAGTCCATGCAATTCCATTAATTATCTACTTTCAGTATGATGCAGTTTTAAAAGAGGAAATAAACAGTAAGATATCACGATCCATCTGCTCATGTGTGCCAAATCAATCATTGGGGGGATTTTTTTTTTAAAAGCATTTTAAAAATTTATTTTTTAAAAAAAACAAACAATCGTCTAACATCCGAAACCCAATCGACCCATGGAGAAAGCAGAATAAATATTTTAATGTAAAGACTGGGTTAAAAAAACATCAAACCGACGTCAGTATTCTTCAATTTATTTCTATCCAAGCTTCAAGACGTTTTTTTTCTTCACTTTTTGACTTTCAGCCAAGTCTTTATCTCAATAATTGTCACAAGAGGAGAACACACGTGTAGGTCCACCCAACCACTGGGAACTACACGTCCAAAGGCGTTCTCCTCAAAAAGGTAAAGAATAACAAACGCCCAGTAAAGAAAGTCTCACAATAAACACGATTCACAAACGAAACTCAAAACGATGGAAGAAACACAAAGAATATGTATCAATTCAGCACGAAAACACACTTCCGTAATCTGGCTACAATGTATCAGGCAGCATCGCGTACAATCACTGTATCATTTTAACTACTGATAGTCTTTGATGTAATTCTTCCCTCAGAGAAAGCATTCAAAACACATCCAATCATGGTTCTTACCTGAAGGAACTATCTTCCTTCAAACCTTTGGTAGGGGAAAGTAAGCCATTCCGTTTATTAAACAGCTTCTGAAACAAAGTCGGTGGCATTTTTCCCGTAGGTGTGAGAGTCGGAGTGTAACTCACTACCCCATCGAGCTTCACTGTCATATGACTGAGGCTGGCTTGGTGCCGCCGCTTCAGGAAAACTCCAAACGATTTCTTTCATTGGCCCTCTGTCGACAGACCTGCTCTGTACCGAATGTAATTATTGGCTGCTTCGCGTCGTGTAACCACATGTTTAGTGAGATTTTTTTCAATGTTTTGGTTTTTTCTTAGGGGAGTGTTCAGTGCGTGCAAGGAACTGGTGTCTTTCTTGATCTCGACCAGCAGTAAATACTTCAACATCTTCATACCATTAAGGTTTCGCTGGTTTATATACGCATTACGAAACTACAGTTTTCTTCAGTCTACCATTTACGAACTGCAACACATATGCAAGTAGATTCAAATACAATTTTTAACACGTTTATTCCACACATCGGAGAGGATGGTGTTATAGTTATGTCCCGCTTTGTGCGCTGGCCAATAATTTTAATCACCAAATAAGGCAGGCATGGGAGAAAAAAAATTAACCTCAGAAATTTATAACACAAACAGCCGAGCTGCAGTAACCTTCACCGTGTCGACTGAGTCGGCTTTCCATTTAGTTTTTTTTAAATAAAAACTTACCACAGTCCCCTTCTGGGGTAAAAAAGCTAACATATTCTGCGTAAATTATTGTTTTAATGAGTTATACAAGTCCTACCTGTTCACTGCATTACAAAAAAAACTTCTTTGATTGTCTTAACATTTACTGGCAGGGTGTATGAGCCAGTAAAACAAAATCCCTTTTCCTGAAAACCCTTAACTCGTACCATTTACCTTTTTATTTTATACTAAATACAAGAAAACAAGCATCCAATGGGCAGATTTTAAATTCAGTCCATAAAACCAATGTCGCAGATTGTCATCCGTTGGACAATTTTTACTTCCAACATTAAATAGTTTGGCTGGCCAAAGCATGACATCAGCTTCGCATCAGAAGGGACAGTGGACCCGAAGCGTTAACTGCTTTCTCTCCATATATAGTTTCAGATCTGCTGAGTTTCTCCAGCAATTTCTGTGGGGTTTTTAAGCTCCAATTGTAATGCATGATGTGTCTAAAAACTTTTTAGGTTTCTCGTAATCTGCTTTATAGTAGTTGCTATAGTTGAAACTGGTGTGAAAGTGAAACTAAGTAGTGTGCGCTGCATCATTCCTGGTTTGAAATTGACCTAAGTGCGTAAGAACTCTCTTGGCAGTAACTGTCCTTCCTAAAATGAGAGCTCGGAATGTGCCAGCAGGTGTACCTGCACCCATAGGAGAACACTAGCTCCAAAATGCAATTTCATTCGAGCCCAACAGAGGGTAATTCCCAGCAACTGAGAGGTACGGTGTAAGTGGTTTGAAGATCGTTTTGAACAATGTTAGAAAAGTAAACAGATCCACCATTTTTAAATTGGAAACAAGCAAAAAGATTTTTTAATTCTGAATTATTTGCAATTAGGATGGAAGGGAAAGGTGCACATACACCCAACAGCATTGATATTTCAGGGACATGAAGACCATATCGATCTGAATGGTAGGGCCTAAAACAGACAAGACTCCCGCTGATACATGAGCAGATTAATTATGTGGCTGTTCAGCAGTAATTTGGCTGCAGAAGGCAGAAGGCAGAAACCAGAGATCGCTGGGAAATGATTCATTATAGTCAAATATGGATAATTTGCTTGTGTTATGTAAGTGTAGGGTGAGATCAGGTCAGGTTTGGGGAGGTTAGAGGACTATCCAAAGGACTTAGGGAGACCTCTGCTGCTGTAATAGCTCCAGAAGAACATTCCTCAATTTAATGTGGCCTAATTCTAATTAATCATCCTTTCTTGTCACATTTGTTCTGGTGGACAAACTCCCCTGCCTTGTCATTAACATTACATTATATGCAGCAGAATTATTACATCATAATGTTTCTAATGCTTATAAGCTGCTGCATGTTTTTAGTGAGTTTTGTCCACTTATGCTAGTTGTTTATTCTGATCTTCAAATGGTAATTCTGATCTCTCCCTCCACCCTTTCCTTGCAGCTGTAACAGTGGATTCTGCTCTATTTTCTGGTACCCTGATGCACTTTGTTTGGTGCAATCTGCCTGTATAACACACAGAACACTTTTTACTGTACATGTGACAACAATAAATCAGTCATATGGTACCTGGCAATATAGTGGAGGCAGGGCTTAGTGGTATTATCGCTGGACAATTAATCCAGAGACCCAGCTAATGTTCTGAGGTTCTAATCCCACCATGGGAGATGGTGGAATTTGAATTCACTAGAAATCTAGAAATGAAAACTCCAGTGATGACTGTAATTCCTTTAGGTCCACGAATGTCCATTAGGGAAGGTAACTGCCATCTTTACCTGGTCTGGCCTGCATGTGACTGCAGACCCACAGCAATACGGTTGCCACTTAACGGCCCTCTGGGCAGTTAGAAATGGGCAATAAGTGCTGGCCTAGTCAGCGGTGCCCTCGTCCCATGTGTGAATTGAAAGAAAAAGGAAGAATTTTGATTTAAAATTTTAACCTTTCTCTTGACTGGAGATCAGGACCTATAATTTTGCAAGTTTGCAATTAACAGAGTTAGGATGCTCAGATAAAATACTTGGATTTTTAAAAACCTATACAAATATACCAAAGCCTAAAAGGCACAAAGTGGCACATAAGTAAAAGAAATCAAGAACTCTGGGTGACTTAAGCTAGACAACCTTCTGGATACCATATGCAGAACAGAAGTTGAACGAAGATTCCCCATGGTCAGTGTTTTTTTTGCTCAAGTAGAGGATTTATTTCTGGGGCAAAGGCTTTTGATAAATTTTCGTCAAATAACATGAAACACAAAATGGAAGATCCCAGTAGTATTGTGCCATTCTTCCACTTTTAGACTTAGTAAGATGTTACAATCCTAGTAGATTAAAAGTTTTTTTTAAAAAAGGTTTTTTTGCAGTAGGTATGTACAATTAAGTGCCTTGTTAGACCAATTAAGAGGTCAGTTAAATGAGAACCATATTATTGTGGGTCTGGAGTCACATATAGACCAAAGTGGATGGTAATAACAGCAGATGTCCTTCTCTAAATAACTTTTATGAACCAGATAGTATTTTATGGCAATCCAGTAATTTCATGGATATCATGTATCTTATTTCCAAATTTATTATTTCAAATAATGGGATTTAAATTCCCATCACCGTGGTGGGATGGGCAGTATGTTCTTGGAACGTTGGTCCGGTTCTCCAGCTCTCTAGTTCTGTATTTATGAGAGAAACAGTTAACTTTGATTCAAATAGGATTCTTCTTTGGAACATAATAGGCAGTTTTTGCACACTTTAGTACACAGTTATTAATTGGCAGTGACAAAGACAGCATGCAAGCATTGTGTTGACGCTATGAGTTGGATATAATAATGAGCCAAGGTCTTGTATGTAAGCCATATGCTCAACTGCCATGTCCATGAAGCATAGTTATGTGAATCTGTAAAGTTGTGGTCTGAACTGTCATTAAACTTCTTTGAGCTTTAAGTAAATTGAATACATACTACTCCATCTATTTTACTTCAGAATAATACAAGAAAATATGATATGGTGTGCAATACTAGGAATAAGCTTGAAACTACAGGAGAAAGCCTCAGACAAGACTTGTAGCAGCTCAGAAATCACATTTATATTAGTACTGCAGTAAAAAAAATCACAACATGAACAGTTAACACTTGAGTTGTAGCAAGGAAAACAAAATAGGACAGAACTTTTTTAAAAAAGTAACCACTAGACATTGTTAGCATTTGCAAAAGACAGGTAGCGTAAGAATAAATCATCTACCAAATTCCCTGTCATGATTTGGAAGGCCAAAAGGTACCCTATTCAAATTTAAGCCTTTTAAGCAAAGGATAGATTTATGCTTTTTAGATTAGCTGTTGCAGAATCAGATAAGCAGTGAAAATAAAGATAGCAACTGGAAATTAAGTGCTGTGTAGAGCCAATACCTCAGTCATGTCAGAAGAGGACGAGAGACAACGTGCCACTTCCCCATGCGAAATGCGGAAAAATTAGCTTCATGTAAAAGTAAACTTCAGGATTTACTGTCAAGAACTGATGTATTTCAAGCAACAACCAAAAGAATCAATTGATCAATTTGTCAGTCATGTTGTCAATTTATGTAACAACTTTGGACTATTATATAATGATGATGTCAGACTGATGGTATCAGCAGCCATTCTGGAGAGAAACAGCTCACTCTAGTTTGCTGTATCATGGCACAAACACCTCCTTAGTAAAAGCACTTGCTGTTTTAAACACCATGGATTCTCGACCTTGAAACATAACAAGTAAGTAGTGCCATGACAAGGCCAAGGACTGATTTTCAGAGGCTAAGCTGTCCGAATTGCATTATAATTTGAACAGCTAACAAAGCTTCTCAAAAATACTTCTTGGATAAAAAGATCATGGCATTGACATTTTTGTTAAAGATTGCAGAAAATATGAAGTTACTGCAGTCAGCATGTAATAATTACAAGCAGTTAATGCAGTTGCCAGTATAAACGCACACTAGCCAGGATACTTTCCTGCGTTCCAAGATCTTTACAAGTCAGGCAATGCAAGAGGACAATGGGTTCACCTATGCAAGAAATGGTATGCAAAAGGTATAATCAAATCACATAAATAGCAAAAAGCAAACAACAGGAAATGTGCCAGGGACCTGCATGAACATAACCTAATGCACGAATAAAGATTCAGAGTTGAAGAATCCTTGACCAGAAGGGTACACAATGTGTCCTGTTCAATGTAAAACAAATAGAAGCTTTTCCTCTATTATCATAATATGTTGAAAACAAATTGGTAAATACACACTCCTGACCAAATTTGACATGAGATCTAGTGCAAACACCGAACCAGTCAGAATCTTAAAAGATATAGAGCTGAAACACTCGAAACTGATGACAACAAGAATAGCAAAATTAACCAGACAGTGGACATTGCTTACATTGGTACATTCACAATGAAATACAACTATGATAATTCTTCACAGATACCATAAATATTCTATATTGACACAAGTGGACCAGCAATAGCAGGCTTACTGGTGTGCATGGATCACAATATTGTGATCCCTCACTGAGATACCAATTGCAGAAGAGACCAAGAATGCTCACCATTGAGTCAGTCCAGGACATAAACAATTATACCCAGCAAAACTTCAAAGGTGATGCTGCATTGCACCTCACTTCTAGCTCTCCCAGATTATGCAACGATCACACACAAGAGAAAGTTAAGAATTCTGAAGGGTCACTGGACTCAAAACGTTAACAAATGCTCGATGAATGAAGGCCAAGTCATGATTTTTGGCTGAATCTATTGATGTTGTGGGATCGACCCTGATCCAGACAAAGATGAAGGTGGAGGACATCTCAGATTTTTGAACTTCCTAATACCTTATCAATTTTTTTGACACAACATCGTCATTCAGAGATCTTAATGAAAAATTTACCATATGTATGGCAGGAGGACCATCAACAGCTTTTTGATTCACTCAAGCAAGTGTTGTCAGCAAAAACATACATCCTACAGTTCTACAACCCAAGAGAGATGACAATCCTGGAAGCTGATGCATCTCAGGAAGGGTTGGGAATGTATCATATTAAACCAATTGAATTTGGATCCCAAAAATCTATCACAAGTGCAATCCCATTATTCCAATATACAGCATGCAATACTTGCCCCTATCTGGAAAGCAATAACAAACTATTCAAAATTGTTCCCTGCATCATGTAGAATATAACATCTTATAAGAGAAATGCAGGGATCTGACTTCGACATAGAGCCCTAGAGATGTACAGCACAGAAACAGACCCTTCGGTCCAACTCGTCCATGCCAACCAGATATCCCAAATTCTTCTAATCCCATTTGCCAGCATAGGCCTCTGGACATGGGCTAACTGACACCAACATATTTGGAAGACTAGTTAGGAGAACTATATCAAACCATCACCTAATAGTGCGCAAACTTTTCAATAGCGAGAAAGAATTAAGATGGTGCAGGATTGACATGCAGATGTGAAACTGCTGAATCTGCGTATAGGAAAGGTGGTCAAAGTCATACATCCTTAACAGGCAACAATGTTCCCCGTTAAGAGGCATACCTGCAGAGGTATCCAAAATGACCAGGGACCCTGATTTTACAAAATCACAACACCAATTATGGAAACATTGGGGAAAAACAGAAGCTACATTAGGGAACTGTACAATGCTCCAGTTGTGCACAACACACAAAAATAAGCTTGGATAAAGAAGGTGTGGATGATCATCAGGCCAAAAAAATCAACATGTTATCTTGCAAGAGTCCAACAAACCTACAAATCTAAAACATCCAAGCAAGAAGTCTAAATTTCTGGAAGGTTATGTCACAACAAGATCCAAAAAGGATTATCAAACCACCTGCAACTTACACAGAGACTTTTAGACAACTAAAATTTTTTATTTATTGTGTAAATAGTTTTGCTACTACATTGAAGTCCACAGACAGTCACAGTATGTTATTTTATCTTGGGAATAGGGAATGTATTATTGCTTGAAAAACATTTTTAAAGAGCTTGATATGCTACTGAATTAATTGTCAGGACATAAACCACATGACTGACTGCCATATATAGTTTAGCAATGCAAATGCGAGGTTGCATATATGGTTATCTGTAATTGAAAAGTTAGTAGTCTAAACCTTTTAAAAATCTGTTTCACGCTTTCAGGTGAATTGAATCTGCAATACTCAATCTGTTACTTACCATTAGCCGAAGAGAACACATCAGGGAACACGGAGTTTTTGATGTAGATATCAAATGCAAGCATAGAGCAAGTATTCTGGAGAGAGCATCATTCCTACCAATGTTACTACTATTACTTTATAATTAGAGCATAATCATAAGATAAGCTCTGTGCATTAGGCTATAAAAGATTGTTCCGAAGAACAGCAAACAAGTTGTTTTTATAAGTTGTACACCAACAATCATATCAAGAAATGGTTGGAGGCACTGGATATTGCAACAGTCCTGACAGCATTCTGGCAATAGTACTGAAGACTTGTGTTCCAGAACTTGCCGCACCCAAAGCTAAGCTGTACCAGTGTAACTACAACTTTGACATATAGCTAGACAAAATCCAGTCTACAGCTGAAAAGTGGCATTAACACCACACAAATGCTAGTCAATGATCATCTCCAACAAGAGAGAATCTAACCATTGACATTTAATGGCGCTGCTGTCACTGAATCCTCCACTTTCAACATCTTGGCAAGTACTGTTGACTAGAAACTGAACTAGACGAGCCACATAAATGCAGTGGCTACAAGAATAAGTCAAAGACTCGTAATCATGTAGCAAGTAACTCATCTCCAGACTCTCTGAAGCCTATCCACAATCTACATGGCACAACTCAAGAATGTGTGATAGAATACTCCATTTGCCTAGATAAATGCAGATCCAACAGTCATGAAGGTTGACACCATTGAGCAAAAGTAGTTTGCTTGATTGCCACAACATACTCCCTCTACAACCTCAGTTGCAGCAATATACACAAGATGCACTCTAGCTATTCACCAAGGCTTTTGACCAACATCTTCCAAAGCTAAAACTAATTCCATCTAAGACAAGGGCAGATGATGCATGGGAACACCACCAACTGTAAATTCCCTCCAAGTCATTCACCATCCTGACTTGGAAATATACCACCACTCCTTCAGTGCCTTTGGGTCAAAACCCTGAAGTTCCCTCCCTAATGGCATTGTGGGTCAACCCACAACACAGTTTGTAGCAGTCAGAGGAGGAAGTTCACTATTTTCAAGGGCAACTAGAGAGGGCTCCTGCCAGTGAAGTCCACATCCCCCAAGTGTTTTTTTAAATCTGATCATTCCTGACCTCATTTCTGTTTTAGATTTCATGGGGCAACCTTCCGCACGAGGTATCTGTAATTTAGATGAATATCAATAAAGAAGATTTGAGGCAATGAATCTACCCAAGGCATTACAGGAGGTTCAAGTGGACATTATTCACCACAAAATCACATATGTTATTGCACAGGAGGCAGCCATTTGGCCTATGTGTCTGCATTGACTCTTTAAATGAATTTGAGATGAACTGCAAATTTCTAACCTTCTCTCTGTATCCCTGCACATTATTCCTGTTCTGAAAAATCATATACTGCTCTCATGAATGCTTTGATTTTACCTGCCTCCCTCACACTTACAGGCAATGCGTTCCAGGCTCATACAAATCAAACATATTCTTGCAAGTGGCATGTGTTCCTTTTACAAATTACTTTAAAGCTGTGCTTTTTCATTCTCAATCCTTTTACAAGCAGGAGCAGTATCTCCCCGTCTACTCTATCCAAACTCCTCATGACTGTTAACTCGGATCCTGTGAAAGATGTATCCTGAGAAGCTGCTGCCAGATTAAATGCCATAAAGTCTAACCTTATGTGAAGTGCGAGTCGGTGGCAAGAGAGGTCCCTTATGGCAGTCATCTCAAGCGACGGCAAGAGCGGGAACAGGCAACCCGGGGCAGTGGTAGGGGTGAGGTCAAGCCTTTGTGAGGAGTGTGAGCCCAGCATTAGGTCTGGTGTTACAGACTGTGATGTTGAACTATTAACTGTGTTTCTTTGTTTTTCTACATTTTACTAAGAACTGTAATGTTTAACTACTTAACTTGCTCTCCATTTTTCTGCTTTGTACCAAGATTCTGTGCCTAGGTACCCAAGATGGTACCATAAGTGGCAGCTGTTAAACTTTTCACTTACCCATGCGAGTGAGTACACATAACAATAAAAACTAATTCAATTCAATGATTTTGAAAACTTTTACCAAAATCTCCTCTGAGCTTTCTCCTCTCTTCCTAACTGAAGCTTCCCATCCCTGGAGCCATTCTTTTAAATCTCTTCTGCACACCCTCAATCATTCATATCTTTCCTATAATAGCGCATCCAGAACTGTACATAATACCCCAGCCGAGATATAACTAGTGATGAATAGAAGTTTAGCATATACTCCTTCATTTATTCTATGATCATTTAATAAAGCACAAGATATGTGTTTCATTAACTGTGCTCTCCATCTGTCCTGCCACCTTTAATGACTATATATATCCAGGTCCCTCTACTCCTGCACTCATTATTTTTTATTGTATGTTCTTCCGACCAAAACTCCTAATATCTGCCATTATTCTTCCCACTCCACAAAGTTATCAATATCCCTTTGTAAGTTCTATACTGTCATATTCAATTTACAATATTTCCATGTTTTCTGCAAACTTTGAAATTGTACCCTGCATATCACGATCCAGATCAGTTACATATATCAGAAAAAGCAAGATGAAAGCAAATTACTGCGGATGCTAGAATCTGAAACCAAAAGAGAAAATGCTGGAAAATCTCAACAGGTCTGGCAGCATCTGTAAGGAGAGAAAAGAGCTGACGTTTCGAGTCTAACTGACCCTTTGTCAAAGCTCAGAAAAAGCAAGAGTGCCTACCCCTGGGCACCTCCACTCCAAACTTTCCTTCAAATTGAAAACGATCCATTAACCTGACCCTGTTTCCTACTCAGATAATACTGTATCCACATTGCTACTGCACCTTGCATTACAAGCTATACTGTATAGCTATATGATCACAAGTCTATATTATATGGTATTGTATCAAATGCTTCAACCATCAGTGTTACATCATCAAGAATTCCAGCAAGTTAGTTGAACGTGACTTAGAATAGGGATTCCATGCTAGTTCTTGCAGTTGAACCTACATCAATGTGACTATTTATTCTGTTCCAAATTATTGTTTCGAGAAGCTTCCCCATAACCATAGTTAAACTGACTGACCTCTAATTGCTGGGCTTATCATTATGGCTTTATTTGATCAAGGGTGTGATGTTTGCAATTCTCCAGTCTTCTGGCACATCAAATGTCAGGCAGACTGAAAGACTATGGCAGTGCATCCATAATTTCAATTCTCACTTTCTCCAGTATCCTTGGATGCATTTTATTCAGTCCTGATGCCTTGTTACCATTAACTACTTAAAGTTTGTCCAATACCTCACCTTGTACCCTTCTGGTGACAGAGTTTCCTCATCCTTCACCATGGCCACGGTAGCATCTGCCCCCTTGGTAAAGGTAGAAGCATTCATTTAACACCTTAGCTGTGCTCCCTACTCTCATATGTAAATACCTTTTTCAATCCATAATCAATACTACTTCCTTTTGCCAATCTTTTACTATTTATGTGCCAGTAGAAACCTTTAGGATTCCTTACATGTGAATTGCCAGTCTTCTCATAATTCCTCTTTGCTACTTACATTTTTTATTGCAAAAATATTCAGAAAGTCTTTACATACATACGTTGTGCACACTCTTTGCACAAAGACATTAGGGTTTGACCTTCTCTGAAGTTACAACAAAGGCATATCTTAATAAAGCAAGATATTACTTCCATGTATTTCAGGCACCAAAAGGGTATGATAACTTCACAGACTCCCTCATTGTACTTTGGCAGAAAGCTCTCAGACAGTGGTCTTTTGTCAATATGCCTTGGCAGCAGCTGCCCCAGCTTTAGTGCACTCCTCAGCAAACAATCCTGGACACTGAATTGTGCCAGTTAGCAACACTCAGTCGAAGTCAACTCCTTGTTCTGGAAGACTAACAGGTTTCGGGCAGACCAAAGAGCATTTTGCGTTGAGCTGATGGTCCTCCAGATGCAATCAATGTTTGTCTTGGTATGTGTCCTGGACAACAGCCTGGAGAGCACATTCCTGTATAATGGAGCTGCTTGGGACGAACCTCAACAAATTCCACTGCATCTCTCGCCAGACTTCCTTTGCATAGGCACATTTCACAAGATGTATGACAGTCTCTTACCCACCCCCTCCTGCCACAGCCTGCTTTTACTGGATTGTTTGCTCTACCTTTCCCTTTTGAGGGAATATATGTCGACTGTGCCTGAACTAGTTCTGTTTTGAAGGTACTTTATTGCTCAGCTATAGTTTTACAAACCAAGCTTTGGTCCTAGTCTAACAGCTTTTCTTTTGGCTGGACACAGTGCTTTAGGAAATTTTCCTGAATAAATCTTGGAACGCTTTCCCCTTTCTGCCTTTTACAATACCACAGTGTGGCGACATTCAAGTCCCCCATCATATCTGCTCAAAAATGCTTATATACTAATAGCATTATTGATTTTGCCATATATACCAGATGGCACATATTAAATCTGTTTAATCATTTTTCAAAATGAAATGTTTTTCTTCTAAACTGTTCCTTTTTTTGAACTTGTAACAATTTCCCACCAATGCCTTATTGAGGAAATTATTTTTGTGCCTGCTCTAAGTAATTATGGCAAGGCACAGACATACAGGGATCAGCAGCAGGCTTCCTGTACCTTGTTCAACAGCCAAGTTCAATTTGGTCCCCACCCACATCAAAGAAAGATCAAGAACAGATAAGTTGGCTCCATCTCAGTCCTATTGTGAAAACCAGGGATACACTAGAACATAGAACAGTACAGCATAGGAACAGGCCTTCAGCCCACCAGGCCTGAGCTGACCATAATGCTACCCTAGACACATCCCATCTGTCTACAAATGGCCCAATTCCCTCTATTCTCTACCTGTTCATGTGTCTGTTTAAATGTCTCTTAAGCTTTGCTATTGTATACACTTCAACCACCTCCCCTGCCAGTGTATTCCAGACTTTTGCACGTGTCAACATTTATACTGAAAGCCCTGATCAATGAAAGCAAACATGCCATATGCCTTCCTTACCACCATATACATTTGTTTTGCCACTTTCAAGAAACTATGGACTTAAATTCCAAGAGCTCTCTGTATATCAGTGCTCCCAAGGGTATAGCCAGTTACAATATACTTCCCTCTTGAACCTGACCTCCACAACTGCATTTCCTCACACTTGTTCGGATAAACACCATTTTTTATTTCTCCACCCAACTTTCCAGATGATCGATGTCCTGCTGCATCCTTTGATATCCTTCCTCACTATCCACATTTCCACCAACTTTCACGTCTTCTGCCAACTTACTAATCAGACCAATGACATTTTTATCCATATAATTTGTATATATTCAAGAGTGTAGTGCTGGAAAAGAACAGGTCAGACAGCATCCGAGGAGCAGGAGAATCAACATTTCGGACATAAGTCCTTCATTAGGAATCTTTCCCTACTAATTTGTATATATTTGCAAACAACAGAGGTCACAGCACTGATTACAGACTTCCAGTCATAAAAACATCAGTCCACAATGACCGTGTCTTCTATAGCCAAGCCAATTTTGTATCCAACTCACCATGGATTACATGCGATTTGATCTTCTGGCCCAGTCTACCATGACAAGATGCATTGCCTTAACATCAATCATCTTTGTCACTTGCTCAAAAAAAAACTCAATAGGTTTGCGAGACAAGACTTCCCCTGCATAAAGTTATACTGACTCTCCATGATAAGTCTATTCTTCTCCAAATGCAAGTAAAATCCTGACCCTCAGAATCTTCTCCAATAATTTCCCGACCAGAGACATAAGGCTTACTGGCATGTAATTTCCTGGATTATTTCTTTTGCATATCTTGAACAAAGGATTAAATTTGGCTTTTCTCCAGTCTTCTAGGACCTTGCCTGTGGCTAAAGAGAATACACCCATCTCTGTTAAGGCCCCAACTTCCTTCCTTGCTTGCTTCCTTCAGTGTACTGGGATAGATCCCATCCGGCCATGGGGACTTATCTACCTTAATGTTTTCAAGGCACCCCATACCATCTTCTTCTTAATATCGACATGTTCCAGAATATCAATATACCCATCTCTGAATTTAGCATTACCCATGTCTTTCTCCTTGGTGCATATTGATACAAAGTACTTTAAGAAGGACCTCAACTAATCTCTCTGGTTCCACATACATTCCCTTTTTTTATTTGAGTGGACTTACCCTTTCCCTCGTTACCCTCTTACTCCAATGATTCTCCTTAGAATCCTTTATAATTTTTTTCCTGCCTCCTTTATACTCAAACACCTTGGTTGTTTTCAGTTTCCTGCTTCCTTTCTTTTTTTTAAAACTGAACTTCAATCTCCCATCACCCAAGATTCCCAGATCATGCCATCCTTATCTTTCATCTTTATAGAAATATGCTGGTCCTGAACGCCAGTTAACTGACTTTTAAAAGATCCCCACATGTCAGATCTGGATTGATCTTCAGGCAACTGCCCCCAGTGCAATTATTCCAGTTCCTGCCAAATACTGTTGTCATTAGCCTTCCCTCACTTTAACACTTTCACCCAAGGACCAGATATTATTTTCTATAACTATCTTAAAACTTACAGAATTATGATCATTGTTCCCAAAGATTCCCCCATGAAACTTGGTCACTTGGCTAGGCTTATTAGGTCTAATATGACCCCTTACATTACATCTAATATAAAGGTCTAATACATACCATGTCAAGAATCACTTCTGTATGCACTAAACAAATTCAGCCCCATCTAAGCCTCTGGCACTGAGGGAGTCCCAATGGATATTGGTGAGAACAAAATCACTCACTATCAAGTTGTTTTTACATCTTTCCATGATCTGCTTACATATCTGTTCCTCTAATTCCCACTGGCTATTGGAAGGCCTATAGTATAACCTTATCCTGGTGACTGCAATTTTCTTATTCACAAGTTCTACCCAAATTGCCTCAGTGGATGAACCCTTAAAGGTGTCCTCTCTTAGTACAGCTGTGATATTCTCCTTAATCAGTAATGCAATTCCTCCACCTGTTCTACATTGCTACCATGTCTGATTATACTGATTCCATCCCCCTTAAACCTGAAGCGAAGACTCAAAATGCTTTAGTGCAAATTTACAAAGGCTGAAATTATTCATACACTTGTATCTATTTTCTCCTGTAATCAAAGGGATTGATTTGACTTCAATGATCATCCTGGTTTTCAAGTTTGACACACAGACTTGAAATAAAAAACTTGTGGAGTAGATAAAGAAATAAATGCTTCCAAACAGCTAGCATCCATCCAAACTACAGGCAAAAGATTTCAATTCCATTAAAGTGGTGTAATTTGATTATAAGTTACACACCATACGTGTTTCATTTCACATTCAATTTCTCAGCAATGAAGGAATAGGTGCATTATTTACCTTTAGGTGCAGCCTTCACTCTTTAAATAAAACAAACATTTATGATGTTTTAGTCATATAAAATGAAAGACAAACATTGCTTTCAGTATTGGTTTTTTAAAGTCGTACTGTATAATAAAGTGTACTTCAAGCAGTTTCTATACACTTACTACATATCTACTTATCTTATGATATATTTTTGGTTCATTGCTTTTTAACGCCCCTTAGATCAGCTTTATAGGCACATCACAAATCTTTGCAGCTTCAGGAATATCTTTACGAACGTTCACATCCCAAACTCAGTAACATTTTATTAATATTTTGGATGTTGAAGTTTTTAAGTATCCATAAGTATATATAAATAAATTCTTGGAAGTTCTGCTTGAGGGGAAAACAACTCAATCTTATAAAATTGCCATTGCCCCAACAGACCTTAGAGCTGCTCTCTCAATGTAGAAAGTCAACTGATGGGCAGTTTAAACTGGGGGTCATATCTTAGAAAAGGGGCAAGGTCAAGAAGGTGGAACCTTCATGGTGACCTCAACCAGCGTGGGAATTGAATCCATGCTATTGGCGTTACACTGAATCAAATAACTGTCGAGCCAACTGAACTAGCTAACATGCTCTAAATCTAAACATCAAGCAGCTCTCACAAAAATGTAAGTATAGATATTATTTATGGATTTCTTAAAACGTGCATTTGTGTTAGATTGAAATACATCTCAGGGTTTCCTGAGTGGTTACGTGTTCTAACCATGAGAAAATAATTATACATCATACGCCAATAGAATAAATCATAACATATTTTAAAAACTAGAAGTCATAGGTTTAAGGTGAGAGGGAAAAGTTTTAAGAGAGAGACCTGAGGGGCAATTTTTTTCATGCAGAGTGTCATGAGTGTATGGAATGAGCTGCAAGAGAAGTGGTGGAGGCAGGTACAATTACAAAATTCGAAAAGCATTTGGATGAATACATGAATAGGAAAGGTTGAGGGGGATATGGGAAAAGTGATGGCAAATGGAACTAGGTTAGTTTAGCATATCTGGTCGGCACAGATGAGTTGGACCAAAGGGTCTGTTTCCATGTTGTACAACTCTTATCACTCTATAACAAAAGTTCGTCTACCAGTTTATACAGACTCATTCTAACTACCAATTTAGTAAACCTCCCTTTAACCACTTCCTATTCATTTACATCGTTCCTTAAATAAGGAAACAGGATAGCAGTTTATACAAGATGGAAATTGCATATTTATATTTATTTAAATACTTAATTAAGAACAACTACATTTCTAATTATATGCTTAGCAAGTTTTGAGAAGATTTGTAGCTCAGGTTGAGGTTTTCGATGTATGTTTGCTCCTTGAGCTGCAAGGTTCATTTCCAGATGTTTCATTACCTTACTAGGTAACATCTTTAGAGGGCCTCAGACAAAGCAATGCTGAAAATTCCTGCTTTCTATTTGTGTTTGGGTTTCTTTGGGTTGGTGATGTCATTCCCTGTGAAGTCACTTCCTGTTCCCAGCCCCCAGGATACATGAACAGCAACTAGCCACAAAAAGACATGACCCTCTCTCACTAGTATCCTCACATATGGATGAGGAAGGACACCAATTCGACTGGGACAACACATCCTAGGACAAGCCAAACAAAGACACGCACGAGAATTCCTAAAAGGATGGCATTCCAACCAGAATTCTAACAAACAAACACATCGAGTTAGACCCCATCTACCACCCCCTGAGAAAAGGAACAGGAAGTGACTTCACAGGATATAACATCACCACAGAAAATGACATCGCCAACCCAAAATCTTTGTGATTCATGCACTGGAAAACCTAGATCCCTCTACCAATGGCATTTTGCAACCATTCCTCATTTACGCATTACTTTGTCTTTTTATTCTCACAAAAAGTGAATAGTTTATATTCTAACTGCCAGATGCTTGCCTACTCAGTCATCATAATTACATCCTGCAACAATCCATTTGCCCTCATCACAACATACCTTTCTACTTAGCTTTATGTCAGCTCTAAGTTTAGCTACTTTGTCTTCACTCTCATCTAAACTTATCCAAATGGTAAAAGGCTGAGGCCCCAACTGATTCTTACAGGATGCTATTCATCATAAGCTGATAATCAGAAAACGATCCATTTGTGCGCACACCATTTTCTGCCAGCCAATCTCCTATCCATGCTAGTGCTTTACCCCCCTATACCATGAGCTTCTAATCTGCACAATAACCTATGTGGCATCTTGTCAAATGCCCTCTGGAAATCCAAATGTAGTGAATCCACTGACCCCTGCTTTGATCCACAGCACATCACACCTTTAATATAAATCCAATAAATTGCTTAAACAAGACTTCCTTTTCATGAAAGTGTTATGAAGATGTGGGTATACTGTATCTTTAAGAAAGTTAAAAGCTAGTAGAACTACCTGACAGCACCAAATATCCTCAACAAGATATAATGTAGAATGTGGTTCAGCAGTTAGAGCGACTGACTGCCTGGAGACAAAAACAGATTCGAATTAGGCCAATCAGTTTAAATTATACCCCCAAAAAAATACCAATCTCCAATCCAGTTTAAATTTAGTATACTGACAATCTTAAAAGCCAATGAAACAATCTGATGCTTTGGGGTATAAGAATGGGGAAAATTGAATAGTTGGGTGGAGAACTGCCAAGACACCAGCATGTAAAGACTGCCCGAAAAATAGCTCTCTTAAAAATATCTTCAATCAGTAACCTGTGAAGCAGATTCCCCAAGAAGACAGGAATACAGAGAAGAACCAAAAGCTGCCTTGTTTTAAGATAAGAAGTTTTGTTTAATAAACCTTAATCGGTGTTTTTATCGGACCAGTATTGTCGAGGGGAAAGTAAAAGTTAGGTTAGAGGAAAGAGTTGTAAACAGTGGTTAGCTCATTTTTCTCTGTTATACTTTAAGAAATAAAGTTGGCCTCTCAAATTTTCACAGATTACTGCAGGAGATAAATCTTTTCTGTGTTGCTGGTTTAAATTAAGCAGGAGGGTTTACTCCATGTCGTAAAAGCTTCCGGATCACTTTGCATTTTTAAGTGCCCAACTATAACTTTCGTAATGATAGGTTCTAACATCTTTCTCACATTATATGTTAAGCTAAATGGTATATAATTTCCTGCCTCTTTCCGTTCTCGAAGAGGAGTTACATTGCTACTTTTCAGTATGAAGAAACTTTGAAAATGAAACAAAATGCTTTCCAAATAAATTAATCAGGAGAGCGTATTGCCTTAATGTTTCTTTGCAATAGTTAATTAGGCAAGAGCCATTAGTAATGCAAGGATCAGCACATACCACAACAATATACATAATACCACATGTGTTACTTACAAGACTCATCCAGAATGACGTGATATAGGTTTATATACGTGATCTATTTTACCTAGTAATATCAATCTGAACTATGGTGTGAATGCAATTCGACAAACTGAACAGCTGCTTTTGCATGAGGTCTAAACGTTTTATAGGATGGGACAGTCACCCTTATTCTCATGTTAGTACCTTGTTGAGTAGCAATACAATAAAGTACAGATTATCAGACATTTCAGTGGTTAAAAGACGGAAACATTAAGACCAATTAACGATTGGGTGGTCATATCTTTTGTTCTCAAAAACAGCACTGAATACAGCATCACATGACCTATTGCCATTTACCTAAACTTCATCAGCCGAGGCCTCCTTCAGAAAAAAATAAATCTTTACAATACTTAATTTGAAGCTACCGGTTTCAAACATTGACAAAGAATTACACTTTTTCAATACAAAAATTGAAGATTTAATGAACATTTTAATTACATAAGTAAACATTTACTAGATAACCTTTGTACCACACAACTAACCAGATAGTTGCATTTTTTTTTAAATTCCATGGTTAAATTAAATAGTTAATTATTTTAATTGCTAGACAATTCATTTGAAAGCAATTCCAGAATTCAGCAGATACAACAGATTTTTCCAACATCTTGAGCAGGTACACTTACTTAGATAGATCAATAATAATGTCTGCAACAGAAAGAAACAAAATTAGACTGAGAAAAGGTACAAGATATTTTAACTAAATCAACATAGCATCTGGAAATACTCAGCAGATCATGCTGGAGAAACAAAAATTGAGTTAAATTCCAAGTCCATGACCACCTGAAACATCAACTCTGGATGGAAGTTTATAGTTTGGCCAGTCCTTTCATTGGTGGATTTATAGCAACCCTGGTGTGGCCATTTCCAAAGGCTTTATTATTGTTTAATCCTAATCAAGCAATCAGTTTGGTTTTAATGGGCCTCTGGGTTGCACGAAGGGCAATTTCCTTTCACACTCCTGATGCAGGGCAGATGTCCTGCTTCTGGCCAGAGGCGATCAGGTTTCTCATTTGCCAACAGCCCTTTGATCAATCCCACCATTGACTTAATTCCAGAGGCAGCAGGGTGAGGGGTGTTGCGGGGAAAGCGTGAGCTGGGAAAGTGGCAGGATACCATCAGTCTACTTCTGATGCCAAAGTAATGAAATGGTCAGTGCTTTCAAGCAACATTTACACTGTAATAATCTGCTCACCAATACTCAATTCTGCTGTGCCTCAAATTTCCTGACCACCTCACAGCCTTGGTCAAATCACAGACAAAAGTGTTGAACTCCGCAGGGGAGGCATGTGTGACCATCCCAAACAATACAACATCTTTTAGCCAAGGGTGGTATTAAAGAGAAACTGTTCCATGGTGTTAATATAATTAGATAGTTATCCAGAGACCCATGCTAACATCTCATGAACTTAGGTTCAAATCTCACCAGTGAGTAAAATTTGAATTCAGTTAAGAAAAATTCTGAAATTAAAAAGTTAACCTAATGCCAACCATGTAACCATTGTCTGTTGTTGTAAAAATTCATCTGGATCATTAATGCCCTTCAGTGTTACCTGGTATGGCCTACATGTAATTCCAGATCCACAGCAATGCAATTGACTGCCCATTGAAATGGCCTAGTGAACCAATGACTTTAAGATTAATTAGGGATGAGCAAAATATTTCAGGCTTGCTGGCCGCACCACACCCCATACTGAATAAATATAAAGGAGCCTTGGCAAAATTGAAATTACGGAAATAGAGGGAAACTCTGCACTGGTTGCAGTCACGCCCAATACAAAAGGATGACGGCTGCAGATGTTGAGGAATCATCTCAGTCCCAGGCGATCACTGCAAAATGTTGTTAGGGTTGTGTCCTTGGCCCACCATCTTCAGCTCCACTCCACAGTCAAGAACTTGAAAGACTAACAACCCTCAGATGAAAACCCTACTCACCACCATCTCAAAATGGGAGACTTGTAAATTTTGAAGTGTATGCCTTAGTTCTAGTTTCCCCAAATCAAGCTCTCTCAAAACCTTACATTACAATAAGATAATTTCTCATTCTTCTAAACTACTATGAGTCCAATTTGTACAACTTCTCTCAGATGGCAACCCCTCCATCTCAGGAAATAGAGGGAAGCCTTTCTGAACTGCCTTAATGCAAGTAAACCTCTCCTTTAAAAAGAGGCCAATATACAGCACTTGAGCTACTGTCTCACAATACCTAGCAAAGTTACAGTAAGACTTTACTTTTATAGTGCATTCTTGCAATAAAGGCCAACATTTTATTTGCCTTCCTAATTATATTTGATACTTATATTTGTATCACTCAATAGTTTAGCTACTTGGTCCCTTAATCTAATTCACTGATATAAATTTGAAATAATTGATATCCCAGTAGCACCCCATTAGTCAGTTTGCCAACCTGAAAATGATGAATCTCTTCTATTTCATGCTAGTTAGCCAATTCTCTATTGATGCTACTATTTTACTTCCGCTAATGCCCATATAAAATTACAATAAAATACTGGAAAAGCTCAGGTTATTTTTTTCAATTTCTAGTTTGTTATATTTTTCTTTACAATATGCTATTATCTTGTGTAATATTCTTTCGTGGTACCCAACCACACGCCTTTTGGTGATTAAAAGGATAGCCACAAATGCAATTTATCTGTCCTCAGGGAACTTGAATCAATTTGTCAAAAACTATTCCATTTCACATGCTGAATGCTAGATTGTACAAATGATTTTCTGTATGTCTTGCTACTCCTTCCTTAACAACGGATTCTGATGTTTTCCAGTGATAGATGTTAGACCAACTTGCCTACAGATTTTTTTGCTTTCTGTCTCACTTTCTTTAATAAGGGTACTACTTACTTTGGTTTTCTATCTAATGGGACATTTCCAGAATCTAGGAAATCTTGGAAGATTACCACCAATGCATCCTCTATCTTTGCTGTCATTTCTTTTAAAATTCAATGAAGACAGATACAAAATATTATTCAAAAGTTGTCAAATCTCAACTCTGAGCTTCCTTCTGCACCCCCTCCACTACCAGGTTTAATGGTTATACCATTCTGCAAACTTAAGACTGAAGGAAAGAGCAATTATGGATGTAGGTTTGCTCACTGAGCTGGAAGGTACATTTCCAGACATTTCATCATCTTACTCGGTAACATTTTCAGTGGGCCTCCAGGTGAAGCTTTCTATTAAATGTTTGGGTTCCGTTGGGTTGGTGATGTCATTTTCTGTTCTTTTTCTCAGGGGGTGGTAGATGGGGTCTAACTCAATGTCTAACTAGTGAGAGGGGATCATGTCGTTTTGTGACTAGTTGATGTTCATGGATCCTGGTGGCTAGTTTTCTGCCTGTTTGTCCAATGTCGTGTTTTAGTATCCTTACATACAGATAAGGAAGGACACCACTTCGACTGGGTCAACACATCCATCCTAGGCCAAGCCAAACGGAGACACGCACGAGAATTCCCAGAAGCATGGCATTTCAACTGGAATTCTATCAACAAACACATTAAGTTAGACCCCATCTACTACCCCCTGTGAAAAAGAACAGGAAATGACATCAACAAAAGAAACCCAAACATAAAGAGAAAGCAGGAATTGCCAGAAGGCCCACTGAAAATGTTACCTAGTAGGGTAACGAAACATCTGGAAATGAACCTTCCAGCTCAGCGAGTAAACCTATGTCCAGAAACTCAACCTGAGCTACAAATCTTCTCAAAACTTTCAAAGAGCAATTATAAATGTTGTAACAAAAGGTAGCAATAACGTTCATAAATAAGATTAACATTGAGAGGAGAAAGAATTCGTGGGTTGAGGGTTGCAGGGGTGCAGCCAAGAGATCAATCCTGCCCTAACAGAACCCCTCAATCTTGCAAAAATTATTGCTGATCAAAATACACCCTCAAATTGATAAACGAGTGTGGATAGTTTGTCGGTCTGGCATATTGGTTTTTTCCTGTCCTTCCTATCCAACATCATGAGGGGAAATTATAGTCGTTGGATCCAGTAGATAGGAACTGCTTTCTCCTTAGTTCAGGAGGCAGGCTTCTAATTCAATTTTTAAAATTCTATGCACAGACAAATCTAGGTCAGGCTCTTAATAAATTCTGTGTTATATGCCTTGGTCTATTTTTACAGATGAATAGGTTTCCAAAGTGAAAAGTTTTGATTCACTAAAACAAAAGTGTTTGCTAAATACTAACTAGAAACAATATTCAAAGCACAGTTTAATGAAATAAACTAATTTGACTACAAAGGTTTGCTAGCCTCTGGTAGTATATTGTTTATGATTGCTCAAAGTTTAGATCTCATTTAATAAAAGGAAGCATGTAAAGTTATGCCATTTTGTTTTCAACCATTGCTGTAAAATCTTCTACAGATAATTCCACTACCTAAAAGCAATTACTAATGAGTGTTTGCTATTTGTTTTAGAAATTACCTTATACTTGCTGAAATGGTTTACAGTTATGGGCAAATGCGACTAGATTAATTTAGGATAGCTGGTCAGCACAGGCAAGTTAGACTGAAGGATGTGTTTCCGTGCTGTATATGTCCATGATTCTACATTTTAAAAAACTCCGTGCAGGAGTTGGACTCTATACAAGAGTAATTCAAGTTACAAATGTCAAAATAATCTCAGGTAAGATAACATTAAAATAACCAAAAAGGTTTATCAAATATCAACATGTTGCTGCATTTAGAATTCAATACCAAAATCATAGGTTAACTCCTCTCAATTATGTGTTCAATGTATGCTATCAGATTGCCATGGCATTAACTGTGGAGTTACTACCAGTTAATTTTATTTTTCAACCGGAGACCCAAATGGAAAGGCTTACCAGGCATTATGGCATATGATGCTCATGCACCTAAAACGTTTGAAAAAGTGTTAGAATTGAAATAATTGACTTTAACCATTATGAATTCCATTAGATTGATTTATAGCAGGTATACGAATAACCTTGGATAAATAGGCAGAGCAAAACTAGACATTTCAGTCACTTACCTATAGGCGCATTTTCCAACGATGTCCAATGTTTCACTTGTTCACACTGTAAAGCATCAGATGGTCGGTCGCACACTGGAGCAAGGATGATGCTACAAATCGGTACTTCATCTTGTTGTTTCAGTTTCTAGCAAGAATAAAAAGAATGAAAAAGATTTTCCAAGTCACTTTCAAATGTCCAAAAGCAATTTACCCAAAGTAATTATGTTGCTGATCAAAGTATTGTCATTTGTTACAAGAACTTTAGTTTTGTATGACATAGGCTAACTGTGGTACTGTGCAATACACTGCATCAACTAAAAATCTCTTGCTTTGATTGACATTAACTTGTATTTTTTTCATTTTCTTCTTTCAATGGACTTGTACTTTAATGATATGTACAACCTTAAACAAAAATAAGTATGCTGAATAAATAGGAAGTGTCTCAAAATAAGCTACTGCCTAATGCAATATGTTTTTTTCCCCTCCTCCTTTCCATGCAATCAAGCATAACTCATGGGATGGATTTTTTAAATGTTCAATTTGAGGCATGTATAGAACTTTTTTCCCCCTCAAATGCAGATGTTTGGAGCACGAGAGTTAAATTACACAAATAGGAAGGAAGGATTTATACAATTAAGAACATCACTAATGTTGGAAGGGGGAGGTTACTTAGCATTGAAAAATAATATTCCATTGTTAAACTATGTAGCAGGACCTATACCCAAAATGCTGTTATTTTCTCTTAACCACCGACTTACCTTTTGCATATATTCAGTCATTTCTACATTTCAAAAGTGTTTACTACAAATATAATCTACAAACTGTTTATTAAAAATAAATCAATTATTCCCTTTGCGTAAAGGTTTCAATTAGTTTAAAATTTTGCAGTGATTTTCAAACTGTACAGAAAGGCGAGGAGCTATTTGATTCAAGTAATGTATAGAGATAAAATGTCTCCTCAAAGTATGTTCACCTACAATTATCCTTGCAAACAATTTCCTCAACTGTCCTGGAACTGCCTTTACCCAGTCCCACTCCCATCTAAAAAGTTAAAGCCAAAGGATCATCTGCAATGACTTCTGCCACTTCCACAATGTTATCATTAGAATTATCCAAGATTCTATACCCTCAGAAGCATATTCTCTCTCATCTATGTGTTTCCAGATTATATTGCCAAACAGTCACATCAAACATCATCTGGACAACAAAAAGGGGTAAAATACAAGAAAAGTTCAGACGTTGAGGGAACTGGTTAAGACCAGTATGTTATCACTGTCTAGCCAGCACATAGGGGTAGTGATGTGATTTATAAGAAACTAATGAATAAATGTATGTAACTGGATTGTGGTAATATTGTTTTAAAACAGCGTGCAATTATAAAACTGGGTAACAGATACGCATGATTGGTTAACTGCAAATTCCTGAAGAAGGGCTTATGTCCAAAACGTCGATTCTCCTGTTCCTTGGATGCTGCCTGACCTGCTGCGCTTTTCCAGCAACACATTTTCAGCTCTGATCTCCAGCATCTGCAGTCTTCACTTTCTCCCCTAACTGCAACAAACAACTGTAACTGTATAACTGTTACCATGTGTAATCAGTTAGTGGAATTTGTTACAAAAATTGCTGGAGAAACTCAGCAGGTCTGGCAGCAACTATGGTAAGCAAGCAGAGTTAACATTTCAGGTCCAGTGAATCTGATTTAGCATTTTTTGGGGAATTCATTCATTGTGGGAATGCATTTTCAGGTATGTGTGATTCTCCCTGCATATGTTTAAACCAGTGAACAAAGAAAATTTAGTTATGGAGGGTTATGGAGATAAGGCAGGAAGAGGATACGGATTAGGAGTGATCAGCCATGATCATATTGAATGGTGGTGCAAGTTCGAAGGGTAGAATGGCCTACTCCTGCACTTATTGTCTATTGTCTAGTCTCATCACATTTCTGCAGATCAGGAAGGTGATTGAGCACCAACTGTAAGTGGAATAGCCAGCAAGATTCTTAATTATGTGTTTACAGTTAAATTATTTCGGCACATATAGGTTAGTGGCAGTTATCCAATTGCATGCAGTTATGGGTACCTAATATCCTATTAAATGATATCCCACACTCAGGGTTGTGAAACTATTCTATCATGATCCAGTTTACATAAGTTATTCATTAATTTTTTTTTTAAACAATTTAAAAATTAAATTCATTAAATTGAAGGGGACAAGGATAGACCTGGAATTAGAAGTTCTCAACTGAGGGAAAGCTGATTTTAATAAGACCAGATAGAATTTGGCTCTGAGTAGACTGAGAATAGATACTTTCAGGTAAATCTGTCACAGAACAGTGAGATATATTCAAGGAGGAAATATGGAGAGCATAGAGCCAATGTGTCTCAATAAAGACAAGGGGTGGGACCATCAAATGCCGTAAACTTTGGATAGCAAGGGATAGACAACATTGGATGAAACATAAAAGCCAGGCTGATGGCAGATACCAAGGGTTCAAAGCAGCAGAAGCCTTGGAGGAGTCAAGAATGTGCAAGAGAGAACTTAAAAGAGCAGGTAGAAGAGCTAAAATGGAATCTGAAAGGATACTGGCTGGTAAAACAAAGGAAAATCGTAAGTTGTTTTATAGATACATTACAGGTAAAAAGGATAATGGGGAGAAAAAAAAGAGAGTAGGACCTATTAAGAACCACAAGGATAATTTCTGCATGGAGTCAGAGGATGTAGGTAGGGTTCTACATGAATACTTTGGGTCAATGTTCACTAGTGAGAGGGATGATATGGGTATAGAAATCAGTAAAGAGGACTCTGATATACTTAAAGAAATTAGAATAAAAGAGGAGAGGTTCTGAGTAATCTAGCAGGCTAAAATGTAGATATATTTTATTTGGCCTTGGAAATTTATCTTGAGTGAGGCAAGGGAAGAAATAGAAGGGATACTTTCAAAAATTTTCAGTTCCTCTCTGGCCACACATAGGGTGCCAGAAGACTGGAGGATAATCTGCAGCATGGTATCTTTATTCAAGGAGGGAGCAAGGCATAAACCAGGAAACTCCAGGCTGGTCAGTGAAACCTTTGTGGTGGGGAAACTATTGGAAGCAATTCCAGGGACTGAATGAATCTGCATTTGAAGAGGCAGAGCTTAATCAAGAACAGTAAACATGGTTTTGTTAAAGGGAGGTTATATGTGACCAACTTGATCACATTTTTTTGAAGAGGTGATCAAGTGTGTTGAGGAGAGTGCATTCAATATAGTGTACTTGGACTTTGATAAGGTCCCACATGGGAGATTGATAGCAAAGGTCAGAGACAATGAGATCCAAGGAAATTTGGCAAATTGAATCCAGAATTGGCTGAATGGCAGGAAGCAGAGGGTGATGGTCATGAACTGTATGTGTGACTGGAAGCTGACATCCATGGGAATTCTGCAGGGATTCGTGTTAGTGTCTTGCTGTTTTCGGGTTACATTAATGGTTTAGACTTAAATGAGGGAGGGTTGATCAGTAAGGTGGGTGGTAAATAGTGAGGATAACCTTAGACTACAAGAGGATATAGACTGGCTGGTCAGATGGGTGTGCATTTACACCAGTCCATTAAGGTATCAGGACAGTTGGAGAAAGTGGTAAAAGTAGTATATGCTGTGCTTACCTTTACTAGTTGAGGCATGGAGTTTAAAATCAGAGAGTTATGCTAGAACTGTTGTTTCAAATATTGGTAAGGTCACAGCTAGAGTATCATGTGCAGTTCTTGATTCCACATTACATGAAAAATGTGATAGCAGTGGAGAGGTTGCAGAGAAAATTCCAGGACATTGAATAACTGAAACTCTCAGCCCAGGCAAAGAGATTGGACAGACTGGGGTTATTTCCCTAGAGCAGGGGAGATTGAGAGGGTCATGCCTGAGATGCATAAAACTATGAAGGGCATAGATAGAGCAGACTGGAAGAAACGATTCCCCTTGATGGTGGGACCTGGCGGCATGAATTTCAGGTAATGTGCAGAAGGTTTAGAGGAGATGTTAAGTAAAACATTTTCTTCCAGAAGGTGGTAGGATCTGGAACTCACTGCCTGTAAAGGCTGGTAGAGGCAGAAACCCTCATAACATTTAAGTATTTAGATGTGCACTTCCAAAGCCAAGGCATACAAAGGCTGTGGAATAAGTGCTGGAAATTGGGATTAGGGTAGTTAAGTGATTGTTTTTGACTATTACAGACATAATGGGCCAAAGAGCCTCTTTCCGTACTATATTTCTATAACTCTAAAATGACTATTTGGATCAGACACAATGTGCTATAGAAATTCAGGTCTGCTGAACTTAGTTCTGTAAAAAAATTAATGGAGGATTCAAAGTAAACTATTTCTCTCTCCACTGATACTGCCAGAGTTGCTGAGTTTCTCCAGCACTGTTTTTAATTTCAGATTTACAGCAGTCACAGTACTTTACTTTTATTGAAATATTAGGCTTATATTTTAGATTTTTGAACAAATTGCATATGGTAGTGTAAATAATACAGAACTGTAAACTTACTGTTGGTTGTTTAAATGTCTCTACTGGTGTGCTTGTCTGTTTTGGCTTAAACGTTTTCTTTGTTTTTACTGCCTGTTGTGGAAGAAAAACACTGGCTATTGTATAGGGGTTTGTCCATGTTCTTATGAGTTCAGTGATACAAACTGAATCTTTTCATGATCCATCACAAGTACGATAATATTCCATGCAAACCTAATTATTTTTAAAATAGACAGCAAATATTTCGTGACACTCTGCAACAATACATTCCAATGGAAAAAGAGGCATCTAGAAGCACAGGATACATCCTGTGTGACTAAAAATGATAAAGATAATTTTCTTTTAAAAATCAATTCTGCAAACAGTAGTGTAAGTCAGAAGACTGAACAGTTTTAAAAATAGCAATAGTGAACAAAGATATTAAAGTATGAAAGACAGCAATAAATATAAAAGCAGATAGTTTCAAGAGTCAACATACATTTTAGTTTTAAAAGGGTAACTAGCAATGAATCTTGGCCCTCTATAAAGCAGCATTTGTGGATTTAATGATGGACAAGTAAGGAAATGACAGATGCATTCTACAGATATTTTGTTTGTCTTCAACAAAGTAAACATACTAATAATACTTTGTATATTGAAAAGGTAAATGGGATTATGGAAAACTACAATTACAAGAGGGAGTTTACAGGAAAGCATTTAGTAGAAGCAATAGTGTAGGTATATTGTTGCTGGACAAATAATCCAGAACAACAGTAATGTTCCAGGTTTTAATTCCACCACAGCAATTGACAATTTGAATACATTAAAATATAGAATTTGAAATTTAATGATTACCATAAAAGTACTGTCAATATTCATAAATATCCATCTAGTGGACTCCTATCCTTTGGGGAAGGAAACTATCGTTTCCTCTCCTTCCCCCTCCCACCCCCACCCGACCGCTTATTTGGTCTGACCTACATGTGACTCAAGATCCATAGCTATGTGACTCACTCTTAACTGCTGTCTGAAATGGCCAAGCAAGTCATCCAGTTGTGTCAAACTGCTAAGGTATCTCAATAAAAGGAATAAAACTGGATGCACCACCTGTCATCAACCTAGGTAACAGAAACAACAATGGCTAACAATGACACTGCAATAACCTCCTTAAAACTTTAAACATAATCTTGGGACTCGTGACAAAATTGGGAGACCCACCTCACAGACCAGTCAAGCAACAGCTAGATATAGTTATACTCGTGGAATCAGATCTTAATGTCTCAGACTACCCCTAGTTCCAGCAAGTCAGACCCAGCAGAGATGGCAGCAGAGTTAGGAAGGAGTTGCCCTGGACTCTCATGACAGCTCATTTTGTACAGGCTAACATATTATCATGCATACAGGATTGATTGGCTGCAGGGTGCAGAGTAGAGGGAAATGGGTCTCCCTGAGGTTGGAGAACTGTAAATCAGTGGTGGAATGCCACAAGGACTTCAATTATTTATAATCTATTTCAATGATTTAGATGAAGGAACTTGATCTATGCTAACTAAATTTGCTGATGACAAAATATATAACAGAATAAACTGTGAAGAGGATAAGTAATTTGTAAAGTGGTAAAGACACATTAAATGATCAGCAAAAGATTTACAGAATATTAACACATCCAAATTTGCAGGTAGAATGGAAAGGTATCTTTTTTATTTAAATGGAGAATGCAAAATTGTGCTTTCAGAGCAATCTGGATGTCCTGAACATGAATCACAAATTGCAGATACAGCAAATGACTGCTAAGACAAATTGAATGCTGTCCTTTATTAAAATACAATAGAACATAAATGTCAAGATATTTTGCTACAGTTGTTCAGGGCATCGTTGAGACCACACCCAGAATACTAAGTGAGTTTACTGAAACATATTAAGATCTTAAGTGCCCCTGGGCAGGATGGGCTACAATAAAACTACAGGATATGGTTTAAGAGCAATTAAAGACAGAGGAACATTTTCTTCCTTCGAAGGTCATTACAATATGAAATTCTCTTCCCGAGAATGGAATGGATGTTGAGACTTTGGATTTGCAGTTGATTTAGATAGATGTTCGATCTAAGGAAATCAAGAATAATAGATTAGACAGAAATGTGGAGCTGAGGCAACAAATCAGATCAGCCATGATCTCAAACAGCTCTTTGAGCTACTCCACTATTTGGCCTCATCCTGCTCCTATTCTCAGTTTGTATGTCTTTACATACTGTAATGCTAGCTGTCTCAGTTTTCTTTGGAGAACTTTGGCACAAAGACAATGATGGAACAGTGATATTCTTTCAAGTCAGAATGTTATGCAATTTGAAAAGGAACAGACAGACCTGCCATTCTCATTCTTGCAGCTGGTCATCTTAGGGGTAAAGACCAATGGTTTGAAAAATGCTTTATCAAAGCGGTCTTAAATTGTACCGCATCTTCTAGATGGTGCAGGAGGTAAATATGAATGGCAAGTGATGGGGTACCAATCAACTGGGCTGCTTTATCTGAGATGTCCTTGAGTGTTGTCAGAGCATCAATCATCCAGGCAAATGTATTCTATCACCTTCCGGATGTCAAAAGGCTTTCAGTAATCTATTACCTAGCCACTGGCCTACTTTTGTAGCCAGTGTTCGTATAGTTCAGTACAAGGTTGTTAATAGTGGGAGAAATCAGCAACAGTAATGCCAGTGAATAATCAGGAAAGACGGTTTACACACTTGGTTAAAGATTATCATTAGTTGACATTTATCTCATTCAAATGTTACTCACCAATTATCAACACAAGCCTAAAGGTTGTCCAGGTCTTGCTGCATTCAGACACAGTCTTTTTCCTTGACAACTTGTAAATGCTAAGGTTTCAACTGAACTTTTCCACATCTGATCTTATAATAGACAAACTAAGAATAACTACTCCAATAACCACAATCATATTCCTTTGTACTAAGTATATCATCCAACAGTGACAAGTTTTCAAGATTCCCACTGATGTCATTATGGAGTGTTTTCAGATGCTGCTTATGGTCAAATGTAATCCTGAAGGCAAAGATAGCCACTCTGACTTCATCTCTAGAGTTTACTACTTATATTCATGTTTTGCTCGACAAAGTAATGAGGTCTGGATCAGTGGTCAAGGAAGAACACAAATTGTATAAATCAGTGAGAAGGTTATAGATAAGTGATGGTAACTGGATTCCAACAACTTGCCCTTAGCAGACAGACACTAGGAAGAGTGATGCAGTAAGCATTAATATCTGGACTACAGCAACAGAAACATTGGGCACATTCGCAATTATTGCTAAAATTACACCTGTTAAGTAATTCTTTCCCTTCTTTTCCTTCTGCTCAAACGCAATAATGACAAATGCAAAACCTGCCATAGATCAGCATAAAAAGTATTAATTGAGTTACTTGACAGTACAAACTTCGTAAAGTTTCATTGCTCAGCATTATTTGTAAGAAAAAGCATTTTAAAAATGCTGTTAATTCAACCATCATGAATTACTTAAAGTAACCTAAATACAACTAATTGCCAAATTAGAGACTGGGGTACAGTAATAAGTTTCATTAAATTTTCAAAAAATATTTAAGATGTCATATTAAGTTGGAGAGAGTTCAAAGGAGATTTACCAGGTATGTATAAAGAAAGGAAGGGACTTCTTTTTCACTGGAACAAAGGGGGTTGAGAGCTGACCTTATCGAAGTTCATAAAGTCTTGAGGGATATAGATAGGGCTAATGGTAGGTGTCTTTTCCCTGGAATGGGGAATTTCAAGACTCGGGGGCACATTTTTAAGCTGAGAGGAGAGAGATTTGAAAGAGATGTGAGGGGCATTTTTTTTTAAACAGAGGGTTTTTTGTGTGTCGCATGAACTTTCTGAGGAAGTGGTGGACACAATTACAATATTTAAAAGATGCTTGAATAAGTACATGAATAGGAAAAGTGTGAAGGGATATAGGCCAGGAACAAGCAGGTGGGATAAGTTTAGTTTGGGATTATTTTCAGCATGGACCAAAGTGTCTGTTTCCGTGCTGTTTGATTCTATGTATCTAAAGTCCTTATAGCCAGATTTCAAGTTTGACATTTGGAACTTTCTCAAAGACCTACAAAAAGAGTTCAATTCATAAAAACTCCCAATAATAATCAATTCAGACTAGAGAGGTGATCAGTTTTGTAGGTCGGGTGTTCCTCATGTGTCAATCTTAAAAGTAGCATAAAAGGTCACAGAAATTCAATTTCAACAGAATGCAATTTGTGCTTAAATCTCTTCAAATCTTTTTGTTGATTCTGCCAATATTGGTAGAATTGCACCAAAAAGAAAAAAACAAAAGCAGAAACTCCAAGCTATTGTGTACTAGACAAGTGGCTATAGAGTTAGCTGGGTGACTTCTAAAATTCTTTGACAATGACTTGAGTATACAACTAATTAGAGATTGAAGACATTAAGGAGTTCAAAAAAAGATTTCAAAATCAATTCAAGAAATCACAGGAATCTGGAACGAATCAATTATATGATCTGCAACATGGCAAATCACTTAAGTGTTTCTGTAATGTTTTTTTTCAAATAAAGAGCCCACATTGATCATTTGTCCTTCCCTTAAGGGATAATTCTCTGGTTCTCAATCAAATAGCACTTAATTTAATTGATAATGAACAAAGCTGATTAACAGTGGTTTCCTAGCTGAACAATACATACTACAGCAATAATGTTTTCACTTTCCATTCGTTAAGAGGGCACAAAAAAATACTAAATCGAATAACTTCAGATGCTGAAGAGCTGAAACAAAATCAAATTGATGGAGAAACTCAGCAGTGACCCACAAGGGATCACTGGACTTGAAATGTTAACTCGGTTTTCTCTCCACACATCCTATGATGTGGAGGTGCCAGTGTTGTACCGGAGTGGACAAAGCTGAACATCTCACAACAGCAGGTTATAGTCCAACATGTTTATTTGAAAATACAAGCTTTCAGAGCACTTGTAGTTACCAGACAGAGGAGCAGTGCTTTGAAAGCTTGTATTTTCACATTAACCTGTTGGACATGCCATGTGATTTTCAACTTTCTCTGCATATGCTGACAGACCTGTTGAGTTTCTCCAGTAAATTGTTTTTGTTTAAAAAGGCTAATCGACATGACACTATGAAAACACTATTTCACAAAATTTCTGGTTAACCCATTGTTCTGGTGAAAATAGCTGAAAAATGTGTTGCTGGAAAAGCGCAGCAGGTCAGGCAGCATCCACAGAGCAGGAGAATAGACGGTTTGGGCATAAGCCCTTCTTCAGAATTCCTGAAGAAGGGCTTATGTCCGAAACGTCGATTCTCCTGCTCCTTGGATGCTGCCTGACCTACTGCGTTTTTCCAGCAACACATTTTTCAGCTCTGATCTCCAGCATCTGCAGTCGTCACTTTCTCTTTCTGCCGAAAATAACCAGCAGGAATTTTGTATCTCTAGTTAGGGAGCTGAAGCAGCATCTAATTAGAATCCAACTGCTCCACTTCCTTGTTTTAGGCAATTTTTTTCTTCCTATTTTCCCCCCTCAGAACAATTAAAGCAGATCAATGATCAACCACTTTCCAGTTTTCCATAAATCTGACATCATCATCCAAAATGCTGGTGCCTATAACCTAACTTGCATGTTGACTGATCACCCACCTTGTACTTTCTCACTTACATTGAAGCACTGCTCATCCAGTAGCCAGTCTCAAAAGTTCTCAGCCTGGCTTCCAAACTGTTCCATAGTCTCACTACTCTACATCGAAGCTTCTTCAGTCCCATAACTCTAAGGCACCTTCATTCTTCCATTTCTGACCTTTTATTGCTCTCCAATTTTAAATCAGTCCATGAGCAGCCTTGATTTCAACTGCCAAGGGCCTGTACAGCAAGGCATTCCCTCCCTGAACCTTCCTACTTAGAATCAGAGATGTATTGCACAGAAACAGACCTTTCAGTTCAGCTTACTTCCTTTGAGATGCTCCTCCAAGCATAGATTTTTGACCAAGCGTTTAGTCATCTGCCATATTAAGCAATGCAACTCTGTCAAGTTTTGGTTGATAAAACACTGATGAAACATCCAGAAATAATCCACTGTGCTAACTAAGCTGCACATGTTAGACAACAGCACCTGACTAATTATTTGAACAGTTATAAAAACATTACTAGTGAATAGTGCATCAGTTTGAGAAACATGAGAAGAATTCAGTTTTTCAAATTTTCAAAAGGGCTTATTAGTGTCTGTTGTCAACTGAACAAAGTAACATTTTGTAACCAATATTTCTACTGTAGATTAAAGATGGTAATGTCGCATTTCTGTTTTTTTGATATTGGACTGAAATGGGAAATTGACTGTATGAAATCAAGAATTTTAGATGTATTGCTGCACTTTTATAATGTTACTGAAACATACTAAGTCACGTTTACACTGCTTTGTTCAAGAAGGGGAAGTCATTTGTAGATGGGCCAGCACCAGGCAGAGTGTAGAAAGTGAGATTTAGCCAGTTACAGGTTGTGGATTGGTTCATTGTGTTGTGACCAGTTGTGGATGTCAAAAGGTTATCAACCTAACAAGTGATTGGCTCCTGCAAGTTGAAAAGCTTGGGATAGTGAATGTTGCAGCAGTCCAGATGTTTATGTTAATAAGGACAGATAGCTACGTGTTTTTCTCCAGTAAAATATCTAAAGCCTGAGGAAAACCAGATTACTTCTCCTCACCAGTTGCTGTAAGATGAGAGTATTAATTAGGAACCAAGAGACTTTGCCTGTGCAGCCTGTAAAGAAGGGAAAAGAATCTGGAAAAGATAGATGGAATAGAAAACCATGGCAAGCAAAAGAATCATCCATTGACCAGACAGACTGAGGCCATTGAACTGCTTCTCCAGTGATTTATTTTCTCCTGAAGCCATAACGCCAATGCTTTTGCCTGCTTGTGTGTGTTGGGGGAGTTTTAATTAATAGAATTATGTCAATGGATCATAGTTATTTACTTTTGGTTAGAATCTGTTTATTGTAATAAATAGTAGTTTTTGTTGGTACAGAAATCTCGTCCAGGTGTTACGTTTGCCAGGGTTTCTCAGACAGATAAGTTGGGGATTTTTGAGTACATCACTAGAATTTTTAAACTTCTTTGACAACCTTGGGAATTTGAGGATTTGATTGCAGCATTCAAAGCCCCAATGAAGTGTGACAAAGAAAACAGGCCTGGCAGCTTGTTTTTTTTTTACACAAACATGGAAGTGTTTTCAAATTTGCTCAGTTCTTATGCTTCTGTATATCCTTTATATATGATGGAATTAATTTAACCTGTAATACAATGCCCCATTGTGAAAGCAGAAGAAATATGTGTCTCTCAAAATAATACAAACACATTCTGAACATAGAAATATATTCTTCATTCAGTTACATGGATTACAGTGTATAATGTGCAAACATGTATTTTCCTAGTTGAAAAAGAAAGTTTAGCAAATCACATAACTGTTACAGTGCAGATGATAGCCATTTAGCTCATTGTATCTACACTAGCAAGAATTTTAAATGATCAGAGAACCAAACCACTGCATTTTCCCATTTAAATAGCAAGAATTATTCAATGCTCCCTTCAATTCAAATGAACCTGCCTCCACACTTCCAGGCAGTTTATTCCATAAAACTATTTGCTGAGAAAAAGCACTCTCATACTGTGTATTTACTTATCTTACAAAACACTTTAAAATTCTACTGTGATTCGCAAGTGAAAATTGTTTCAATCCAGATCCCTGTACCAAGTCATAAAGAAATTTTTCATAAACTCATTTATAATTTTGTTATATCTAGTGGACATTTTAACTATTTCAGGAAGTACACAGCAACTAGTTCACCATGTATAAATACTGATTTATTGTTAAAGCAACAGCCTACAACAACTGGTAAGGGTTAAATAACACGGCTTTTTTCAGGCATTAAGTGTTTTGTTGTTATTGCCAAGGCAAAGACAACATCTTCCTTTTCAGAGGTCTCAAAGGTTCTAGCTGCCGCATTCACATCCCCCAAGCTGTTCAGCTACCTGGGAGCCAACTGCATAGCTGGTAACAGGTAGGTGGTCTTTGTTATTGGCAACTGATCATATTCCACAAACTAATCAGCTACTTGTGGCCAGCCTTACAATGTGTGCTAGTAGCTTACTTTTAGGAAAAAAAAGAGAAATCTCTTCCATAATCTTTGGCATTTAATAATCCTATTCCTATTGCAATCCATAAAAGTACAGGAAAATAAAAATAAATGGAGTCTTTACACCCCCATATTTCATTGGTGCATTTCTAATAAACAGAATCCTATTTGATGACTGTGTCTACTTAATTCATAATCCATTAAGCTCTTATTTCATAACTGCTTAAATAATTGTTCCAATTACATATCACATACTGCACAGGAATCAAGTTCCTATAGTATATTTTAATTTGTGCTTAAATTCTTTACACAGCAAAAAAAAACCTTGAATCCACTGTATTTCACCCTTTTATAACTTTACGTACAATCAGATTTCCTTTTGGCCTTTTCTTTGAAAAAAAAATGCTCTAGATCTTTTCTGTCATCTACGTAACAACTAGAATCAACCGCACAGTCCATCAATAAACATGTTTTAATCACCAAATCTTAAAAAGATAAAACTTGCATTTTTAAAGCATTTTCACATGCCAATGTCTCAAAGGACTTTATAGCCAAAGAACCACAAGCAGTCCTGTTGCAATGAAAGAATTAGTCTTCAATGAAATAACTGCAGAGTTATACATTTGGTGTCAACAGGTCCAAATAAAATTTAAAATGGTTTCTCTGGATTTAAATGTTCACTTTTTTTGGTAAATATATTTATTGGCAATTTTTAAAAACTTTACAAACATACAAAATTATTGAAAAATACAATCAATAACAAATATCAATATAATAAAAAGAAAAAACCACAAATTACAATACAACTACTGTCAACTAACTATTACCTTTCCTATAATACAACAAACAAAAAAAAACCACAAAATAAGAACAGCTATGCTCGGCGCAAACCTCCCAAACAAAGGAACGGGAGCATTGTATATATACCTGTATTAACTCAGGAGACCACCTTCAGGGCCCAGGGCTTGACAAATCTAACCATCCTGGTTAAACAAACACCCTAGTTAAGATAACTGACAAAGCTATATTCAAATAACTCAAGTAGGGCTGCCATGTCTTATAAAAATGGTCTGTTATGTGGTGCACCATATTTGTAAAAATGTCCAAGGGAATGTGCTCCATAATTAATTTCTGCCATCCAAGTAAGCCTGGCAGGTTCTCAGACACCCAATTCATCAGAATATTCTTCCTTGCACAGTATGCAAAAATATTAAATAGTTTCTTCCCATGCCCATCTAAAGATGTTAAATTCGGTAGATCTAAGAAGAGAGATATCGGGTCTACTTTGACTTCAGTCCTCAATACCCTCCCTATCTCTCCTGCCACAGCGCTCCAATAAACACGGAGCCTATGGCATGTCCAGAAGCAATAGGTAAGAGTACCTACACTTATTTTACATTTGGGGCACAGCGAAGATACCCGTTTTTTAAACTTCACCAGACGGTCTGGTGCCAGATGAGCCCTGTGCAGAACTTTTAACTGCGTCGCGCATGTCCTATTACAGGTTAGGATTTTTCGAGTATTCTCCCATATTTCAGAAGAGATCTCCACTCCTAGCTCTTGCTCACAGATCTCACATAACTGGTTAATATCCTTCCAGGCCCTGCCAGCCAGCAGGCAATAGAGGGAACTAACCGAAAGGGTGCTTGTGGAACATAGCAACAACCTGTCTGTATCGGGCTTAGTGAGAAGCGTAGTCTTCTTCTGGATGAAATCTCTAACCTGAAAAAAACGGAAAAGATCTCTCCTGGGTAACCCATATTTGCGACTCAGTTGCTCAAAAGACATCATAACCTCCCCCTCAAACAAGTCTCCCAAACTAGAAACTCCTCTCACTGCCCATAGTTTGAATCCTGAGTCCATCATCCCTGGTTGGAACCCTGGCATGCCAACTTTAGGTGTAACTGGCGAAGTCTGGGATAAACAATCCTCACTCTGACACATCGGCCTCCATGCCTTCACTGTACTAATGACAATAGGGTTCCGGCAGTGGTCCATAACGGCCCTCATGTTATTCATGAACAACAGGTTAATAAGAGGGCACTTGCTTGGGAGGCCTCCATGTCCAGCTATATAGAGTTTTGGATCGTTACCTACCCAATCGAAGACAAAGGACAGCAGGGAACTCAACTGATACCTCCTGATATCTGAAAAATCAACTCCTCCCCCTCCTTGAGGCAACTGCAATTTAGTAAGTTTGATGAGGGGCCGCCCATGATGCCAGACAAAGGAACCAAACCACCCCATAAGCTTCCGCAGCATTGACTGGGGAAACATTATAGGGAGCATACGCATGGGATAAAGCAAACAAGAAAGAACATTCATCTTAATGAGAGATATTCGGCCCAGCCATGAAATTGGAAGTGGCTCCCATCTCTGGAGATCTCACCTATTATTGTCAAGCAAGTGAGCAAAGTTAGTCCGAAATAACAGATCAAACTTGGGGGTAATAAAAATGCTTAGGCATCGGAACCCTGCCAGTGACCACTGAAAAGGAAACTTAGGGTCACCTTCAATTTCTGGCACGTCCTTAAGGTTCCACAAAGGCATAGACTCTGATTTTGCAAAGTTAATCTTATATCCTTAAATAGCCCCAAATGAATTGATACATTGTATCAAATGGGGTACCGAGGTCATCGGATTCGATAAAAACAGAAGGACATCATCCGCATACAGTACAATCTTGCGTGCCCTCGATCCCACATCCAGAGCGCTTATGTGGACGTTCTGACGAATGGTCTCTGCCAGCGGCTCTATCACTAACATAAACAACAACGGTAAGAGGGAGCAGCCTTGCCGACTACCCCTATCAATCCTCAGATTCCCAGACTTCACCCCGTTGGTGATGACCGTGGCCAGGGGGTGGCAAAAGAAAACCTCCATCCACCTAGCAAAGACCCCACCCAACCCAAACTGTTCTAAGACATAAAAAAGATACGGCTATTCCAAGCAGTCAAATGCTTTCTCTGCATCTAAGGAAATCACCAACCCCTGAATCGATTGCTGATGACAAACTTGAACCATATTCAGCAACCTTCTAATATTATTAGAGGACCTACAGACCTTTATAAAGCCTGTCTGGTCCTCTTTAATAATAGGGGGCAACACTCTTTCCAATCTCAGTGCCAGGATCTTGGACAGAATCCTGAATCTGAATTTAATAGAGAGATAGGCCTATATGAGGCACAATCTTCAGGAACCCACCCCTTCTTAAGAATTAAGGAAATATTTCCGCTGATGGGTGAGTGCCGAACCAGAGGACACAGCTTAAAAATATGGGGTAGACCATTAATGACAGAGATGAGGAGAAACATCTTCACCCAGAGAGGGTTGGCTGTGTGGAATGCTCTGCCCCAGAGGGCAGTGGAGGCCCAGTCTCTGGATTCATTTAAGAAAGAGTTGGATAGAGCTCTCAAGGATAGTGGAATCGAGGGTTATGGAGATAAGGCAGGAATAGGATACTGATTGAGGATGATCAGCCATGATCATATTGAATGGTGGTGCAGGCTCGAAGGGCAGAATGGCCTACTCCTGCACTTATTGTCTATTATTGTCTATATTAGCTTCTCTCAAAGATGGTGGTAGGTATTCATGCATACAGGAGTGATTGTACATCTCCAATATCGGCCCTCACAGAATCCCTATAAACTCCTTATAAAACTCACCTGGGAGACCATCAGGGCCAGGCGCTTTCCCATTCTGAAGTTGCCTAGCTGCCTCCTGTACTGTTAAGGGGGCATTAAGGAGAGAAGCCTGTTCCAAGATTACCCTTGGGAGATCCAAGTTCTTAAAAAAGGTCTCCATTTTAGCCCTCCCGTCCTTGCAACCTTCAGACCAATACAATTCAGAGTAAAAGTTCTGAAAAGCCTCAATCTTTTTAGCATCGTATGTAAGGACTCCGGCACTGTCTCTGATTGCAGTAATGGATTGGGGAGCATGCTTTTTCCTAGTCCAGTACATTAAATACTTCCCTGGCCTATCCCCATATTTGAACAGCCTTTGTCCAGCAAAAGCAAGTTCTTTCTTTGCGTTTTGTGTCAGTATTGAATTCAAGGCAGCCCGGAGGGCCATGATCCGCTGTAGCTTAGTCGCGCCAAATGTCCCGCCTCAGAGGCTTTCAACCGCGTCTCAAGTAGACGCTGCTGTTCCTCCTATAGTTTCCGGCTAGCCGAATAGGAAATAGCTAATCCCCTAGCAAAGGCCTTAGCAGTTTCCCATATGCATAGACTGACTACTAGCCATGCCTGAGTTGATAGTCAAGAATTCCTGAAACTCCTTCAAAAAGTATTCCACAAATTTGGAATCCTTAAATTTGGGTCCAAACGCCAGTGCTGCAAACCTAGCCCTTCACTCTTGGCCTTAACCTCCAAAGATAAATATATTCCCAGTTTTACAACCCATAATTGAATCCGGAAGGGCTGAGGGAACCAGAAAAGGTCAATCCTTGTGTGACATTTATGTGGGTTTGAAAAAAAGGTGAAGTCCCTGCCGGTAGGGTGAAGATATGACCAAATATCCACCAACCCCAACTCCTCACATAAGTCAATCACCTGCTTGGCCTGTGAAGAAATAGTTGGGGGCCCAAAATATTGGGGGCACACAATAGTCGGATCCAAAAGACAATTAAAATCCCCCCCGAAAATAATGTGCCGTGTTCCAAAAGCACTCATCTTAGAGAAAGCACTGATCAAAAATTTGAGGGGATGGGCCAGAGAACAGTAAACGTTTAAAATGCCACATTCCTCCCCATGTATCAGGGCTTTAAATATCAGAAACAGTCCCTGCTCATCTTTCACCTGCTCTAATGTGAATGGAAGATTTTTCTGGATAAGCACTGCCACTCTCCTACTTTTAGTAGTAAAGGATGAAAAGAATACCCGGTCATAACCCCCCTGTTGTAATTTCAGGTGTTCCCCATCATCGAGATGGGTTTCCTGCAACAAAGCGATATCAACCCTTTCCCTCAAGGCCAGAAAGCACTTTTTTTTTCTTTTTAACAGGCGAATGACCTCCCTTAATGTTCCAGGTGCACCATTTAATAAGACACTTCGCCAGATCCCCTTTCAGAGACCCTTGAACCCCTCAGAGGGAGAACCCTGCTTAAAAAGCACCGAGAATAAGTAAATAAAGACTCCAAATTGAAAAACTATATCTACAAAAACTACTCCATCATAACTATAAACAACTATTACTACCAAAAAACTACAAATAAAACCAACTATAAAACCTTAAATGGAAGACTCTTCCCCCTGCCCATTGGAGGCACTCACCCTACCCATCTCCTCCTCCACAGCTCCTTCAAACCCAGACTGTGCCCCAGCCTTAGATCAGAAAAAAAACAAGGAGATGATCCTTAAATCAACAGAAAAAGAAAGTCAGTCTGAGCACTCCACCCATCCCTGGCTTCATGTCACCGCTACTTGTGACTAAAAGAGAAACAGAATAAACAAAATAAAAAGGGGGAGAGACAACAAAGAACATCCATAAAATATCCCATCAGAAAATCCAGTTATTAAAAAAAAGGAACCTATTCCAAGGTCTTTTCCCCCTTTCCAAAAAGGAAATTATTAGGGAGAAAGAAAGGAATAAAAAAGGAAGAGAAAACATGGGGAAAGATAGAAAAGTGAACAAAACATTAACCGTATTCTTCAGGCCAATCAGTCTATTTTGAAGTGTCCACAAAGTTTTTAGCTTTATCCACTGAGTCAAAAGTATAACTGAGTCCTCGTGTCTGAAACAAAGTACTGCAGGGTATCTCATGGAGTGCTGGATGCCCAGGTTCCTCAGCCTCATTTTAACTTCATCGAAGGACTTCCTCTTTCGAATTACAGCTGCAGAGAAATCCTGGAAAAACACAATTTTCGACCCCTTGTACGACAGTGCCTGTGGATCTTTTCCCAGGGATCTGGAAGCTTCTATGATTTTTTGCTTGTCCTTACATGAGTGGAAGTGCACTAGGACCAAGCGGGGGCACTGCACCGGCCCTGACCTGTGCACTGTAACCCGATAAGCCCTTTCAATCTGCAGCCTGCTGGACTCCATATGAAGGCTCAAAACCTGCAACCCATTCTAAAATAAGAAAGACTTAACAGCAATCTAGGTTTGTTCAATATATCGTTTAATTGTATGACACTTACCTTTTGTTCTAAATTCTGTGTTTTATGATCCTGCCCCACTAGTTACCTGATGAAGAAGCAGTGCTCCAAAAGCTAGTACCCTGTACTTCCAGATAAACCTGTTGGGCTATAGCCTGGTGTGGTGCGATTTTCAACTTTGCCCACCGCAGTCCAACACCAGCACCTCCCATCATGTCTATAAATAGAGGCAAACTGTTCATCAATGTGAATTCATAGACTAGGATCAATTTAATTTCAAATTAAGAAGTTGTTAGTATATTTGCTACAATTTGGCCATTATACACTTAGACCCTAAGACACAGGAGAAGAATTTGAATATGGCTGATATGTTTTCAACTCCATTCTCTTGCCTTTTCGCCATAACCTTTGATCCGCTTACTAATCAAGAACTGATCTCCATTTTAAATACAGTAGCGCCTCGACACATGAACAATCCAGTTCACGAACAAATCGGTTTACGAACAGGATTGTACATAAAATTTTGCTTCAACGTACGTACGAAATTCAAGGTACGAACGAAGGTACGAATACAAAAAGCCCGTGTGCGACCATGTGGTTTCACTGTTCTGCTTTGCTATGCACTTGTTGAACGCAAAAGCTCTCGGGCCCCGCATGATCTCATTCAGTTCGTCTTTGGCGCATGTACTGTGAACAGTGTTCATTGCTACGTCCAAGCATTCTTATGCTATCCGAACAATGGGAAAAATTGATTCAGTTCGCGAACTTTTCGGTTCGCAAACTGGGTCCTGGAACGGATTAAGTTCGTAAGTCAAGGCACTACTGTAATTCATTGACTTGGCTTCCATAGCCTTCTGCAGTCTGTGGCTAAAGAAATTTCTCACCTCTGTTCTAAAGAGTTCTTCACTTTGAAGTTGTGCCCTCTGGCCCTAATCTCTCCTACGAGTGGAGACATTGTCACCACACTGATTCTATCCAGGTTTCTCACTATTCTGTAAGTTTCAATGAGATAACTCTCATCCTGATAAACTCCTTTGAGTACAGACTTAGAGTCCTTAACCACTCCTCATATGACAAGCCCTTCATCTCTGGGATCACTCTTGTACACCTCCTCCTGACCCCCTGCAAGGTCAGCACATACATCCTTAGATTAATGGCCCTAAACTGTTCACAATAGTTCTGTTACACAAATGGCAGAAATGTGTTCTGACCAGCACCTTATAGAGCCTCAGCAATACATCATTGTTCTTGTATTCTAGCCCTCTTGAAATTAATATTAACATTGAATTTGCCTTTCTAACTCCCAACTGAAGCTGCACATTAACCTTAAGAGAATCCTGATCTAGGACTCCCAAATCCCTTTATGTTTCAGATTTCCAAAACCTTTCCCCATTTCAAAAATAATATATCCTTTTATTCTTCCTAAAAAAAATGCTGAACTTCACACTTTCCCACTTCATATTTCAAAATCTTATCCAACTTCTTGTTAAGTGGCGTTAGTGTCAACCTTAAGCTTCACATAGCTAGCATAGAAAAAGTATTTTAAAATCAGATTTGAATAAAAGATATTAACATAGCATTGGTTATATCATATTTTGAAAACTACTATATGGAGACAGATGTCCCCGACACCATATGGCTGTGCAGATTTTGCACTGTGTCAGGGAAACTGGGTGGATGTTGCTGAACCAATAAGCAGCTCAGTCTGATAAACTCCAACAGTCAGATTATGCCTAAGGGATGAAGAATTATTATTTACAATCTCAAAAATAAGCAACTAGTGGTAAATACTATATTGTTAGGTCTAAAACAGTGGGTCTGAGAATTATCTGGCTTACAAATGCTGGTGCTTACAAATACAATCCCATACACAGGTACAAATTTTAAAGATCCGATATGTGAATGTTTCATGTACTTACAGATGGCTGTCTTATAATGTCCTCCATTTGTATTCTGACTTGCAAACAAATTGACTGGCGAACACACTTCAGAACAGAACCTGTTCATAACCCAGGACTGCCATAATAAGTGTCTACTTGTGTACTGCCCGATTCCTGGGCATTTATTGTTTGTCACAAGTCACTGGGGCAGTGCACTAAAGATCAAGCCCCACTATTTTTCTGAAATGATCACAAATGCAAAGATTTGATTAAGCCACCCAATTATCTAAGTGAGTTTAAAAGAACACCCACATCTTTTTCCCCATTGATATAACTGAATTGTTTGTAACTGTTATGGATCAGACCATACCCCCTCAAAATATATTATGCAGGTGAAGATGGGGAGGGAGATAAAGAAAGAGAGACAGAGATAAAGAGAAAGATAAAAAAGAGAGAAATAAAGAGAGAGCGAGAGAGAGAGGAGAGGAAGAGAGAAAGAGAGAGAGAGAGAGAGAGAGAGAGAGAAAGAAAGAAAGAAAGGAGAGAGAGAGAGCCCAGCAGCATGATCTCAGGCTGCTTATATTATTCCAATTTTAAAAAACCCAAGGCCTCACAAGTTGTTTATCTTCTCATTGCCTGTTCAGCACCTGTTTCTTAATCTCTAAAAGAAACCTGGGAGGTGATCCAAGATGGTGGTGATCTAGACAGGTCATTGTGCTAGACTCTGCACCACAACACAGGCAAGGCAGAGCTGGAACCCACCCCACTTAAGTCATTTAGACAGATTAGGATTCTGGAATAATCACAGGATTCTAGAATCTCTCTTACCTCTTTTATCATTGCATGGAAATGCCAGAATAAAGGAGCGAGCTCACCGGAGGCCAGGGTTGCGGCCCATCCTATTGGCACAGCAGACCTAATTATTTACCAGACCTTGGTCGCAGAGCTCACAAAGTCTCGAGAGATGCTGGGAATGCAGACTGAGGAAAAGCTAGCCCCGATCTCTGCTATGCTTCAGAAGCATGAGCAGTAGCTGAGACACCTTGGGAAAAGATCGAACAAGGTCGAATGCTGAATCACAGTGATGGAAGCTGAGATCGACTCATCTAAGGACCGAATCCAAGCCCTGGAAATGCAGGTCCGTAGTTTATTTGATCAGGTTGATGATCTTGAGAACAGGGACAAGAGGAAAAATGTTCATATCGGCAGTCTGCCAGAGGGAAAGGAAGGCAAGCAACCAGTGGAATATTTCAAGAAATGGCTGCTGGAATTCCTTAGCTTGGAGGCTGAAAAAGGATGAAGATTGAAAGAGCTCACCTGGTCATGGCAGGAGGTCAGACCCAGACCAACGCCCTTGCTCTATCCTGGTGCAGTTCCACAATTATAGAGACAAACAAAGAATCATGGAAGCTTCCCGAACCCGGGCTAAAGATCCGAAGGCTTTAATTTACAGGACTTCTCAGCGGCGGTGATCCGGAAAAGGAAATCCTAAGATGGCATCAAGAAAAGATTGAAAGAGCTCAAATACCTAGCGGTGCTTCGGCTTACCTTTAATGGATCCGTACACTTATTTGACTCGCCAGAGAAAGCAAGAAACTTTGTGGACATATTAACTTAGACTGGACGATTTAATAGATACAGATAATAGCGTTGTTTGAGTTTGTCGTTCTTAAAGGATGTCTTGCTGGGGTTTTTTTGGTAATAATCTGTGTTAAATTATACTCTGGGATGGACAGAGTATTCACTTCTAGCTTCTAAGTTAAGCTATACCAGGGTTGGGTGGGATATTTACTTTCAACTCCTTTGTTTACATTACTATTCTTTTCTCTTTTTCTGCTTGTGTCTGTGGTGTGGCTCTAGCCAGGAGTTAAGGTGGTGGTTGGGATCACTAGATGCTTAGTTACGGGCAGTTTAAACCCAGTTTTGGTATTCAACTAACCTGGTTGCCATATTGGCAAAAGGACAGGAAATAAGGTTTTGGAGTGCGTAGGTGACACCTTTAGGCAGGAGATAAGTTCCCCTATTCGGTGCCACTGGTGTTTTAGATGTGGTTTTTGTTGTATATTGTTTTTAAAAGTTTTATAGGTTTGTTAGTTGTAGCTGTCTTAGTTGTGTAGTTTTAAGTTCTGTGGATTTTCTTTCACTGATGCTCAGTAATTTGTAGTTCAAGTTCTGCCTCTCTGGAGTCAAAATGTTGCATCGGAATCTTATGGCTAATGATGTGCTTAAATGGTGTACCTGGAACATTAAGGGGAGCCACTCACCAATCAAAAGGAAAAAGGTGCTTTCCAGTCTTAAAAAGGAAAGGGCAGATATTGCCTGGATGTTAGAGAACATTTGAAACTGCAGTAGAATGGGGTTGATTGGGTTTATTTTTCATCTTTTAATACTAGGAGTAGAGGAGTGGCCATACTTGTTAGGAGGAATCTTCCAATTAAGTGACTAAAGTGTGTTAAAGACAGGAGGTTCATAATCCTTAAAGCCTTGATAAATGGAGAAGAATCCGGTATTTTATATGTTTACTGTTCCCTGGCCCACCCCCTTAAATTCCTGGTAGATGCATTCTCTAAACCGATTAATCTTGCATCTTGGCATATTTATCACGGAGGGAGATTTTAATTGTCTCATAGATCCCACGGTAGACAGATTATAAAGAAGGTATCAGGGGCCCTTGGACAATCTAAGCAATTAGTGGATTTGTGTATTGAACTAGGGTTGGTGGACTTCTGGAGGCAGGATTTTACATTTTTCTCCAATCCGCACCAGGATTGATCTCTTTTTGACTCCCGCAGCATACTTTGACTCGATAGCGTCCTGCAAATTGGGAATATTACCATGTCTGATCTTGCTCCAGTGTACTTATTGGTTAAGAGTAAGGACAGTATAGCAGGTCCAGGACACTGGCAAATGGATCCCTTCATCCTTAAGGATAGTAAGTTTGTTGAATACATCTCCAATGATTTCAAGGCTTTCCTAGACATTAATTCAAACTCTGCCAGTAACCCATCCATTTGCTGGAAAAACTGAGAAAGCCTATGCCAGGGAGTTAGTTATTTCATACCCTGCTAGTAAGAAGCGGCAGAAGGGTCAGCAGCAACGAAACATGGTTGAAGGCAGCCAAGAAGGCCCTCGTTGGCTAAGCTCTAGAGAATCACAGCAGTTTGGTTCACATTGAGATCCATGCTCACACAGACAGCGAAGGAGCTCACTTTTGCAAAGCAAACGTTGTTTGAGCATGGTGATAAAGCAGGCAAGTACTTAGCGTATCTTGACAGGAAAAAAAAGGTGTCCCTCAAGCCATCATCTCGATCAGGGAAGGTGTTGGAAAGCGAACCTGTGATTTTGAAAGGATTAACGCGGCATTTCGGAGATATAATTCAGAGTAAATGCCGAAATATCAGTCTGAAAGTTGTGAGATGGGCAGGTTTGGAGTCTTTTTCAAGAATCTGGATCTCCCAGATGTAACTCCCGAACAAGAGTCTTTCCTTAATGCCAAATTAAGAGTGCAAGAGTTGCAGGAGGCTGTGAAATAGCTTCAGAGCGGGAAGATACCTGATCCTCACTGACTTGCCAATGAATTTTATGAAGAATTTATAAACATACTGTCAGCACTGATACTCAGCATGTTCAATGATTCATACAATCATGACTGTCCCCTGCTATCCTTAAGACAGGCCAATATCTCTCTTATTCTTAAAAAAGGGAAGGCCCCGGAGGTCTGTACTTCTTATAGGCCCAGCTCATGTTTGAATGTTGATTTCGAAATCCTATCTAAGACTCTTGCACTAAGGCTAAAAACTCTGTTGCCTTCCATTATTAAAGAGGACCCAACAGCCTTTAATAAAGGGCTGCAGATCTTCCAATAATTTTAGGAGGTTACTTAATGTGATCCAAACATGTCAACAATAATCTGTACAAGAATTCGTAATCTCTCTAGATGCAGAGAAGGCATTTGATTGGGTTGAGTAGCCATACCTTTTTTATACTCTACAGCGGTTTGGCTTGGGCGAAGCCTTTATCAGTTGGGTCAAGGTTCTTTATAGTGATCCTCTTGCCAGGGTTCTCACCAATGGCATGCGATAAAACAATTTTAATATACTCAGGGTAGTTGATAGGGCTGTCCCCTCTCACCCTTGCTTTTTACATTACTGATTGAGCCGCTGGCGGAGGCCATTTGTAGGGACCCCAACATATCTGCTCCAGATGTGGGGTCAAAGTCACACAAGAACACATTGTATGCAGATGATGTCCATATCTTTTTGTCAAACCCAGCGGTTTCAGTACCTGGTCTGATGCAATGTATCAATTCGTTTGGCGCCTTTTTGGTTTACAAGATCAACTTTACAAAATTGGAGGCCATGCCTTTGGGTGATTTCCTGAAAATACCTGGTTTTCAGTGAAAATCTCGATTTCTCTAAGTGGTCACAGGAGGGTTTTTTTTCTTTATTTAGGTATATTCATTACTCGCATTTTTGATCAGCTGTTTAAAGCTAATTTTATCTATTTATTTGACAAAATCAAACAAGACCTTCGAAGATGGGAGGCACGTCTGATTTCCTGGTTAGGTCAGATAGCCTTCATTAAAATGAATATTCTCCCCCGCCTATTGTACTCTATGCTTCCTTTGATCTTCATTAGACAAACATTCAGGAGACTGAATGGTTAGTTCAGTTCTTTCATCGGACGTTGAAAGCTGCCCCTTGTTAAACTAACTAAATTGCATCTGTCTCACAGTCTGGGGGAGTGGACGTCCCAGATATGAAAAACCGTCAACTAAGCTTGCTTTTACCTTATGAGTGTGACTGGGCCTATGGGGACCCTCTTCCAACATGGTTAGATATCGAAACCTCTCCGGCAAGGTGCCCCCTTATTAGTTTGCTATTCCTGCGCAAAATGAGGACCGCTAAGGAATATTGCCATTTCCCAATAGTTATCAGTACGATTAAAACATGGAGGGCAATGTGGCAAAGTGAAGACAATATTGCCAAAACATCATTTCTTACATGTATAATTAGCATGTTGGGTTTTCAACGGGGAATGATAGACTCTGGGTTTAAACTCTGTGCAGCTAAGGGTGTGTCTTGCCTGGGGGACTTATTTGAGGGGGACACAATGATGTCTTTTGACCAATTAGTTTGGAAGTATGAGCTACCTAGCAGGGACCGCTTCCATTTTTTCCAAATCAAGGATTTCATTCAAAAAAGAACTGCATTTCTAACAGATTCCTATAGATCCGACATAGAGAAGATAATGCTTAGTACTAAGAGTACACTTTCTGTCAGCACGATTACCGTGTCGGGTTTGGTTCCTCAGACGAGACCAAGTGGCTTTGTAAGGTGTGAGAGAGAGCTGGGTGTTGAGATCTCCTCTGAGATGTGGGAGGATATTTGGGAAAACACAAGAAAGATGTCAATTTGCAATAGGACCTATGCCCTGCAGCTGAAGATTCTCCACAGGGTGCACTTGGCTCCAAATCATCTCAAAATTTAAAGTGGGAGCATCTTCAACATGTCCCAAGTGCAAAACGAGTACGAGGACTCTCACTCATTATCTGTGGTTCCGCCACAGACTGGACATACTAGAGCATTGTGGCAGGTGCAATAGAGAGGATCTTTGGGACAGAAACGGAGACGGACCCATTCTCTCTTCTTCTTGGCCGAGCTAGTGTACTTCCTTTAGATGCGCACACAAAATAAATTTCAATATTCTTACTTTTTACGCAGGAAAAAATATTCTGCTAGTTTAGGTGTCCAAACATCCCCCGGGTTTGTCAGACTAGCGTAAGTTAATCATCGAGCATGTCCCTTTGGATTTTCTTACAAGTATGGTGCACCACAAAACTGAGAATCTGTACAAAACGTGGCACTCTTTTTAGATTACCTGAACACAGATTTTCCTGCCTCACCACGAAGAGCTTGTACATAGCCATAACGATTGTGTTTAATGAATCTAACACTCAGACAGGAAGAATTACAAACTTATGAATATGTATAAATTAATACTCTCAATGGTAGACAGCTATTGTTTTGTCTCGCTGAGCCTTTTTATTTATTTATGTGATTAGGTTTTTTTTCTTTTATATATCTATGTATTTGCACAAGTGTAGTTTTGCTGTTTTTCTTTGTACTGTTTTGAATTGTATGGTTTTAGTTTTATTGTAATATTAAAAAAAACTTTTTCAATAAAAATATATATAAAAAGACACGGACCAAACACACCTTTTAAAGCCACATCATCACAAATGGCAAAAAATGTAAAGTGGTTGAATTGCTGATCTTTGACTGCATAACTTAAACTTTAGCCCTTTCATAAACTCCCATTCGCACAGAGACAAAAACTTACTAGACCTGAATAATGTAGAAGGACAACAAACACAGCAGGGAAAGATTTTAAAAGCACTACTTTGGACCATAGAAATCAATGAGATTTCTTTTAGTTCATTATGATTCCTTCCAGCTCTTTGCTGATAACATGAAATTGTGGGTTCACCAATTCACAGACTTTCATTTACAAGTTGAGAACTTGCCTCTTCAGAGCATGTGAAGGTGGTTTTACTTTTTTCTTTCAACAAGGCACTTGCAAAGTGTGTTGTTCATACCAGAAAGGCAAGGAAAAAGTAGCTAGCTAACCAGGGAACTCTCTTTTACTTCTCCATTCAGGATGGGATGGCAGCATGGAAAGAGAAGAAATACTGATACTTTCTCTTCACAGGTTGGAGGTTTCTGATGCATTGTCCATACACAAGGCTATAGCCACCTGCCCAGGAACAAAATCAAGACTTGCTTCTGCACTTAGCAGGTCTGAATGCACATGTTATGCCAACTGAAAACCCATCAAAAGAATTTCTCATCAGAATTTCACAATCCTTGCAATAATTTCTTTATATGCACACCAATGTACACCATCCCTTCACTGTTCCAATAAAGCATAATTTTATGTACAGCCCACAATGTGCACCAGTAACTTATGTTAAAATAGCAAACACCACATTTTCCTTAAAGTGGTTTCTTCTCCCATTTTAGTCCAGTCAAAAAAAAAACAAGCAACCTTTACGTTAATCATAAAGCCTTCTGCATCTCTTAGAATATCCATAATTAGTTAAGGATATTTTGGTCATTATTGTTTCTCTTTAATTCCTAATGAAGTTACGATTAAAGTGTACAGGATGTCCAAACAACTCTCGTTATTTCAGAACTCCTAAAATCGAGAAGGAAAATGGTTCAGACGATGTGCAAAATCTAGGACCCAAACCACTGGAAAGATTTAGAGAGAGAGAAAAAGAGAGGGTGTAGATTAATAAGTTCAAGAACCATAGGACAAACCAGGAATATCACAAGGAACAGAAACCAAAATGATCAAGATGACTCAGTCGCCATGAACAAACTAGATGTTCAAACAATAAGATCTACAAAGCTGGACAGATTTTGGATGTACACAGAGGTGCCAGATTAGGGACAACAAGCCCATAACTCATGTAGATTTGCACTAAACAGGAGTCCCTAAGCAAAGCTAGCAGCACAAAGTTTTGAAGAAAAACTAGAGATCTGGGGCTTTCTACAATAATTGCTTTGGAGTGTAGATAAATTGTTATTAAAGCTGCAATTCTGCACAAAGATCAGCTCAAGATAAAAATGTTTATTCATCCTGCAAAAAAAAAGACGCAAGTGCAGTGAGGACCTCCTGAAAAGTAAATAAATATGTATATGGCTGAAAAGGATATCTCTATAGTTTGCGACTCCTCAGCAAGATCTGTCTTATTAAAATTGAATTGTTTTCAGTTAAAAATAGGCAGTCATGTTTTATTGGCATCAGAAAGATAGCTTTCAGACATCTTTATGATGTATCTAGATGATTTTATGTGGGAGGACATTGTTTGAAAACATTGTCATAAATAGGCTTAAAACAGAATTCAAAATTTGAAGTCAGACTTCAAGGACTTTTAAGTACATTGGATTAAAAATCTGGCCAAATTGATCAAGTGTGACATTATGTCGGCAATCCTACTTGGAAATGTTAGCCCCATTGACGTTAGTCAAAGTATGGCTTAAGTAAAAAATGGAGCAGCTTCCAAAACAGAGAGAAATTGCAAACTCTGATTGGACAGCTGAATTATATGGGTACCCAAACAAGACCAGTTGCCAGTTCTGAAGTATTAGAATGGAGTCCATCTATGAAAATACCAAGATGGAATTTATTTGGCCAAACAAAACACTAAAAAATTCAGTATCAGGTTTTGAAATTTTCATCAATGGGAAATGCTAGGAACTTGAAATTTCTTGGTTTAGCGATGCTTATATAAATCTGATGGGTTTTTAAGTACATGATGGCTTAATGTTTCTTTTAGGAAAGTAAAGGAAATCCTGCCCTTTAGCTTGGGATGGTATAAAGATCAGAAAAATAACAAAACGCACCTTAGCTGTGGAGTCCCAAACTTTTGTGGAAACAGTTATACACTTTACTTCACAAAAATATTAGAAGAAAACTCTAAAAAGGAATTCAGCAACAAAACTGCTGCACTGAATGCGGCATCAATACATGAAATACGCAAATTGAAAACAAGACAGAGGATCAATATTGAAGTTTTAAAACAGATCAAGAATGGATAGTATCAAAGTTGAAATGGTGGACAACAAGAGTCAGCAATCTGTCTTTCACAAAAACAGCAAGCTCTAAGAAACTGTGACATACTGGAAAATCAACACGTGGAACTATAATGTGCAATGAAATATATATAACTTGTTGCCATTTTTGAAAAACAAACTATTGATTGATTTATCTCAAAAGAACATGTCCGAACTAGTTGATTAAAAATTATGTGGGCTCACAAGTTTCTATGATTATTTTGCACCTATTTATTTACACAACAGCATGCTGAATTTTAAGATGAGCAGGTTTGCACTGGCCAACCTTTTACAATTAAATTTCACACTGTTTTCCTTCCTATGATCAAAGCTGACCAAAAACAAAGTATTGGTAGCATTTCAAGGCATAAAAGGTTGCAATTTATGATGTTATGCTAGTTGTCTCTTACTGATTTCTTCTGCTCATCTCGGAGAGAAACTGCATGTAACTTTTTCTGTTCAAGAGTGATCTCCTTGCTTGCTTGTAATTTAGAAACTGTTTTACCTAATTAAAAATTACAGTTAAAAATAGCATAAAATTCAATTAATTCATCACAGCACAATTTACAATTATTGTCAATATATCTAAAGTGCAAGAATGATAACCATTTCAAGAAGTATATTTCATTTTTGTCAAGTTTAAAAACTTAGTCAAAACATTGCTCACAAATATCCTAAGTTTGGAGTCATTTTTATCAAATATGTCATGTACTTGACATTAATTCTTTCAGAAAAAACTGATTGCAACGTTGAAACGGTAATCAATTAAATGTGCATCCAAATTTTACAGTAGCTTGCTGGGGTTTAGGTACAATGGATTGGATTTTGTGGTCAGTGGCATGCAAGTCCACTGGCAATATGAAGGACAACATATTAATTCAATTTGATGTGTTGTAATAAGATTGTTAAGAGATTGGGCTGCATTAAACACCATTGCTCTCTTTATATTTAAGGATTTTGAAAGTAGATTTTCTAGCATTGAATCGGACATTCACGTTGAAGGATTTGTCTCATTGAATGCATCTGCTCAGTTTATTAGGCAGATTATGTTTATTGTTGAAAGTGTGTAATATTCCTAGATTGTAGATAGTTTGAAATCTCTGATGTGACCAAAGGAATTATTATTTCAGTATCTTCATTGAAGTACAAACACCCAAAGAGCACAAAACTGGAAATATGAAAAAGGAGAAAAATTTTCTACAGGTGCAGGCCGCACTAAGGATTTTCTAAGAGCAGAAACCAGTCGAGACCCTAAGTGGTAATATATAGTATCAGGAGCTTACGTTAGGCTAAAAACCTCAGAACTTCATGGAACCTTCCATTTCTAAGTTTTACATTTACAATGTGCAACAGATTTATTTCATTTAAAATCCTTTTTCCTTGAACGGGATTTATCTTGCCCCCTTTACTATCAAGACACCTTAATTAGTATGTATTCTAAAATTGCTGTTATACATAGTTTGGCAAAATTTATGGTGCATTTCGAGTTGAAAAACAACTCTGACAAAGTAAAGGATCATCGCACTTCTAAGATGCAGGTCAAAATACGTTGACACACTAGAATCTATACTATTACCATGTATTTTGAAGAAGTTTATCATCAACCACTTGCATTTATAGAATGCATTTAAACATAAGAAAAATACCAAATACGATGCAAGAAGAAAAAAAAACAAATGCTAAGCCAGAGGTAGGATGACAAATGTTTGGTGGAAGAGGTGGGTTTTAAAGAGGGTCATTATAAAGGTGGGGTAGTTGTAGTAGTTCAGGAGGAAAAGAGGGGAATTCTCCAGCAAGTAATAGAATGGAGGAGAGGGGAAGTGGTGAGATCCACAATAGAGTAGAAACAGCAACTTGAGGTAAGATAGGTTACAGAATTAGGGAGTTAAAGTCACAAATGGATCAAAATGTCAAATTCAGTGCAAGCAGTGGAAAGCAATGTAGGCTAGTAAAGATAGAGATTATGGGTGAACAACAACTTGCAGTGTTTACAATTACTTTGTTAAAAACACAGGACTTCACAAGATGGTTACATTTTAAACAGTCGCCTTTAACTCAAAGTAAAATGGAGTTGTGATGACAACTGTGACCCACAACCGCTGACGATAGCCCATTAGATTTGGTTGTGGTGGGACAGGGCCTAAGTGACGTGCTTGCTCCTTGCAGAGACACAGACTCCCAGAACAATGAAATAGTTTTGAGATCACCCAAAACAGGTGCTGTAATGCCAGGTAAAAGAAAGGGACTGATTTTGGGTTGACTGCTAAATGGAGAGCTTATAAAGGACAGAATCTACATACAATGAAGAAGAAAAAATCAAAGACCACAGAATCAGAGGGTACCTAAAACAGAAAGCTCAAATCAATTATGCTAGAGGGTTGAATGAAAGGAACTGAAGAACATGGAAAGATTCACCTTGGTAAAGCATAGAAAGAGGTTCTATTGAAACAGGAAGCATTTTGGACTTTTAAAAATCACAAAACCACATCACTGGTGAGAGTGCAGTGTAATGTGCAAATATGGCAGGGGGTTTTCAGTTAAGTTACTAGAGAATACTTTCTCTATATTTTATTTTGTTCGTGCCTAGTAAGAATCAAACAATAGGAGGAGATGGCCCTTTCACCCTGCTCTGCCATGAATGATGAAATTGCTGATCATCCAACTCTAAAGCCTATTACTACTTTATCCCCACACCCTTTTAGCTCTTTAACACTAAGTGCTTAGCCAATTCCTTGTTAAAATCATTATATTTTGTCCACAACTGCTTTCTGTAGTAGTGAATTCCACAGGCTCACTCTCTGGGTGAATAAATTTATCCTAATTTCAGTCCTAAATGATTTACTCCTTATCCTTCAACTGTGTCCTGGTTCTGGACACCCCTGCAATCAGGGACATCCTTCCTGCATCTACCTTGTGTTATGGACTAGACAAAACCCCTCAAAATATATTGAGAGGATAGTCTAGACCCTAACTTTTTCATATTTCAAAGTGAGTGTAAGGCATTGTATTCCAGATGCAATTCAGTGGTCAAACTACTCAGCTTTAAGTAGAACCCACTTTAGTTTTACACCAGTTAAAATACAGACAAAAAGAATGGAATTAGCTTACCTTCCTGTAACTTTGTTGAAATGCTTAACAAAATAATGTATAATATATATAAACTACAATTTACTGTTCCAATATAGTAGCATCCCATAAACACATTCCTGGCAAAGGAAAATGCAGTAAAACAGATTATCTCACAAGCATTTGTAGAAGCAGGAAGATAACCCCAGCTTTTAGTTGTAACATAAAATGGGAATAAGAATTTCCACATTCAGCTTCAAGACCCCAGCAACTGAAAACTAAAAAATCCTGGTTGTGGGAGCTTGGCACTACCCACTCAGGATTCCCCTACACTTCCAAATTTTAAAAAAACCCAAGGCTTCACAAATTGTTTATTGACTTTGAGCAGACCACTTGTCAGCTCTGTCTCAACCTTTCTTCATGAAAAAAGCCCAGACAAAATACACCTCTTAAAGCCATAATATCCTCACACCTGTCTAGTTCTGTTATAATTTTATAGGTTTCTATAAAATCCCACCACTCCATTCTTCTGAAGTCCATCAAATATAATCCTAACCAATCAATTTCTCTTTATACATTAGTCCTGCCAACCCAGGAATCAGTCTGGTAGACTTTTGTTATGCTCCCCCTATGGCAAGAAATTCCATTCTCAGAGGAGGAAACCAAAACTACACACAATACTTCAATGTGGTACCACCAAGACTCTACATAACTGCTGCAAAATATCCCTGCTCCTGTACTAGATGCCTCTTGTTATGAAGGCCAACATATCATTTGCCTTCTTTACTCTCTTCTGCACCAGAATGCTTACCTTCAGCGACTATTGTACTAGGACACCAGGTCTCATTGCACATTGCCCCCTCTCAATTTACAGCAATTCAGATAATAATCTGCCCCCTGATTTTGAAACCAAAATAGATAACCTCTCAATTATCCACAATAAACTTCATATGCCATGCATTTGCCTACTCACTCTACTTGAGCATATCATACTGTTCAAATCATACTGAAGCACCTCTGCATCTGCCTTCCACTTATCTTTTGTGTCATCTGCAAATTTCAAGGTATTAGTCAATTAGTTCCCTCATCAAAATCATTCACATAAATTGTGAATAGCAGAGGTCCCAGCACTGATCCCTGTGGTACCCTATTAGATACTGCCTGACATTCAGAAAAAAGTTCCTAATATGCCTACTCCTGGTTTCTGGTCTGTCATACCAGTTTTCTATCCATCACAATAATAGACATTGTTAATTTTAGTTTGTTATATAAAGGATTAAAATGTAAATTAGACAATCAATCAATAGGCACTTTTAAAAAAAAAAGTCATCAGTCTCAATGGAGATCATTAAAAAGTTGAAGTTTATTCATGACAAAAGGGGAAGGAGGCTGGCTAGGACAGCCATGAAACAATTTAAGCAGGAGTCAACAAGGCAGAAGTGGGCAATAGCACAAAAGTCATTCAAATAAAACTTTAACAGATAAAATAATGGGTCAGATCTATGCTCAAGTTCACAGACCCCCAAGGTTGGAAAAAAAACTGACACTTAATGGGATCAGAACCTTTAAATGTCACTTTAGGTCAATTGTATTAGGTCACCAGAAATAGCCTCTACCTGCAACTGTAAATGAAGTCACTTCAGAATTCCCATACACCTCAACTTCATCCAATACATGGTATCTACAAACAAAAACAGAACAAATAATAAAATTAAAATATAGGAAAGGAACAGTGCTACTATTGAATTGTAATGGTGCACATTTATTTTTGTTGAAACTTTATTGCTGGAACAGCACAGCAGGTCAGGCAGCATCCAGGGAACAGGAGATTCGACGTTTCGGGCACAGGCCCTTCTTCAGGAATGAGCAGAGAGTGTTCAGCAGGAGAAGATAAAAGGTAGGGAGGAGGGACTTGGAGGAGGGGCGTTGGAAATGTGATAGGAAATGTGATAGGTTTTCCACCTATCACATTTCCAACGCCCCTCCTCCAAGTCCCTCCTCCCTACCTTTCATCTTCTCCTGCTGAACACTCTCTGCTCATTCCTGAAGAAGGGCCTGTGCCCGAAACGTCGAATCTCCTGTTCCCTGGATGCTGCCTGACCTGCTGTGCTGTTCCAGCAATAAAGTTTCAACTTTGATCTCCAGCATCTGCAGACCTCACTTTCTCCTCGCACATTTATTTTTGGCCTATGTGACTACAGATGACACTTTCCCTGAAGTTATGTCATTTCAACAATTAGCTTCAAAATACTGAACATTTTGATCCAAACAAAAATCAAGACTAAAAATGCTGGTCATCCAAAAATCAACTGAAAAACATTGAAGGTTAAGAATTGGTGATCTCAAGTGTTCTACTTGGACTGCATGTCTTCCTGCTTTGCTACCAGAGTCTATTCACTTCTTTCCCAACTATGACATTGCAATGGTAATACTAAATTCCACAGAAAAGCTTCTGAAATATGCTTCCTTTTCTTCAGCCCCATGGATTACTTAAGATCTTTTTGAAGATTCCATCCAACTTCCCATATTTCTAGCTTCATCTTTCCCCTCTACCCATAAATATAGTAAAATTTATTCTCATTTCCTATCCCTCAGCCTTCATACGAAATAGATCATTTTTAACAACCTGTAATCCACTCCTTCCCTCTTCAGTGCTCCATTATCCTCAATCCTGTTCTCATATACCTGGGACTTCATCATACTTTAAGAGATAAAATACATCCATTCACTATTTCCCATACCCATTATCCAAAGGTATAAAAACATCTTCCAATCTTGCATATTGCATTCAATAAATCAAAACTTGGAAAATATGCTTTTCTGAACAGTTAATTCTATTTGCAAATATGAATTGGAATTCCTCAGTCACTTCCCATTTCAATTTGCCACAGGCCAACCTTCTGTTATAGTTTCTCAATCTTTAACTGAAATATTTGCGTCCACATTCAGCCAGAGGAGCTGAATGGATAATAAATTTTGGCTTCCCATAGAAGTTCCCAGCAGAGACACCAGTCTTGAACCCATTTGATTCATTCCATGTGATATCAAAAAAATGGTTGAAAGCACTGGATATTGCAAAGGCTGTGGGTTCTGACAATATTCCAGCAATTGGACTGAACACTTGTGCTCCAGAACTTGTCATTCAGCTAATTAAGCTGTTTCAATACTGTTACAACATTGGCAATGTGTAAAATTGCACAGATATGTCCTCAGCTCATAATACAGAGCAAATTCAAACCAGCCAATTAGCACCTCAATCAGTGAAGCAATCTTCTGCCAGAAGTGCACAACCTCCTCCAGGAGTCCCAAACATCACAGATGGCAGTCTTCAGCCAATTTAATTCACTCCAAATGATATCAAGAAATGGTTGGTGGCACTGGATACTGCAAAAACTATGGGTCCTGACACGTTCCTTCAATAGTACTGAAACTTTGTACTCCAGAACTTGCCAGTTTCCTAGCCAAGCCCTTCCAGTAGTTACAACACTGGCATCTACTTGACAATGTGAATAATTGCTAGGTATGTCTAGCACACAAAAAGCAGGACAAATCCAACCCAGCCAATTACCACTCAACTCTCAATCATCAGTAAAGGTGATGGAAGATGTTATCAACAGTGCTCTCAAGCAGTATCTGCTCAGCAGTAAGCTGGTCAGTGACATTCAGTTTGGGTTTGAGCAGCCCATTCACCTCATTACAGCTTTAGCTCAAACATGGACAAAAGAGCCAAATTCCAGAGTGAGGTGAAACTGATGGCCCAAGGTCACATTCAACCAAGCATCAAGGAATCTAAACATAAGTGGAATCAAATCGATATCAAGGACAAATTCCCTGCTGGCTAGAGTCATTGCTGGCACACAGGAAAATGGTCGGTGTTTTTGGAGGTCAGTTACTTAGCGCCAGGACATCTTTGGACGAGTTCCTCAGAATTGTTTCCTAGATCCAACCATCTTCAACTGCTTTGATGACTTTCCTTCCATAAAGTCAGAAGTGGGGATGTTTACCAATGATCACACATTGTTCAGCACAATTTGTAACTCAGATACCGAAGCAGTCAATGTTCAAATCCAACAAGATATGGACAATATCCAGGCTTGGGCTGACAAGTGGAAGTAACATTCATGCTACACAAAAACCAGACAATGATCATCTCCAAAAGGAGACAATCTAACCAACCACAACTTGACATTCAATGGTATTATCAACACTGAATCCCCCACTATCAATATCCTTAGAGTTACCATTAACCAAAACTCAACTAGATTTGCCATATAAACAGTGGCTACAAGAGCAGGTCTGAGACCAGGAATACTGCAGCAAGAAACTCACCTCCTGACTCCCCAAAGCTTGTCCACCAACTACAAGGCACAGTCAGTAATGCTTCCCAGTTGTCTGGATGGGTGAAGCTCCAAAATCACCAACCAGAACAAAAGTAGCCTACTTGATTGGTACAACATCCACAAGTATCCACTCCCTCCACCATCGATGCTCAGTACACACTGCTGCCACTACCTACAAGATGCATTGCAGAAATTCAAAGATCCTTAGATAGCACATTCCACATCCATGACCACTTCCATCTTGAAGGACAAGGTTAGGAGATACATGGGAACACCACCACATGCAAATTGCCCTCCAAGGCGCTCACCATCCATTGAAAATATATCATTTCTTCACTGTTGCTGGGTGAAAATCCTGCAATTCCTTCCCTAAAAGCATTGTTGACCAACTACAGCACATGGACTGCAGCAGTTCAAGAAGGCAGCTCACCATCACTTCTGAAGGGCAACTAGGGATGGGTAATAAATGCTGGCCAGCCAGTGGTGCCCATGTCCCACAAGTGAATTTAAAATAAAAAGAGAAGCAATAGAAAGGTAATCAACAATTCAATCAAATCTGTTCGAACCTACTCAGTTTTTGTGTCGTCAGTCCACTCATCTCTTGACCTCATTACAGCCTTGTTTCAAACATGGACAAAAAACAGCTGATTTCCAATGTTTAGGTGAGTGAGTGACTGCCTTTAACATCAAGGCCACCTTTGACAGAGTATGATATCAAGAAGCCCTAGCAAAACTGGAGACAGTGGGGATCAAGGGGAAACACTGTATTGGTTGAAGTCATAACTAGCACCAAAGATGATGGTTGTGACTGTTAGAAGTCAATCGTCTTGATTCCAGTATATTGTTGTATGAATTCCTCAGGCTAGTTAGTGCCCTTGACCCATCTGCTTTCAGCTACTTCATCATTTTGCCTCATCATAGGTCTAATGTGAGGACGTTTGCGGATGATAGCAGTGTTTAGCACCATTTCCAACTTCTCAAATACTGAAATAGTTCAGTTCCGTATGCTCCTGAAACTGGGCAACATTCAGGCTTTAATGATGACCTGGATGAGGAAAGTAAATATATTATAGCTACATTTGTGGATGACAAAAAAAAAAGATTGGAAAGACAAGTGACAAGAACATCGCAGAATCTGCAGAGGTACAGGTAGGTTCAGCATGTAGGCAGAAATTTGGCAAATAGAATATGTGGAGAGATGTGAAGCTACACATTTTGACATGAAGAATAGTAAAGCTAATTATTATTTAACAATATAAAAACTGCTGAAAGCTGCAGAAGGGTTTGGGAGTCCTCACCCATGAATCACAAAGCTAGAATACAAGATCAAAAGGTAATGGGAAAGGCAAATGGAATGCTGGCCATTATTTCAAACAGAATGGAGTATAAAAGTAGGATGTTTTGCTAAAACTGTACAAGGAACACATCAGATCATAGCTAGAATACAGCGAATAGTTTTGGGCCCTTTATCTAAGGAATGCTAGCATTGGAGACAGTCCAGAGAAGGTTAACTAGGCTGAAGGGAACTGACTAGAGTTAACATACATTTGCTAATAAATCATAATTTCCAGCTTAAAAATGTATTGCTGGAAGAGCGCAGCAGGGGCGTTGGGAATGGGATACGTGGAAGGAGGTTAAGGTGAGGGTGATAGGCCGGAGAGGGGGTGGGGGTGGAGAGGTTGAGAAGATGATTGCAGGTCAAGAAGGCGGTGCTGAGTCCGAGGGTTGGGACTGAGATAAGGTGGGGGGCAAATGAGGAAGCTGGAGAAATCTGCATTCATCCCTTGTGGTTGGAGAGTTCCTAGGCGGAAGATGAGGCGCTCTTCCTCCAGGCGTTGTGTTGCCATGGTCTGGCGAAGGAGGAGACTAAGGACTTGCATGTCCTTGGCAGAGTGGGAGGGGGAGTTAAAGTGTTCAGCCACAGGGCGGTTGGGTTGGTTGGTGCGGGTGTCCCAGAGGTGCTCTCTGAAACGTTCCGCAAGTAGGTGGCCTGTCTCCCCAATGTAGAGGAGGCCACATCGGGTGTAGCGGATGCAGTAAATGATGTGTGTGGAGGTGCAGGTGAATTTGTGACGGATATGGAAGGATCCCTTGGGGCCTTGGAGGGAAGTGAGGGGGGAGGTGTGGGCGCAAGTTTTGCATTTCTTGCGGTTGCAGGGGAAGGTGCAGGGAGTGGAGGTTGGGTTGGTGGGGGAAATGGCAACACCTCACCCTTAGAAGTTTCCTTCTCTTGTGAGATTTCCACTCTGTTCTAAGATACAGAAAAAAAGTACACAATACAATATACTGAGGGAATAATGTAAGAAAAATTTAGAAATGTTAAGATTTTAAAATGAAGTGGTCAAAAAAGTGATTACCTAGAATTTCAGAGAGATTTGAAGGGTGACCAATCACTTCAATGTTTGCTGCTTTACTACTGTCCAGAAGAGTAGAATTTTTACAATAGAACCAATAAATATTTTCTGGATTCATAACAGCTCCCCCCACCCAATCTCAGTCCCAACCCTCGGATTCAGCACCGCCTTCTTGACCTGCAATCTTCTTCCCGAACTCTCCGCCTCCACCCCATCACCCTCACCTTAACCTCCTTCCACCTATTGCATTCCCAACGCCCCTCCCACAAGTCCCTCCTCCCTACCTTTTATCTTAGCCTGCTTGGCACACCCTCCTCATTCCTGAACAAAGGCTTTTGCCCGAAACTTCGATTCTCTTGCTCCTTGAATGCTGCCTGACCTGTTGCGCTTTTCCAGCAACACATTTTTCAGCTCTGATCTCCAGCATCTGCAGTCCTCACTTTCTCCTAATCATAATTTACAACCATGTATATTGGGTAAATTAGTATTTGACAACTGAAAAAATATAGTTTTTGTTTTTACAAACAAAGGGGGATTTTTGGACAAATGTAATTGTAAGCTTAGAGTATGGGTGGCTTGCTAACATCTTGTGACTTCTACCCCTGTTGTGTGCATCTTGGTGTAACAACTTCTGTAGTAGCCAGTTAAGTTGCAGAACTTGAAGCAAAAATGCCTGAATATCCAAATTCTGATAATAGTGGAAGTCCATCGTTGATGATAAATTCAGACTTCAAACTTCACTCGAGATCTTTGCCCAAAAGTATCAGACTCTAGGTGCTTAAACATTTCAAAGAAATTTATCAAAACCTTTCCCAACAATGACTATAGAATTCTTTCTCCCTCTCTTTTGTGTGAAGCATCTTGCATTAAAAAAATTGAAGAATTTTTTTTTAAAACATGTGTAAGATTTATATATTCTTGGCAGTTCAGAAATATGCTTAAATAGAATACACATTAACAACTAGTTAAGGATGAAATCAGGAATTTCAGCCATGTAATTACCCCAACAAACTTTTGCTAGTTTTAAGCTTACCCCAGGTCTAGCACAGGTACATACATACTTGCTATATGTATAAAAAAACTTAAGACAGCATCAGCTAGCACCTCCTGATTCCATACCAACAAAGTTCAGCACAATCATTCTGAAGCCTCCCAATTTCGCTAGAAATCAAGGTACAAAGATAGATTCATTAAAAATGCTGGGCAAGTATAAATTTATTTATTTTACTACAACCTCACAGATTTCACACAGCATTTAATAAAAGGCAATATTAGTTATAACAGTGACAGTACATTCTTATAATACCAACCAAAATCTCATGATCATTCATACTGATTCAAATAACAACACCTCACCCTTTGAAGTTTCCTTCTCTTGTGAGATTTCCAGTCTGCTCTAAGATACAGAAAAAAAAGTATACAATGCAATATACTGAGGGAATACTGTAAGAAAAATTTATAAATTTTAAGATTTTAAAATGAAGTGGTCATAAAAGTGATTACCTAGAATTTCAGAGAGATTTGAAGGCTGACCAATCACATCAATGTTTGCTGCTTTACTACTGTCCAGAAGAGTAGAATTTTTACAAGAGAACCAATAAATATCTTCTGGATTCATAACAGATGCATGGTCTGAAAAAACAGTAACACAATGATAGTACCAGAAATCAGAGGCTAAATGCCCAAGGAACCAGAAGATTTTCATTTGAAAAATAAACCAACAAATATCATTAGCTTTGAGAAGCTTAATGGTTGGAAACTAATATTCAACATTTCACAGAAAAAATGCACAACTTTCATTTTGTCAAGCACTGATTGCATGTCATGAAAGGAAAACAAAGGACTCAATCCTGCACAAAATTGTTATAACTGTCACTGATGCAAAAGCAGATGTTAAAACTTTTATATTCAATAAAAAGTCTTCAGTTATTCCAGAATGCCTTTACATTTTCAATTTTATCTGCTGCAGAGTTTTAAAACATTTTAAATGTGTCAAATTTACTTAAGCAGTTTCCATTGCAAAAACAGATATGGGAATTTCTAAATGAAATATAAAGTTAAGTGGAGCATGTTTAGCTCCAAAAGCAGCATTCAAATGTATCTGACCACCTTAGTGGCTGCTTCACCTCAGGACACTAGGTTAAGATTTGTGTTATACACCACAGGAGGTTGATACTAAACATTTTACATTTTTGGCCACATCCTTTCAGCACCACACAACTTCCTGCTAACCACTTTTGTCAACTTTATTAAGTATATGCAAAAAACCAAAGAACTGCTGATGCTGGAAATCAAATTGCTGAAAAAAACTCAGCAGGCCTGCCTGCATCTGTAGACAGAAATCAGAATTAATGCTTTGGATCCAGTGACCCTTGTTCAGAACTGATTTTAGCTAGGAATAAGGTTGGTATATAATGTTAGAGAAGGGGTGGGGAGAGGGGGGAAAGGAGTAAACAATAGGTGAAGATGAACCCCAGAGAAAAAGAAAAACAGTTGGGCAGATAAAGGAATGGGCAAAGGTCAGCCTGGGAGAATCAACAGCTGCTAATGGGGACCATCATTTACTTCTTTCCCCTCCTCAACCTCTTTTCTCCATATATACTAATCTTTTCCTAGCTACAATCGGTTTTGAAAGAGGATCACTGGACCAGAAACATGAACTCTGCTATCTTTCCACAAATGCTGCTAGACCAGCTGAGTGTTTCCAGCAATTTCTGATTTTGCTATTAAATATTATGTCCATATTTACAATGCAAAACAGTTTTCACTTCAGAATTGAGTAACTTGGTCTTTGAGTTCAAACAATTATCTGAAATTTGTTTCAAAAACATAGCTTGCAGTTAGTGAGACAAAAAAATAATCAGTTCTAGTGTACAAAATAATGGTCTAAACAGAGTTAAATGAGTAGAAACTTGATCTGTCTATAATGGTTAAATATATCTATTGACATTGTGTATTGTTGTGCTCCTTCAAGTTTACAATTTCCTTGCCTTCCCTAAAAGCGTAGAGGCTTAGTGTCAATATTATTGCAACTGCAAACTGAAGTGGTATCACAAACTCAGCCTATATACTGAAAAAGATTTTTTTGCTTTAGCTTCACTGTTCAAAGTATGGGATGGGATACAAAAAAATTAGAATGTCTTACTTACATAAAATGCATTTTAACATTGAAGAAAATTTGACAGGAAGTATTATTACAAAAGTTACTTTAAAAATAAAATAGGACATTTCATGTTCTTGACAGAGCACGTGGTGACATAGGCACGAGCACGGCTGATAACGACAGATGCAGAGCGAACAAGAAGAGCACGAACAACAAAGAGGAAGCACTAGCAAGAATGATGGATGACAGGGCGACAGGGAGACAGACTCTTTTTCCATTTATTATTTCACAAATTAAAGCAACATTTGTGTGGTTGCAAACAACAGTGATTTCTTTGTGCAACTATGAAGTCTTCCTCTTCCTATTACTTATACAATCCAGGAAACAGCTAAAGGCATGTAAAGAACTTGTTTGTTAAAAAATAATTTGATTGCAGACTGAAATGGGAAAAGGGCTGCTTTAAAAACTAAAGGATTGTGGAAGTGATTGCTAAACATTTTAAAAGCAAGCTATCAGCCCTTGCTGTAAATGTTGTTTACATTTGCTTGTTCAACAAGCAGGACATGTTTAGATACAGAGATTTGGCCAGCAACAAATAGCTGATACCTGTCTTAAGAAAGGTCAAAATGTTAAATGTGTTCTCCTCCATAGATGCTACTAGATCAGGTGAGTTTCTCCAGAAGTTTCTGTTTATGTTTGTTTCAAGTCTCCAGCATACCCAGTTCTTTGGTCAGTGCAGTGGTGACCAGTGTTGAAAAGGGGCTTCTGGCTGCCAACATCTGTGAATCACTCCCAAATAGCTGAATGGCTTGCAAGCAAGAACAATTAACATTTTTGCTCCTTCAGAAGGTGGGTATAAATTGTCTAAAGCCTTAAAAAAAAAAGCCAGTTTATTTTCTCTCACCAGTTGCTGTATCATTTTTAACTAACAAGTCAAAGACTAAGTTGTGAACCTGTTGATCTGTGCCTCCTGCGGTCAAAACAACCTGAAAAAGAAAACCCAAAGAGCAGCAAACGCTGGTAAACCGAGAGAATCATCTAGGTTCACCCTTGGGAGAGGGACCATTAAACTGTCTTCCCAGTTATTCCCACAATCAATATTCATTGAATCTTTCTACATTTATCTGTATATGTGAAGGGGGCTTTTCATAAAGGGGTTAGAATTTTAACTAGTAATTACATGTCAACATTTCATAAGTGCTTAGCTGTTACTAAAATCATTTTTTTGAAAAAACAAGAATTACTATGTGTGTGCAAAGTTCAGAAACCTGGTCCACTCTCTGATAACTTGGGTCTAACTTGTCAAATAAATTATGGAATTTTGCATACTTTGATAAAATATTAACTTATGTGATGACTCCAAGAATAGTAGAGGTTGATTTCACTGCTGCCCTGAAGAGATGCTACAACTCCTCTACGAAAAAAGGAGCACAGAACGCATTCCTTTAATCTGGAATTAAATTCGAAATTATATCATCACTCAGTTACAATTACTCCCTGCCTTTTAACTCTTCCCACGAAACCAATTCTTGACAGCTCATGTGGAATAAGGACTTGCTCCAAAAAAAAAACTAAATCATGACTACAATTAATCATGCACAAATTAGTAAAATTTCCAACTACAGGATGCTGGGTATCCGCTTAAAATTCTAGCTATCAGATAGATTGCTACACCTGGACCCAACAAACTTTATACAGGTGAGATGCCTTTTATTAATCTTCATGGATATGAACTAAAGGTAACATAAATTATAGAATAATAAATATCTCAATGATGAAAACAAACACAATAAACAAGCTACACTGTAGAAAGAAGTTTAAAATGCTATTTGTAGCTGCATTTGTTGTTATCTTCTCTCTTACCTTCTGGCTCTCTGAATAATTCCACTGAAGAACAATTTTCTGTTCCAATGGAGGAACTGTCATCCACAAGCAACTCTGAATCCAAAGATGGCAAGACGTAAGCCAAAGTTTCAGTTGTTAGACAAAGTTCTTCTACGGAGGAGAAAACATTGAAATTATTATTTTGGCATGTTATCTTAATTCAATTTTAAGGATACAAATTGAAAATGCTAAATATATGCAAGTTGAGTAAAATTTCCCATGGTGCTTCAAAAACTAATCAAACCAAATTGACACCAACTCAAAAGAAATGACGTTAGGACTGATAACAAAAACGTGATCAAAGAGTTAAGTTGCATGCAGCATCCTTAGGACAAATGCAGAGAACAGATGAAATAGGAACAGCAAGCCATAGAGCACCTCATACCTGCTCTACCACTTAGTGATCATGGCAAATCTTCTACTTTAACCTCACTTTCCTGCCAGCTCCCCACATCCTTCACTTGCCAGAGCAATCAGAAGTCTATCTTAAATTACTCAATAGCAGAGCATCCATAAATCTCTGCTAAAGGGAAGTCCAAAAGATTCACAAGAATGTTAAAGTTGACAAGTAGAGACTTTGAGGGCTGGCATGAGAGAGGAGTTGAAGCTCAAAGACGATCAGCCATGATTGTATTGAATAGGACAGGTTTGACGGGCTGATTGTTCTATTCTTGCTCCTGTTTCTTATGCTCTTATTTGAGTGAAGAAATTTCTCTTCATCTCAATCCTAAGTGATCAATTCAATATCCTGTATCCACTGGTGTTAGGTTCCCCAGTCAGCAACTCTGTACTTATTCCATCAACTCTCTTCAGAATCTTGTATGTTTCAATGAGATCACTTTTATTAATGAAACTGGTATAAACCCAATACACTCAGCCCCTCATCATAGGGCAATCATCTCAACCTTCACTGTTAACCTTCACTGTACTGTCTGCAAGGCAAGTATATCATTACTATAGTTTTAGTTTTCAATGGAAGGAATGTTGATGTCTCAAAGTCCCATACAATACATGGAGCCTCTTATTCTTTGTACTCTAATCCCCTTAAGATTAACATGCCATTTCTGTTCCCAAAGTTTTGGTGTATCGGTACATTGACTGTGTGTTCATTGTATGAGCATACCCATATCAGAGTATCAACATTTTCAAGTTTCACATCTTTTAGGTGTTTTGCTTTTCTGTTCTTACTACCAGTGAAAAGCCTCACCTTATACTCCAATTTTCACCTTGCTGCCCATTAACTTCACCTGCCTACATTTCTTTGCAGCTACTGTGCACACCCCTCCGTTTACAACCACATCTAGCTTTACATCAACCAATCAAGATAAATTATCTTTGTCTAAGTCACTAGCATAATTTGCAAATAGCTAAAGCCCCAGCACTGATCTTCATGGCGTCCCATCTGTTAAAGCCTCCAAACATGAAAATGCCTCCTTTATCCCTACTTCATTTCCTGTCTATTAATTCTAGCCACACTAATGCAATATCTGTCAATATCATATACCCTTGTTGCATGTTAGCTTTTCAGTGGCACCGAGGATCAAAAGTAGACCATTAAGCCTGTGCCAAATCAATATCTAGCTGATGTTTGCATTTCCAATTCCATTTTCCCATCTATATCCAATAGCTCTTGCCTGACAAGAATCTACCTCTATTTTAACAACATTCAAAAAACGCCCTTCTGAACCAGAGAATTCCAAAGTTGCACAATTCTTAAAGAAAAAAAGAATTATTCTCGTCTACCCTAAAAAGAATCATCTCTAACTTTAAAATAATGCCCCACTCTGGATGCACCCACAAGAGGAAACATCCTTTCCACGCACCTAGTCAAGACCATTCAGGATCTCAAATCAAGCCACCGTCACTCTTCTAAACACAAGGAAACAAGCCCAGCCTGTCCAACATATCCTCAAAATATCACATTCATTCCAGGTATTAATGTCGTCAAGTTCTTCTGAATCACCTTCAATGCGCTTACACTCTTCCCGAAATAAATAATGAAACTGCATGCAGTATTCAAGATGTGATCTCACCAATGCCCTATATGACTTAAGCATAACATCCATAGTTTCAGGCACAATCCCTTGCATAATAAAGGATAGCATCCCATTATCTGCTTGAATACATGTCATATCTGTACACTAACTTTGAATCACGCACTAGAACATCTAAATTCTTGGGTACTTCCAGAATCCTGAATCGTTCTTTCAAGTAATCATCTAATTTTTCATTTTTGACCAAAATAAACTTGTTAAAAAAAAAAATCAGATCATAACAGGTTATATTTACTTCTTTCAATGTGCACTATCAATTCCTTTACTTTTATGAATATAATGCACATTCACATACAGCCTTTAGTTTTGTCTTTCTGATATCCAAATAAGATGTCTTGAATCTTGGTATATTCTCTGTCTTTTGCTGCCTTTCTGAACCTGTTTTCCCTCTTACATGTTCTCTATTAATATATCATACCATTCTACATTTGATCTTGCCACCACTAGTTCATTCAAAACTCTTTCTAATTCCCAGTTAGAGTATGCATGAACAATGGCCCAATCATTGGTGTAGACCATCTCAGCACTGCAGCTTCACCTTTCCCCGTGTTGATGCAAGTGATTCACAAACCAGAACCCCCTTCTCTCGTACCAGTCTTTAAACCCTGTATTCATCTCTAATTTTATACACCCTATGCCAATTTGCACATGGTCAAGCCATAATTCAGAGATCATAATCTGAAGTTCTACTTTTTAATTCAGATCTTCGAGCTTCAGACACTCAATGCAACATTCCTCTTTCCTAATTCTACCCATGTTGTCATCTACACTGAATCCTTCCCCTCCCACTGCAAGTTCCTCAAACCCTGGCACCAGGCAATCACAGCTGTCTAGATTCTTTTATTCTTTGCTGCAGGAGATGATGTCAATCCCCTGCATTCTATTATCTAACATTTCTAGATTTCTTATTGCTGTCCCCACTTGAACTTACTGTACCACAGTGTCACGTTCAGTTCATCTAAGCTGCAGTCTCTAACCTCATCCAAATAGATTTGAGCGGTGCTGGGATTACAGAATTGAGCTCAATGATCAACCATGATCATATTAAATTACAGAGCAGCCCTGAAAGGTCGAATGGTCTATTGCTGCTCCTATGTTTCTACAAGACGACCAAAAATGCACACAATACTCCAGGTGTAGACTCACGGAGGCCCGGTACAATTGTAACAAGTGATCACTGTTGCTGTACTCAAATCCTCTATGAAGGCCACCATACCATTTTCTTTCTTTCAATCCCTTTTTGAATGTTCTGATTAAATTTGCTTTCACTAACCTTTCCTGGGAGTGCAATCAGATAGTAGCAATGTGCAATGTTGAATGAACAAAATGCATAACTTTTCTGATTCTTTTGCAAGGCATCATAGATCTGAGTCCTCACTTTTCTAATTCTCCTGCTAGTAGGAACACTTTCTCCTTGCTTAAGCTGTACTCTTTCACCTGGTGTCTGCAGAGCAACAGAGAAAGTTGACCTATCCAAAAACTGAATTAGAGCTGCCTTGTTATTCACGGTGGACAATGTTTGAAATGTCTTAGCTCACTTCCATCTCAGAGACAAAGTAGAGTTATGGTATTTATTCAACACTGACAGATGCCTTTCGTCAAGCTGTCCAATTGTTAATGCAAATTACTCTGTTTTCTGGTCAAGTATGTGGTGTAGTTTCTGCTTGCATATTCAGCCTTGGGCTAACTGAACCATAGCTAATATTGCTGACTTGGCATGGATTTCTGGCAGCTGAAGGTACATTCAGCAATGACAGGCAAAGATGTGGAGAAATGTCTCAGTTGGAAGAACAGAGAGTTTGGTCAGGCTATGAACTGCTGGTGGCACACTGAACAGGAAGACTAGGAAAATAAACATTTAATGTGAAGTGTCACTGAGCCAGGGGCATTTGCCAGCATTGGAGTGATGGTCAGTGGGACACATTGCAGTTTTTGACCGAAATAGCTAATGCTAGTAAGCAATGAGCCTCTGCTCTCTACTCATTTTAGACTAATCTTCTCATTCATGTTACTGTCACATTGACATGTGACTATGGCAATAGATTACAGGAGATCTTCCATTCTGACAATAATTTGGATGAGGGAATTAAATATAATATTTCCAAATATGTTGATGCCATAAAAGGAGACAAACATAAATGGAAAGGCAAGTGGTGAAGACGACTCAGAATCTGCACAGGGACATAGACAGGTTAAGTGAGTGAGCAAAAATTGGCAGATGGGATATAATGTGGGAAAATAAGGTTATTCACTTTGGAGGAATAGAGTAGCTGAATATCAGATAACAGAAAAAGACTGTAGAAAGCTACAGCACAGAATTGGGAGTGCTTGTGTATGAATCAGAAAAAGCTTGCATCCAAGTTCAGCGGGTAACAGAGAAGACAAATAGATCATTTGCCCTTTAATTCAAAGGGAATGGTGTATCAAAATAGAAGGTAAAAAAAATGACTGCAGATGCTGGAAACCAGATTCAGGATCAGTGGTGCTGGAAGAGAACAGCAGTTCAGGCAGCATCCAAGGAGCTTCAAAATCGACGTTTCGGGCAAAAGCCCTTCATCAGGAATAAAGGCAGGGAGCCTGAAGCATGGAGAGATAAGCTAGGGGAGGGTGGGGGTGGGGAGAGAGTAACATAGAGTACAATGGGTGAGTGGTGGAGGAGATGAAGGTGATAGGTCAGGGAGGAGAGGGTGGAGTGGATCGGTGGAAAAGGAGCTAGGCAGGTTGGACAAGTCCGGACAAGTCATGGGGACAGTGCTGAGCTGGAAGTTTGAAACTAGGATGAGGTGGGGGAAGGGGAAATGAGGAAGCTGTTGAAGTCCACATTGATGCCCTGGGGTTGAAGTCTCTCCACGCTTCAGGCTCACTGCCTTTATTCCTGATGAAGGGCTTTTGCCTGAAACGTCAATTTTGAAGCTCCTTGGATGCCATCAAAATAGAAGGTCTAGCTAAGAGGCTGAGGCCTCTTATCAGACAAGAACCAGAATATCGTGATGAGTTGCGGTCTCTTGCCTAAGCAAAGATATACTGGCATTGGAGGAGAGAAGGTACACTAATCCTGGGACTTGTCTTGAGGAGAGATTGAGCAGGTTGGAGTTTAGAAGAATGAGAGGCGACCTTCTTGGGATCTACAAGATCCTTACAGGGTTTGACAGGGTGGATGTGCAGAGACTGTTTCCCCTGCAATCATGGGCAGCATGGTAGCTCAGTGGTTATTACTGCTGCCTCATAGCGCCAGGGACCTCGATTTGATTCTAGCCTCCAACAACTCAAGTGTGTGGAGTTTGCACATTCTCCATGTCAGTGTGGGTTTCCCCTCTCAGTCCAAAGATGTGCAAGTTAGGGGGATTGGCCACGCTAAATTGTCCATAGTTTCAGGGATGTGCAGGCTACGTGGATTAACCATGGGAAATGCAGGGTTACAGGGAGAGGGAAAGGGGATGGTCTGTAAGGGATGCATTGGATGGTGCTGACTCAATAGGTTTCCACACTGCAGGGATTCTATGATTCTATTCTCTTGACCTATTAAATAATTGCAGAGGCTTTCCTCTTGTTCTATGAAATCCAAATTCTGAAAGTGATATTAAAACCAGTGGCATGTGGGTGTTGGTTACTTGAAGAGTTTAAAAGGTCAGAGTCCTTTTCAGAACTGGATGTAATCTAGTATGCATTACACACAGGTGGCTGCAAGCCCTCTGGAGTAGGAACAAGAAAAAGTGTTTAGTTGTAGTATGGAGTTTACGACAGGATGAATGATTGAAAATGAGCTTGCTTTTGGTTCAGAATAGTCAAAAAACCCACAGATTGAAAGCTTATTAGATCAGTTCAAGAAGACCTGACTGAGGTCAGAAACACATGTAACTTCTCTCCTGGAAAGGAGTACAGATCAGTTCAGAGAAAGCATAATTATCTTGAGCTAAATGGTTAACTTATGAAACATCCAGACCAGAAATCTGATTATTAAAAGGTAAGTCTAAACCTGCAATTGTTTTGGAGTATTCCAATAAAACAATTTCACAGTTCACAATGTTAGAGAACTGGGAGAAACAGTTATATCAAAGAGCTGGAAGTTTTTGTTGCAAACGTTTCGTCCCCTGTCTAGGTGACATCCTCAGTGCTTGGGAGCCTCCTGTGAAGCGCTTCTGTGGTGTCTCCTCCGGCATTTATAGTGGCCTGTCCCTGCCGCTTCCGGTTGCCAGTCTCAGCTGTCCGCTGTAGTGGCCGGTATATTGGGTCCAGGTCGATGTGTTTGTTGATGGAGTTTGTGGATGAGTGCCATGCTCCTAGGAATTCCCTGGCTGTTCTTTGTTGGCTTGCCCTATAATGGTAGTGTTGTCCCAGTCAAATCTTCTCACCAGCTGAAACTGACAACCGGAAGCGGCAGGAACAGGCCACTATAAATGCCGGAGGAAACACCACAGAAGCGCTTTACAGGAGGCTCCCAAGCACTGAGGATGTCACCTAGACAGGGGACGAAACGTTTGCAACAAAAACTTCCAGCTCTGCGAACAGAACCACAGCAACAAGCACCCGAGCTACAGATCTTCTCACAAACTTTGAGTTATATCAAACTTTAAAAAAAATTGTAGAAGGATAAATTATTTGGATTTGACTCATTGTAAAAGGAACATGTTGGGAAATACATGAGACTTTATTTTGATGTTTTAATTCAAACGGTGTACAACATTTAGACAGTTTGGCTTTTGTCCTCCATTCCTTCTCTAATTGAATGCCTTTGGAATCAAAGTACACTACATCCTACTGGTTCTCTCTTTAATCGGAGAGGTTCAAATGCCCATAGAGATAGTGAATTCGTTGTTTGTTATCTTTCAAAATTCTGCGGAGTCTGAAAGGTTCTTATACAATGAAAAGCAAATGTAACCCCACTGTTTAAAGACAGAAAGAGAAACAATGCATAACCACAGATCTATTAGTGACCGAGGGAAATATTAGAATCTATTATAAAGGATGAGAAAACGTGATACTTTGAAAATAAGAGTGAAAATTAGACAGTCAATTGTGATTTCTATTTTGTAAATCCATGTTAACAGATCTGATGGAGTTTTCTAATGATGTTACTTGTAGCATTAATAAGGAGAACTAGTAGCTGTGCAGAATCAGTTGATATGGATTTTCATAAGACTTATGATGATGTCTCAAAAGAACGATAGTAAACAAAATTAGAACACAAAATTGACAGAATGGTGAAAGATTAGTTAAAAGATAGAAAATGGTAGGAAATAAACAGACTATTCAATCTTCAATATTTCTATAACAAATAAAGGTTCACAATGAAATTTTTAAAAACATCGCAGGTTTTCTTTTTAGGTTTAGCGTGAGAGGGGAAAGATATAAAAGAGACTGAAGGGGCAACTTTTTAACTCAGAGGGTGATACATGTATGGAATAAGCTGTCAGAGGAAGTGGTGGAGGCTAGGACAATTGCAACGTTTAAAGGGCATCTGGATGGGTATATGAGCAGGAGGGGTTTGGAGGGATATGGGCCAGGTGCTGGCAGGTGGGACTAGATTGGGTTAGGATATCTGGTTGACATGAACAAGTTGGACCGAAGGGTCTGCTTCCATGCTGTACATCTGTATGACTCTATGACTATTCTCAGAATAGTAGACTGTTACTCGTGGAGTACAAGGATCAGCTTCAGGCCAAAGCTTCATACCTTCCTACAAGTTCATAAAACAATATTAATTTTGTCTAATCAAGTTATGATTTTCTTTAAAAAAATTCATTAATTTGCTGACAATTGACAAGAGGCCTGCAAGATTTCCATTTTTTCTCCTTCCTTTATTGAAGAGTTGTGTTTCATTTGTGACCACAAGGAATGCTCTGGAGTACAAATAATCTTTGAAAATGATAATTATTGCATGCACCATATCTGTAGCTTCCTCTTTTACAGCCCTCCAGATAGGTAAAGTGCATTGACAAAGGAAAAGAATTAGTTCAAAAAATATGTTGAATAATGTAGAGTAACTGGATACAGTCTGATTAATGGAGTATAATTAAATAAGCATCTACATAAATGGTGTCTACTTCATGACTTAAGCAACACTACTTTAAACAGAAAATGGTTTAAAAGTTTTAGCCGTTTCTTAGATATATAATCTACTATAACCAGTTTATTCACAAAAAGGAAAGATTCAAATTACATCGAATTAGATTAGATTACTTACGGTATGAAAACAGGCCCTCCGGCCCAATAAATCCACACCAACTCTCCGAAGAGTAACCCACCCAGACCCATTTCCCCCCTGACTAATGCACCTAACACGATGGGCAATTTAGCATGGCCAATTCACCTGACATGCACATCTTTAGATTTTGGGAGGAAACCAGAGCACCCAGAGGAAACCCACGCAGACGTGGGGAGATAGTAGAATCCACAAATCGAAAAGAATCAGCATTATTTTAAGAGCCTTATCGAAGCCCTTGCAAAGAGTTACAATTTAGCAGAAATTCGCAAAAGTGAGCGATTCAATCTATGGAAGCCTGCTTCATAAAAACATCATCTAAATCAGCACAATCAATCACTAAAATTGAAATCCGCATTCATGGTTACACTACATAGTTTGCCTACAAGATAAAATGCAGAACAATCTCGTGACAACTCTGTGTATAATTTTCCAGCTACTTTAATACAGATCTATTTGAAACTGTGAACATGATCTCTCCAAACACAAACATCACATTACAATTTATTTGTTATTGATAGGGAAAAACTGCAGATTGCTAAATGCTCCAAACAAAATAAACTGACAAATACCTAGAGTATAGAGAGCAATAGGCCACCTTATACATGCCAGTGCTAGTTTCTCATTCCCCTGAATATACGGTTTGTAAACAGCAACAATTCTGGAAGTGTTTGGCAACAGTTGGAACGCGGTTAGTGTTACTACCTGTAGTTAATGTTCAATGTTTGGATGTTGCTGAAGTCATGCCGGACTTGAATCTTAACCATTTTTCTCTCTCTATGGACGGTGCCAGACCTGCAGAGGTTCTCCAGCATTGCGTTTATTGAACAAATTGGATTGGTAAACATAAAATGACTAAAAGGCATACAGGTAGTTCTCCTATAACACTGTAGTCGCATTCCAGCGAAACCACGCTTAATAGAAAATTGTTTAATAGAAATAATGGGGCCTAAGGGAAAAGTGGGGTTAGGGGCAGTCCAGCAAAAAGTATGGAAATGTGTTGCTGGAAAAGCGCAGCAGGTCAGGCAGCATCTAGGGAACAGGAGAATCGACGTTTCGGGCATTAGCCCTTCTTCAGGAATGAGGAAAGTTGGTCCAACTTTCCTCATTCCTGAAGAAGGGCTAATGCCCGAAACGTCAATTCTCCTGTTCCCTAGATGCTGCCTGACCTGCTGCGCTTTTCCAGCAACACATTTTCATCTCTGATCTCCAGCATCTGCAGACCTCACTTTCTCCTCCAGCAAAAAGGATCACTCACGATTGCTCAAAAACCACCAAAACAGTCTTACGCAAAGTATAGCATAGCCTGTTTGAAGGTTGAAATCATATTCATTAACAAAACAAAAGTAAATTTAACATAGCACATTTAAAAATGTAAGAGAGCTGCTCTCTGTACGGTACCTCTCACAGAAAGTGCTCTGTCAGCAGCTGACATTGGTGCATGTACAGTGTGGCACAAAGGCCAGCACTGACATCACACATGCGCAGAACAGCATGGAGACTTCGGTGTGGACATCAGCGCATGCACAGAATGGCACAAAGACCGGACAACTGCACATGCGCACAACAAACTCCGCAAACTGATCCCCGCTGGAATCATGCTATTGCAAATGAAAGTAAGTGTTCTCGAAAATACCGTTCCCTAATTCTTCACCAACATTACAGCCAAATTGCACTGCCGAAACATGCATTATTCCAGAACTACCTGTATCTACTTCTTGGAAATGCAAAATGAACCTTTAAAGGGCATGTTCAATGCTTAGAAAAAAAATACTTTCCTTGATTATTGCTAAAATACTTAAAATTATTTGAAAAACCTTTCTTACCTGAAGTAGTTTCATTGTACACAGAACAGTCTGCATTTTTGGAATTACTCTGGGTAAATTCCTGAAACAAATTTGCCATTTAGAAACTTTGATTATCTAGATTCTCTTTCAAGTTTCAACTCAAATAAAAGGTTTTGTCCAGATACAAAATTAGATACCAGATCTAAAATTCATGTGAAACTGTATAGAATTTTCAGAAACAAGGCACAGATTTAAGCCAATATAATAATTATATTTTAATGATTGACAAAATAAACATAGAAATATGCTAGACAAGATTTGAAACTTTCACTGTTTCTCAGATAAGCAGCATTATAGTTTGAGCTTTCTCCCAACAGTTCTATCCATAGTCAAAATCTAGAAATTAAAGTGTACAAAACTTGTGCACTCTGAGTGAGATAGCATGTTATGAGATTAACAATTACCCCCTTCGTCAGTCATGATATACAACAAAAGACAGTAAGTTATTGAAAACATATTTTAAAAAACAATATGGATTCCAACACAAGAAATGAAAGTATCCTAAACGTTTTTCTGTATTTTGTTAAGCAACAAAAATGAGGGTATAGATAGGATTAACAGTAGTTGCCTTTTCCCTAAACTGGAAGTTTAAAGACTTAAGGGCACATTTTTAAACGTGAGAGGAGAAACTATAAACAAGGCAAGGGACAATTTTTTTTAAAACACGGGTAGTTGACGTGTGGAATGAACTTCCTGAGGAAGTGGTGGATGTGGACATAATTACAATGTTTAAAAGACATTTGGATAAGTACATGAATAGGAAAGGTTTGGAGGGATATGGGCCAGGAGCAGGCAGGTGGGACTAGCTTAGTTTGTGATTATGTTCGGCATGGACTGATTGGACCGAAGGGTCTGTTTCCATGCTGAATGACTCTACAACTCTACTTAAAAAGCAAAACAATGTAAATGATGGAAACGTGAAATAGAAATAGAAATTGCTGGGAATACTTAGCAAGTCAGGCTGCATTTGAAAAGACAGAAATTGAGTTTACAGGTCAATGCGCTTTCAAATAAGTGGAGTATCTTTCAGGTGACAATATTTTGCAATCCTTATAGCTGGAAACAATGCAACATTTAGACCATTGACTCAAACTGCCACTGCAGCATCCAATTGTTTTCTGCAATCATTGTTGCTTTTGTTCTGCACTACTCCCGACTAGGATCAGAAGGCAGAAGGCATCAAACACGAGGCGGGGGAGGTGGCAGAGGAGCATGAGGCACTGGGGTGGGGGAGAAAAGGGAGCACTAGAGAGGAGTGGGGGGAAGAAGAGAGGGGAGCATGAGAGGATGGGAATGGGTGAGAGAAGCACAGGATAGCATGATAGAGGGAAATCAGGAGAACAAGCAGGAATGAGAGTGAGCCCACAGATACCAGATCTACTGGTCATTGTTCAATTGTTATACAACATAGAAAGGCGGTTTTCCAGCTCACAATGTCAATGCTGAACAAAAACTCCAAACTATATTAATTCCATTTACCTGAGCTTGGTCTACAGCCTATGTCCTGGCATTTTAAGTGCTCATCCATATGTTTGTTAAATGTTACCATTGTACCTATCCACACCACCTTCTCAAGTATTTCTGAAAAGTCTACCACCCTGTGGGTGAAAAAAAAAATCTAAGATCTCCTTTAAACCACTCATTCCTCCCCTTAAACCCTCTGGTCTTAAATACATCTGCCATGGGGGAAAATTTCTCATGATCTACCATGTCTATGTCACTCAATTTTGTATACCTCATTTAGACCCTCCCCTCAGCTTCTTCTGCTCCAAGGAAAACAAACTCAGTCTATCAAGTCTCTTCACATGACAGACATTTCATTCCAGGCAACATCGTGGTGAATCTCCTCTGCACCCTTGACAATGCAATCATGTCCTTCTGATCACGTGGTGACCAGACTGCACACGATATTCTGTCTGTGGTCAGGCTAATGTTTTATAAAGTTGTAACAAGGATTATTTGCTGCCATATTGTGCCCCAGCTACCTGTGCAGACACCTTCAAGGACATACAGACATGTACACCAAGATCACTTTCTTCCTCAGTACTCTCTAGTGACCTATTATTGTGTAACTCCTTCCCTCATTGAAGCTCCCAAAATACATCACCAATATTGTTCTGAAAGTAAACCTCAAGCAATTTAATACATCTTTTGTTAAATCTTGCTTTTTCCCTTTGCTTACTATTCTACTCACAAACATTTTGGGTGCTTAAAATTTCCTCATAACTCAGCTGCAAATGCAACAACAGTTACACAAGGCTAAGCAATCTCAGTGACTCTTCACTAATTAATTAACTGGTTAACACTAAATTGTCAATCATGTGCAAATAAGCATTAACTAATATTTTAGTGGCTTTTTTTTTGCAAAGGTAGATTATGCTGACAAATCTGACAATTTTCTTTTCAAAGAGGTGGCTCAAGTAGTGGACAATTTCAGCGTTAGGATTTCATACGGACTTCCAGAAAACATTTGATAAAGTCCCACAGATGAGCCTGTTTAGTTAAGTGTGAAGTTCATGTTATTGAAGGTAAATTATTGATCTGGTCAGGAAACTGGCTGAATGGAAGGAGAAAAGGGTAAGGATAATGGTCAGCTACTCTAACTGTCAACTCTTGTTGCAATTGCAGCTGAGCTTTGATACGTTTTACGTACCCGAAACTTTAGTGAGTAGAAAGTGATGAGTGACTTTTCATAAGGATCACTGTTGAGACCTCAATTTTTCATATATTTATTAACTTAGATGAGGGCAGAGAAAGCTACCTATTCAAATTCACTGATGGTACAAAAATGTTACTATAAAGCAATATAGATGATAGTACAATACAGTATTACAAAAGGATATTGCTTAATTAATCATATGAGAAAACTGTGGCAAATAAACTCTACAACCAAGCAAGATAAAACGGGGTGCATTTTCTCAACAGTGAACAATTAGAAATAATGGCAGTGTAAAGGGTGCTTGGGATCCAGATAGACATGACTGAAATATCAGATGTACTGACAACAGCACAGTGTAAGTAAAACAGCAGATTCAGAAATCAGAAAAATGGTGATGGCCACTTGGGATATTGGACAACAGGCTGTAATTTAACATCTGATATTTCAGTCATGTGTATCTGGAACACAAGCACCCTTTACTCTGCCATTATTTCTCGTTGTTTACAATTGAGAAAGTGCACCCTGTTTTATCTTGCTTGACTGTAGAGAGTGAGAGCCTTCTGTTCCCCTATAGTGAAATCTATTTGCCACAGTTTGCCAATATGATTAATTAAGCAATATCCTTTGATAGTACTGTATTGTTTTATCATCTATACTGCTTATAATTTTTTGTACCAGATGGCAGCCAAATTCCTTGAGAAATATTCGCATTCAGCCACCAATAGCTGGCTAAATTACCTTAAATTGTTTCCTGTGTCCATTGGACACCTGAATAGCCTGAGTGACCATGGGCCTGATCAAAAGCTTGGATATGGCCTACCGCCCATAGTTTCCCCACCCTTTTGTAGGCCAATTGTTAGTCTCAGAAAAATGTCAATTTATTTCAATTGTATAAATACATACTGCCTAGAATTGAGGGGCAGGTGTGAATTAATAATGGACTAAGATTGTAGGAATTATTATCCAAAAGTTAAAAGGAGGTGGTGGTGAAAAAAACCTGCATCCTTTGAAATATTCTTAGAATTATGATTTCATCATCGTCAAGCTACAGAAAGAGACAACCCAAAAGGAGGCTGAGTAGAAGTTGGTTGTTTGGCATACTGATTTAAAGCAGATGCTTTACCCAAAATAAACACTTCACAGTTACATTTAAGCTGCATTCCAACCATTTCCTTGGTAAGCTAGGGCTCTATATTTAAATGTGAGATCACTATGTAAAATTAGTTTACAAACGGAGGAAAACGACTGAGCAAATCTGAATTTGTTCAGTCACCAGTGCAACAAGAAATAACTAGCAAGTTATGGCTTCCGACAGTAAACACACCTTCCATTGCTGAAGACTAGGACTTCTGTTTTGAAAAGGCGAAGTTTCTTTTTTGGTCTTCAAAATGTTTCTTCGTACAGTCCTTTTCATTCGGGACTGATATGTGCTCCTGAAGAACAAGGACATTACTTCTTTAAGCATTAAAAAAATACAAGCTAGCATTTTCCCCTTACCTCACCTGACAGCTGTACCTTCAGACATTTTTGTTCTAATATTCAGTTCCTAAAACACCCAATCTCTCTCTTCTCCTTTAAAGGCCTTTGTTAATTTGGTCTCTTTTGATAACCAGTGCACAGCCTTGAAATTTTTTTCTACACAAGTTATTTTTCTTTATGGCACATAAAATAATTTTAAACTATGACATTCCATTTTAATACTTTCAGAAATAAAATGCTGTTTCAGTGAGAATATTTCATTTTTGAAACGTCAAAGATAAAAGTTTGACGAAAGTTAAAAAGCCAAAACAATTTAGAGATCTAATTCTTCAATGTGTGAACTCTGGATTCTTTCCTGAAGCCAACAATACTGGGAGGTCACAGATCCATATGATTTTGTACATCCATATATAAAGGGCCAGAAATGTTGTGTACAGCATCTTTGTCAACAGATCCATTCATCTCAAGGTAATTCTCCAGCAGACTAAACCCTGATCGTCTTGTTCCTTAGTGTTTGCAAACCATTTGAAACATTAGTAAATAGAACTTTCTCACTCTACCTGAGCAGCACTTCCTTTCCCCACTGGAATTACTAACTGGCCACCCCTCCCTCGGTCCCTCCAAAAAGGTTCTCCCAGGTCCACTGGTTGCCCACTGATCCTGACTGGCCTAATAATTGATTGCTAACTTTTTAAAAAAATAAAGTATTTCAAGGGATGCAGATGATATTGTCAAGGTCAGAATCTGTTGCCATTTCCGAATTGCCTTTAAAGTGGTGGTGGTCAACTACTTTCTTGAACCACAGCAATCTAAGTTCTGTTGCAGTTTGACATAATCAAGAAACTTGCAAGATCACCTTAGACAACATGCTTTAAGCCTGAGGTACACGTCGTTAAGTCCAAGGAAGTATGGAGGATTTTATTCAAAACATAACATAATAAATATTTCTTTATCAACTACTTCAGAGATATTACATACTTCTGGAGCACATGAAATGTGAACGAGGGTCTCCCGGCTCAGAGATGGAGACACTATGATAGCACCAGAAGAATCCTCAAACATAACATTATAACCCATCTGTTTCAATATAACAATTAATGGTTGTTCAATAGTGTCATTACCAAGATTAGCTTTCAATTCCACATTTTAAATAAATAATTGAACTTTAAATTCCACCAGCCAAAGTGATGACATCTGAACCAATGTCTCCAGAGCATATACTGGGCCTCTGGATTATTATGGAGCTGAAAAACGTGTTGCTGGAAAAACGCACCAGGTCAGGCAGCATTCAAGGAGCAGGAGAATCGAAGTTTCGGGCATAAGCCCTTCTTCAGGAATCCTTCCTGCTGCGCTTTTCCAGCAACACATTTTTCAGCTCTGATCTCCAGCATCTGATTTCCTCACTTTCTCCTCTGGATTATTAACCCAGCAATATTATCACTACCACCATCTGCCCCCAAATGCATCTCCCTTACAATGTAAATTTGCATTTTTTTAAACTTTGTACATTCGCTCATAACTCTCATCTCATCACATCTAGTGTGGCACAACACTAACCTATGGACACGAGAAGTCACTTTATTAGTTGAATATAATTCTGAATCTGCTTCCTCATAAATGAGTGATAGTTTCTTCAGTTTGGAACTTGGCTTCACATCTGCAGTGACTGCTTTAAAAAAAGTACAACTGGTCCTGTTAAAGAAAGAAATAACAATATATGCTAGCAATACATTTGAAAAAGATTAAAAACAAGATATTGAAGAGGAAGTCAACTTCTGCAAGGAGTACAATATTGGCAGAAAACCAGCTGCTTTTTGTACACCCCAAAATTTTCCTTTATATGACTGAAAAAATGTGCTCAGAATTTGGATACCACTCTTTTGGCAAAGTGTGCCAAATGTGCCAAAGTTGAATTTAATCCTTCATAACTACACTGTTGTCATGATAGATTTATTAATACCCAAATATGCTGCACTGCAATGCATGATATTGAGGAATCTATTGACATTCTTGTGCGAGATCAGTCAAGGAAATTGGCAATCAGGATGATGATGGGCGTGCCTTTTTTCCTATAAATCCACACAATATCAACATTTTTAATAGAAACAATTTTTATTGGATGAATGGGTGATAAAGAAAGACATGAGAAAACCAACATGTACTGCTGTTCCAGCTTATCAATGACAGCAATTCCTCCAAGCTCTAGGAACAGAGGAATCAGAGCAGGATTCCTTTCTGAATTGCATTTAAGGATGGAACTACGAGGGCATCAATGTTGTTTGGTAAAGTGTTTGTTCAGCACATATTGTTAAGGCTCATTTGAATATCCATTAAACTACATCTCACAATCAGGTGACATCTTTGAAGAATAAATACAAGAGATCCATAGGAAGAATTAAGATAATCTATAAATACAGCCAATAATTACATAATATCAGTTATATACTTCTCTTTCCATAAAAACGAGCAAGGGAAGAACATTGGTTTATCTGCGTATTTGCATACATTTGTTTCTGGTTCGATTTGCCTTTCATATGAGTCATTAAGTCCCCTGCAATAACAAGAATAAAATTAGTATTCATAGACTTCCAAGAATCATGAATAACATTTACCAATATAATTCTTTTCTTTGTCCACCTCTGCACAAATGACAACTGATGTTGGAGTAAAGAGCAACAGAAACTTAGACTTCTTCAATACCTCATGTGATTGGTAATTTTTCACGTATGAACTTTCATTGAGTCATTAGATAATAAGTGGAAATGGAAACTGTACTTTGCTACTCCTTTCTTGAAAGGGCATGATTGAGATTGATGACTTACATCAATGTTAACCTTTCAGGAAAAAAAACATTCCAAGCAATAAAGTCTTTGCATCTGCAGCAATAAAAAAGGTCATATCTGCAGAATTACCAAAAACTTAGTCATGGGTGTTACTGAATTTATTAAAAGGTGGATCAACTTAGAAATTATTTTCTAAAGCATATACCTTGTGATTACTCAAGTAGCCTTATAGATAGAGCAATGGAATAGTTTGAACAGTGTTGATAATCTTGCTGGAAAGGTTTTTATGACAGTTTGAAAAAACAAAAGGGATTTAAACAGAGGTATGAGACCAGCACAGATGTATAGTGGACAAATAAGACAATGGACAAAATCTTGTGGAAGGGATAATAGTTAAGAATTAATTATTACTTTGAATCTTATTCTTTGACCATTAAAGCATGTATGCCATTCACTGTTCTGACAGAAGTCCAGATCAATTGTCAAGTGACAAAATTTGAATATTCACAAGTTTTGAATAAGCTTTCATAAAAATCCTTACATCTTTCAGTATTCCAATTATCTGATGTAACCTTAGATATTAGAAACATCAGGAAATATATTTCCAAAATACAAGCCCATGGCAAAAGGCTGTGGTGTTGAATTCCATTTCTGGAAATTATGTTGTTTCCTATACTGCTTTTGATCTTCCCTTAAAGCACAGAAATCTTGAAATCTTAACATTATTACACAAAAAATCTTACTTAATCCCATGTTTATTTTTATTGTTGTAATTTTGTTAGTCTTTTGGGAATTGAGAATTACGCCCACATTTGAAATGGAGAGGACTTGGATAAACTTGTCACATGAAAATACACCTTCCCCACCCCAGTGATGCTGCTGCAAGATATTCATGGGGCGTACTAAATACAGCATAGGCACACACTTCCTAATATTAACAAAAACAAAATGAACAGCTGAATAGTGTCTAAACATGTCACTAAGCTAATCTTTCTTGATGTTTCATACAGCAAATATATGTTCTTTCTAACATGTCTCAATTTTGTCTCTTCTTTTGCTTTCAAGTCTGCTTCTCTTTGTCCTCTTTCTATTCAGGTAGAAGACAGTGAGAAAGGAATCACTGATCACGGCAGGCTTTATGCAGGATGAATTCTACTGGAAAATTTCTATGACTTCTTTTCCTGAATTTTCTTCTCTCTATCACATCTCATATCCAAAAGTAGTAATGTTTCCCATATACTTTCACACAAATGCTCCTCCATCAATCTCCCTAATTCGTCCCTTTCAAACCACCTGCTGTTGGGGAGATTTCACTGGGGTGTTTAATGTAGGGCTAGGGAGGGTGACACTAGTTCTGCAACAGACATTTCTAGCCCTGAAATGGTTAACAACAGCCAAGCGAGCTGCTGCTGGTGACTGCATGAGTACCTGGCTGGAGCTTGTAAGGGATATGCATAATGTTAATTAAATCTTGGAGCCTGTAAATACCAGCCAGTATCAATTGCCCCATCGAAACTCGGGATTAATAAAGAAACCGATCGGAATCTGTAACTGTTAGACAAGTGTGAATTGCTCTATCGGAACCTGTAACTGTTAAGTGTGAATGGCTCTATTTAAGTCTAAAGTTGATAAGTGTAATTGTCAATTTAGTTAAACTGAAACTATTGAAAATGGCTAGCCTGTCAGACACATAGTAATTCCTTGAAACAATGAACTATTGAATACGGGATCGGAACCGCTCCCGGGGATGGCTGAGCCATTGTCAAGCACAGCAGGAGCTGGACAGGCATTTCGATGCAGCCAATAGGAGGACGGATCCTCAGCGCACGCAGATGAATGGACCAATGGGGAAGGCAAACTGACCGGGGACTCCAGGCAGCGCGAAGTATAATTGTGTCAAGTTTGAACGAGAAGACAGAACGCCTTCTCCAACGAATGCATGCTTGTAGATTCGTTGTACCAGTTAAGATTCTGTGAATAAACTGCTGTCTGCGTCTAACCATAGTTGCCAGTGTGAGTCTCTCCTTCCGAAAGAACACATAAAGACGGGACCCCGCGGGTCCGTCTTAACATTTGGTGAGCCCGACGCGGGAAGGAAAAGAGACAACGGCAAGTTGGCAACGTTGGTGGGTCAGGGAGCAGACAACCTTCGGCCGAAGTTTTCTAAAGGTGGGGAAGCGCCTGTTAAATCTAAGGCTTCCAGTAGTTAGATTTTCTCACAGTTAGTTTCTTGTCTGCTCTCCGACCCTCACCAACCCAAAAAACCTGATCAATTTGACAGCAGCATCGCAGAATCCTGACTGGTAAGCTTTTACTAACCTTTTAACTTACCTAGAGTGTTTATTTCACTAACGCCTAACTGTTTTTGCCTGAGTCCCTAGCGCAGCTTTCGGAGCCGGAGCGCATATCTGTTTTTGCCCGAGTCCCTAGCGCAGCTTTCGGAGCCGGAGCGCATATCTGTTTTGCCCGATTTTGCAGATTGTTCTGCCTGACGATTACCTGACGTTACCTATCTGAGCGCTGACCATATTCGACTTCCTGGATCCATGTTACTGAGCACTTAAAACTGACGAATTTTTTTTGTTTGCATATTCGTTGTGACCACCGAACATACCCGGGGTGACAGAGGTCGGAACTCTTCCTAAAGAGGGTTTAACCATACAGACGTCTGCCTTAGACCGGTTGTTAAGAGCAGAGATCTGCCATGCGAAGGTCAGGCTTTGAAAGACGTACTGTTCTTGAAGCGGTTCCCTTCAGGGGAGATCCGACATGGGGGACCGGAATTTCGGACCACCTAAGTTGACTCACCTCAGGACAGCACGTCCCGGAGTGCCCTGGTGGCACTGCAGGGACGGTGGGGACATGCCTATTCATAGTCAGTTACTGCTGGATAGCGTATCCCTGCATAAGGAAAAGTTGGAACTGGTGATTGCCCAAACACCAGAACAAAAGGGAATTAACCTGACAAGATTGAGGGAAACATTTAAAAATCCCACATTAACGATCAAGATTCTGGACGGTCTCTACAGGTCACAACATTATTCGGCTCTCCAAACAATTCCGCTCGGCAAGCCCCCCGCTGGGTGGGCACCCCCGAGCACTGATAGCACCCGGGAATGGAAAACAAAAATGGTTGTGACCTTTACCCCGCAGTGGCGATACAGACCGGTTTGTTCCC
>NC_057723.1:26802735-26818199 GCF_004010195.1 Chiloscyllium plagiosum | reverse complement strand
CCAACCACGAGGGAAGTCTGCCACCCCCTTACACCAGCCCACAGTCAGGATCACCCGCTCCCGGTGCATCGCCCGCGGCCCCGCTTGCGGACACCAGGGCACCACTGTGTCCGCTCCAACCGTGTTGCGAGGGGCCAACCATACAGGTGCCTGTTGTCAAAGTTCTAGGGGGAAATATCGCGTCTGAGGACCCGGTCCAAGACCGTGTAACAGAGCGACTGGTGAGTGTGCTCAATAATCATGAGCAGAAACTAAACGCCCTCACTGAAATGGTGGCAGCCGGGACGGGGATGGTAAAGGCAGGGGGCAGTCTGTGTCGGATCGGCCAGCCGGACGGCATCCCACAGAGATGGGAAGTACAGGACGTAGAGGTACAAGGGGAGGGTTGCTGCCCCGTGCTGGGACAGGATGGCTCCCATGCCCCAAAGATTCCTTCCCTGGGAAGACATGACAAATTGGCTTCAGTGAATGCCAGTCCGCCAAGTCTGAACAGGCACCCCGGGGAATTCAAAAATCCCGGCGGGACAGTAGGTCCTTTGCTGCAGAAGGGGACACTTTAATTGTTACGGGAGCTCGCCTCCAGAGCAAGCTTGTGAAGGGAGGGAGCAAGTATGACTCCCAGCTAGATACCACCTCCTCGGAGGACGAGGGGGAGATTATTGGGGATTTTGATAAGGGGTCCTACACATCACTTCCACGGCCCCACGACAGCCCAATGCAGGGGACTTTCGCCACTATGCCGCCCGTTCAAGCGCCTCTTCTCGCCACTAGTATGGGGGTAGAGAAGTACATCCCCTGGTCACGGAGAGACCTAGACGCCCTGGTCAGGAGGCTTCCTCCGATTGCCAACGGGGCGTCTGCCTGGATAGCGACTTTTGAGAGGGAGACCTATCATGAGAAAGTAGCGCTGGCGGATTTTAGAACCATAAATGGTACGCATCCGAGCAGAGGAGGCGCTGATCAGGGCAGAAAGACTGGCTAGGTGTTCCAGGTCAGATGAAACTGTCTCGTTTGACCTCTACCGAAATTTAATCTGGCGGTCCCTGCGGGACAGCTTCCCCACTACTTTCTCGCTGGACGCGTTGGGGACCCTCAGACTAAAGGACGGGGAGGATGTACATGAATACCTGGGGAGGGCCTGGGACCTATGGGAGGCTGGGACAGGTGAAAGGCCAGATAGCTCTCCCTTGGCAATAGCACATAATTTTTTCTCAAGTGGGGCAGGTGCTTGCGGGTTACGATGATTTTTTTTTGGATAGATACAGATGCTGCAGTTTGCGTGCGGGGGACTATCATTAATGTACAGCAATTCACACTGCTCACGGTGACAGGTCTATTTCAGGTTCATCTATTTCCGTAGGGTACGGGGTTCCTATAGGTGTGTGCTTATGCTTCTTTTTTCCCCTACTACACCCAATACTATCCCTTCTCCCTCAGTGTAACATCTGCTGTTCAAAAAAAATAAACCCCTTCCATGTTAGTTTTGCCCACCTACATTGGCAGCACTTTGACTTATACTGTACGCTGCAGTCAGAGGCCGAGAAGTACTGTATGCCCCGGGATTCAACTGCTGATCACACCAGTGACTACTACACTGCAATCGGAGGTTCTACGTGGGTTTTGATCGGATTGCGACTGCCCGGCTCTGTCCTCAGCGGCAACTAGATGGAGGTTGCTGTCCGTTACTGACTGGAGGTTATCCAGTGGCAGAAGAGTCTCCTCGGGCACGGGTCAGCCTGGCACAGGTGCAATTGCGCTGTGCACTCGGAGGAGATTGCCTCCGACCACATGGCCTGCAGTACATACATCAGACGCCTGGACGGGCCTGCAGGCCTGTGAACCATTCTGGCCGGCGGGAAGGCCGGGGCACAGTACAATGTTCCAATGGTTTTCCGATCGCTGGCGTGTACCTGACTGCGGGCAGTATGCCCTTACACCTTCTCGTTTGGACACTAGTTCTGTAACAGACACTTCTAGTTCCAGCCCTGAAATGGTTAACAACAGCCAAGCGAGCTGCTGCAGGCGATTGCATGACTGCTGGAGCTTGTAAGGGATATGCATAATGTTAATTAAATCTTGGAGCCTGTAAATACCAGCCAGTATCAATTGCCCCATCGAAACTTGGGATTAATAAAGAAACCGATCGGAATCTGTAACTGTTAGACAAGTGTGAATTGCTCTATCGGAACCTGTAACTATTGAGTGTGAATGGCTCTATTTAAGTCTAAAGTTGGTAAGTGTAATTGTCAATTTAGTTAAACTGAAACTATTGAAAATGGCTAGCCTGTCAGACGCATAGTAATTCCTTGAAACAATGAACTATTGAATACGGGATTGGAACCGCTCCCGGGGATGGCTGAGCCATTGTCAAGCACAGCAGGAGCTGGACAGGCACTTCGATGCGGCCAATAGGAGGACGGATCCCCAGCGCGCGCAGATGAATGGACCAATGGGGAAGGCAAACTGACCGGGGACTCCAGGCAGCGCGAAGTATAATTGTGTCAAGTTTGAACGAGAAGACAGAACGCCTTCTCCAGCGAATGCATGCTTGTAGATTTGTTGTACCAGTTAAGATTCTGTGAATAAACTGCTGTCTGCGTCTAACCATAGTTGCTAGTGTGAGTCTCTCCTTCCGAAAGAACACGCAAAGACGGGACCCCGTGGGTCCATCTTAACACTGCTCAAGTCCTTTATCCTTGTTTTGGTTTACTATCCTTCACCTTACCCTTAAACGTCACATCCATCACCACTATAAACAGACAGTGCAGAATAGGTTTTGTCCAAGTACATAACCCAGAAACTGCACCCTAAATTCCACTCAAAGCTGCACTGAGTTTTGCCAGTGTTCTAACCACAGCTGATGGTCATATTGGACAAAGGCAGATGCCAAAGTGAAACTTGATAGGAAGAATAAAACGGAGTCTATTTAATTGAAAGATGCAGATGCTGGAAATCAATAAACAAATTAGAAAATGCAAGAGAAACTCAGGTCTGGCAGCATCTGCAGAAAGAAACAACGTTAATGTTTTGAGTCAGATATGAAGATATTGTGAAAAAGTATTTTATGTTTTTTTCATGGGATGTGGGTGTCACTGGCAAGGTCAGCATTTGAGTATGTCAAATTGTCCTGGAGAAAGTGGTGATAAGCCACCTGCTTGAACCACAATAGACCTTGGGAATGTAGGGACATCCACCATTCTGAAGTGTAGTTAAATTGACCTTGAACTCTAAAATGTTAACTGTTCTCTCTTTCTGCTGAGTTTTTATAACATTTTCTGTTTTATCTCATGGTCTATTTGTTTGCTGTGGTGGTCAATCACCAAACACATTCATAGGTTGCCAATATATTTTTAACAAAACTACAAATTTTATTCCACACAAAGGAAGCAAAATAACTCATTTTACACTATACAATTATCTGCAAAAATCTTACTTTATTTGGAATGAAGATTCAACCTCTTTATCCTCAACAAGCATACAGGTATTCAAACTTGTGAAGGGTCACCTCATTTCCACTTTAAAGTTCCTTCTTCAGTTGGCACAAATGTAATTGGATTCTTTAGTAAATTCCTGCATTCAAAGCTATTTCTTTAATTAATGTTTCTTCACAAGACCCTTAAACTGTTGACACAGCTCACATTTCTTAACATGGCTCCTTCAAGTCCTCTTCTACAGCCTTCTGCTTTTGGAACTCTTCCATAATTACATAAAGCCACTAAGGACTCATTTTCTTCTGCCTTGACTGTTTTGGAGATTGCTAAACTGCACTACTGTTGTAATAGGATTTTTTCCCCTCTGAATGACCTGCTTCTTTCTGAAGGAAACCTACACCTAAATTTGTTATTACAGATGAATTATTTTCTATGACTCTGTCACAAGACAGCTTGCTGATGGGCATCAGCTCAACTCTTAAAAATACCTGTTCTATCTTTGTTGCTAATGCACCAATCAAGGGTTTAAAGACCAAATTTAAGATGCATATCAACAAAACGTCAAACATCCCAGCACTCTACAGAACTTAAAAATGAAACAAAAATGGTTTCCCCTCTTAACACACATCAACACGGTGGGAGTGTTAACATCTAAAACATACATTGTAGCACTCACCAAGACTCCTTTGACAGCTTCTGAATCCCTACCTCTACATCTAAAAAGGACAAAGGTAGCAGGTGCATAGCAATATTACCACCTATAAGTTCCCCTCCAGGTCACACACCACTGACTTTGAACTACAGTTGGTTCTGATATAATACAATAGTTCCATTCTCATGCAATCTCGCATTATAAGAAAATTGTGCAGTAGCCATACCATTTAAACTAATAGGCCCAAAATTACATTATAGCCAACGCAGTAAGGAAAGTTCACATTGCACAAATGATGGTCTAAATTTTTCAATCACGTTAAAACCAATTCACGTTGAAGAAACACAAGTGAAAGCAGAACCGACTATATACCACCATTCTTTCATTGTCGCTGGGTCAAAATCCTGGAACTTCATTTTAACAGTAATGTAGGTACCCATAAATTCCAAAGAATGCAGGGATTTAAAGCAGCTCATCACCATCTTCTCCAGGACAATTAGGGTTAGACAATAAATGCTGACTTGTCAGTGGCACCCATATCACATGAAATGAATAATAAAAAAAAATTTGAACTTAAAGCAATAATGATTCTGTCCACTTTAGAATGTAAAGTTCCAGATAACAACAAAGATTAATTTATCATCACAGATCACTTACTGTCAAAAAAATCCAAGTATCATTCACTTCAAAATATGCTTAAGTCCACAAAAATGATTGAATCAAGAAAATGCAAATGCTAAACTCACTCTAGTAGGTTTCTTCCGGTCTTAAGAATTTCAATCCATTTAACCAATTCATGCACTTCAGCTATATATTCATTATCCTGTAATTGGGTTTGTGATGGTACTATGGCTTTAACACCTGCATTTTGTACTTTTTTTTAAAATGAAGAGAGGTGAAACAGAGCCGCTGTGCGGTCAGTTCCAAGCCAATAAAGTAAACAGCTTGTGAGGCCTTTTTTTTTAAAAAAGTTGGAACAATAGAAGCAGTATTAAAAGGTGAGAGTCAAACTCCCATTGAACCAGGATTTTTAGTTTTAGCTTTCAGTGTCTGCAGGGGTCTTGAAACTTTTATTCCTCTCTGTGTACAGCTAAAAGCTGGAGTTGTCTCTGCTGTGAGAATTTCATGAGAGACAATCTATTTTCCTGAATTTGCCTTTGCCAAAGTTATGTTTATGGGATGTTACAATATTGGAACAGTTGCTGTTTTGTAATTAAATGATATAATATTCTGTTAAATTTTCCAATAGAGTTAAGATATTCCGATTCTTCTTTCTTTTGTTTGTATTTTAACTATAGTGTAAAATAAAAGGTGTGTTTTGCTTTAAGCCTGGTAATTTGACCAATCAAATCTAATATCTTTTTGCCATGGTACTTCATTGCAGGAATACAGCGAAAAGCTTTTATAATGTCTGCCTTCTTGTGAGGACATCTTAAGTACAAGTACCTAGGTACAAATCTTGGATACAGCAGAGAAATAAAAGTAGCTGCATTACTTAGAGTTGAAAAATAAGTTGAAAATAGGACATTAAAAGGTTGACATTTGCTAAGGAGACAGAAGAATAAAGCAAAGAGAGAAAAAAAAATGAAGAAAAAGTTACAGAACAGGCAGAGCAGAGGAGCTCCAGCAGGAGCATCCTACTCTGCCGCGATCTTGCTTCACAGATTGCATTGGAACACAATGACTTACAAATGATTTTTAAAAATAAGGAAAAGTTCAGGTCGAGGGTATCTTCTTAATATATTTTGAAGGGGTTTGATCCAGCACATAACAAGTTACACTTTCATTTTAAGATTAATTTACACATTACTAAAAAAATGCATTAAATAAATAGAATACACAGATATCAGTAAGGACAAACTAAAGACATTTTAAAATTTTGTCAAAGAATAGCAAAGTAATTCCTTCGACCTGTCTGAAAACGTTACTATATGAGGAAATGCTCAAAAATCACGTTAGCATGTACTGACGTTTAAAGGCTGAGTTTGATTCACAATAATTTATTTTTATAAATGAATGAAAATAACAGATCAAAAAGTCTTGATCATACAGTCATTACTTGACAAATCTAACCTTTTAAGTTTCTTCGCATCACCAGCACATTTGGCAGCCATACTTCCAATGTTTTTGTAATTTATATAAATTGTAAACAGTTGAGTTCCCAACATATATCCTTGTAGCACACCACTTGTTACATCTTATCAACCTGAAAAATGCCCATTCATATCTATTTTTATGTATACCAGCAAACCTACTCTTGCCAATGTTACCTTTTACACCATGAGCTTTTATTTTCCACAATGACCTTTGATGTAGCAGCTTATCAAATACAGTACATCCTCCATTTCTCCTTTAACAACACCATTTGTTATCTCAAAGAACTCCAAGAGATTAGTCAAGCATGATTTCCCTTTCATAAAACTATATTGGCCTAATTATCTTGAACTTATTCAAGTGTTCTTCTAAAACTTCCTCTGTAATAGCTTCTAACAATTTCACTATCACAGATGTGGAACTAACTTGCCTGTCGTTTCCTGCTTTTTGTCTCTTTATGAATAAGGGAATGGCATTTGTTATCTTCCAATCTAATGAACTGTCACTGAACCAAGATAGTTTAAAAAAATTAAAATTAATGTTTCAACTAACAAACAGGTCACTTATTTTAAGACTCTAGATGAAGTCCATTAGAACCTAGACACTTCTCAGCTCACAGCTTCAACAATTTGCTTTTACCGTTCCTCTGCTTATTGTGATTTTCCAAAGTTCTTTCTTCCTTTCTGTTTCCTGATTTGTCATTGTTGCATAAAAAGAAGAAATAATGGTAGCTTGTCAGAAAGGTAGATAGTCATGGGGGATTTTCATCCACACAGGCTGGAAAAATGAGATGGGCAAAGATAACCTAAATGAGGAGTTCAGAATATTTTCTGGATTGTTTCTTATGACAGCACGTTCTGAAGCCAACCAGATAGCAAGATTTACTAGACATGGTCGTGTGCAACAGATAGGATTAATAACCTCACTGCCACCTTGGGGCACCTTCATTATCATAATATGACTACATTTTACATTCATTTGAGTGAGAAAAGAACGGATCCAGAATTGGTATTTGAAAAATGTAATTAATTACATGAGGGTATAAAAGGATAGCTAAATAAAGTAAATTGGCAATTTACATGAAGGGATAGGTTAACAGAAATGCAATGGAACATGTTTGAGGGGTATATGCCAGAACACAAAATAGTTACATTCCAATGAGAATGGAAAATTGGAGGACCATCCACCATTAATGTAAAATGGAATTAAGGACAGTATCAAAGAGAAAGCATAAAAACAACACAATCAATAACTACCCTGGAGGGAAAAGTATTACAACCAGTCACCTCCCAAGGGAAAAAGTACTACAATCAATCACCACTAGGAAAGAGTTCTACAAATCATCAACAATTTGGGAAAAAGAATACAAAGTAAACTATTGGGATTGAAGACAGACAAGTCCCCCAAGGCCTGACGGCCTACATTCTATGGTCTATAATTCCCTGGATGCAGGAAGGCTTCTAGTGGAATGGAAACATGTCAATATAACCAAAGCTAAATGCAAATATTTCTTGATTAATAAGGGGTCGAAGGTTATGGAGAGAAGGCAGGAGATTGAGTTGAGAAATATATCAGCTATTATAAAATGGAAGAGCAGACTTGATAGGCTGAATGGTCTAATTCTGCTCCTATATCCTCTGCTCTAACACTCTTATTCAAAAAAGTTGAAAAACAGAAAGTAGGAAATTACAGACCAGTAACATATGACACTGGGAAATTGTTAGAATTCATTAAGGACATTTAAGAGTCAAAATAAAATCTGCCTGAATTCAAGTCCTATGAAGAGTAAATCATGCTTGACTAATTTTCCAGTTTTTCAAGATATAATGATCAATATGTAGAACAGTGATCCTATAACTGTCTTATATCTGGACTTGCAGAAGGAACTTGATAACATGAAAGGTTAATACATAAGGTCAGATCACATAGGGTTAGCGGTAATTTATTAGCTTGGATAGCAGATTAGTTAACCAACAGAAAGCAGAGCATTGGGATAAATGGGTCTTTTCTGATTGGCAAGATACAACTAGTAGGGTGCCACAGGGTTTGATCCTTAAGCCACAAATATTTACAATCTATATTAATGATTTGAATTTGAGAATAGAAAGTACTATAGCCAAACGTGCAGATGACATTGAAGCAGTTGGAGTGCAAAGTTGCAATGAAAAATTAGATATTTACTCATGAATAGGGACAGGTGACGTGATTGGCCAAAATTTGGCAGATGAAGCTTAACACGGACGAGTGTAAGATTATCCATTTTGATTGGAAGAATAGAAAGGCAAATTATTTGAATGGAGAGAAACTAACTTCAGAATTCTTTGGTACTAACAGATTCTCAGACAATGTCCTCATGCACAAATGGCAGAAAACTAGCATGCAGGTTCAGCAGGAAGAAAGAAAGGCAAATGGAATTTTTAACATTTTTGCTGAAGGATTAGAGTATAAAAGTAAAGAAGTGTTGCTGCAATCGTACAAAGCATTAATGAGACTACACCAGGAGTATTGCCTGTGGATTTGGTCCCTTGAGGAGGGATGTAGCTGCATTGGAGGCAGTGCAAGGTAGATTCACTGGATTAACTCTAGAGATGAAAGGTTTGCCATATGAAGAGATGTCGAGCACTTTAAGCCTATGCTCTCAGGAGTTTAGAAGAATGAAAGGAGATCTAATTAAGGTATACACGATGCTAAAAGGGACTGATAAAAAGATGACATAATGAGGAAAGGATCTAGAATGAGAGGTTATAGCTTTAGGATAAGGAAGGTAGCAAATTTAAAATAGGGATGAGGATAAATTAGTTCTCTCAAAAGATTGTAAATCTGTGGAATTCACCACCTCTATGTGCTAGATGCTAGGACATTAAATAAATTTAAAAAGATAGACAGAATTTTAATTAATGGGCTTAAGGGCTATGGAGAACATGCAGGAAACTAGAGTTGAGGCCGAGATGCAATCAAATGACAGAGCAGGCTCGAGGAATTGAATTGCTTACTCTTGCTCCTAGTTCTTATACTCAAAAATGGGCAGTATTAAAGTGCAGATTTGAGACGGCCCAGGTAATCCCTTGTGGACTCAGACCTGTAAAGCCCCTCTCTTGGTTCGTCCTGGAGATCGTACTCTTTGGAAGTCTAGAATAAAAGCCTCTTACAGACAGTTTAGTTTAATTTTAGTCGTCCCCTTTATTCACAAATAGCATCGCTGTTACAACATAACACTGATACCTAATAAGCTAAACTAACTCGGTTCTAATAACCTAGGAGAGTAGGGTACCAGCTCTTCAAGTGCCCCAGCAGGCTACTCCAATGTACTGATACAAAGTGGCTTCCTTTATACAAAAGTTTACAAAAACACGCATGTTCTTAATTAGACAGATAACAGTGAAAGACAATAATTCGTAAGGAAGAAAAGTTAACTGATAGGTCTGTGTGCACTTGACTGATCACTCCTCCAGGCCTTCAGCTATCCATCAGGTGGAAAAAATATACCCAGCTTGTTAGCGAGATAAACTCTTATCATAGAGGTCTAGTCAGCTAACTGGAGAGTTCATGCACAGCTCGCATGTCTGATACAATTGTTGTACGTAATGGCTTCTTAGCAAGAAGGGCAAACTTTAGACATCTTTAATTAGTGAGAAGCTTTTCTGAAATAAAAACAATAAACGATTAAAGAAAACTCAACAGGTCTGTCGAGACTGAAGCAAAATTAACATTTCGAGTTTGGTGTGACGGAAACGAAACATTTTCTCCCCCGATGTCCTAAATAAACATGGACTTCAACGGGTCTATCCAGTTACAAAACTGACTTTTTGAGCTGTCAGCCTTATCCAGTCTCCTGTGATGAGCACCACTTAATTCTAAGCAAGGAAAATGACGAGCCACATGCACCTCTTTCTTCACAGTACCACTGAAAGCCCAAAGAATCGATCTGACGCGTGAACCATGAAAACCTTTACATCTATGTCTAAAGCATTGCACTGAAACGAACAAATCTCAGTCAAGTCATCTCCCGTCAAGTAACGTTTTCAACAAAGAAAGAAAGCAGAAACCTGCACACCTGATCCTCTTCCCAAGTGAGAGGCGACAGTAAGATGGCTCCTCAGTCTGCGCACACCTACCCGCCCCGTGCTCTCCCGGTGACGTCGCCGAGAGCACCCTCCAGCGCGAGGCTTCCCTTGCACTAACCGTTAGACGCGCGCCCCCAGCTTCATCCGAACCTGCTCGAGCCATGCGGACTGGGCTGGGGGGGAATGACCGCCAGAGTTCCCAATAAGTTATGTGATGGGTCAGAAATTCACCGGTCTAATGCCGCAAGTCGGAAGTCAAGTTATACGACGATGGATTTGGGGATTGTGTCCGGAGTCCGGACTGGTGCCAAAACAGAAATTGTTGGAGAAACTCAGCAGGTCTGGCAGTATCTATAGAGAGAAAGCAGAGTTAATGTTTCGGGGTGAGTGACCCTTCCTCACGAGTGGTTCCTTGGTCAAGTTCTTACTGAACTTCTATAAATACCCAATTAAAGGACACCAAAAATAAATTTGAAAGATGAGGATGATCTGTCTACGTAAGCAAATCAACACAATACTTTAAAACAGTTGGAACATAGCCGTATGAAAACAAAACGTGTCCAAAATTCAAGGTAAAAGCATTCTGCCTGGCTCCTCTCAGGAACTAGCTGAAAACCTGTCGCTGCCTTTCTTGATGACCAGGACAAAGTGAGGACTGCCTATGCTGGAGATCAGTGTGGTGCTGGAAAAGCACAGCAGGTCAGGCCTAGCAGAGCTTTAGGGAACATCTCTGGAACACCCGCACCAATCAACCACACCGCCCTGTAGCCCAACATTTCAACTCCCCCTCTCATTCAGCCGAGGACATGCAGTGCCTGGGCCTCCTCCACCGCCGATCCCTCACCACCCGACGCCTGGTGGAAGAATGCCTCCTCTTCCACCTCGGAACACTTCAACCCCATGGCATCAATGTGGATTTTACCAGTTTCCTCATTTCCCCTTCTTCCAGCTTAGCACCACCCTCATGATCTGACCTACCTGCCTATCTTCCTTTCTACCTATCCACTCCACCCTCCTCTCTGACCTATCACCTTCATCCTTGATGACAAACCATCTCTTCAGATCTCTTTTCTAGGATCTTTGTCAACTTCAAGACCAATAGCTACAAGCTCATGAATTGCTTGCCGAAGTTTGAGACAGTTTCCTCTGCTGCCACATTTTTCTTTTGCTTCATCTTACTCATCCTACTGTTCCTACCAGTAACTACATTCCTACTTTGCAGCTCCTCGTCATCTACTTCATACTATATCCCAGGTTATCTTCTGCCCTTTAAAAATTCTGTCTCTAATCAAATGTTGGCCATGTGGTTCAATCTGAGATGTTGTCTGGGAAGGGTGTTGAAACTGGTGGTAAGGATACAAAGTTCACCATGAACAAAGACATTATATTCAATTATTTTACATGCAACGGAGGAAGTTTTGATTCAGCCAAGACCATATGCTAGACAAGAAATCTGAAAACTGAAGTAATTTGTGGAGAGTTTCCCAAGTAATGGATTGGTAGAGCTGGGTCATTAGTTTACAGTGTAGAAGGTAAAGAATATCGAGGGAGATGCCAAGAAACAGTGTGGTGTGGGAACATAAGCAAGAAAAAAATTGTAAACATTTTCTTTTAAGTACAACAGAAACCATCTTTGGAAATGCTGTGGTTATGATTTAGTAGATGGCAGTTGAAAGAATTGAAGACTTAGCTGGACTGAGCTGGACAAAAGAGGAGAAACTTTGCAGAAATATAACATGTTCACCCTTTGAAATACCATAGATTGGATAACAAGCTATAATGTATCATGGTTACAGTATGGAAGACTTAATTTATTACTTTGGTTGGAACATTTTTTGGGGGGCTAGGTGTATAGATTATTGGAGAGATTCAAGCATGGTGTGGCTGGAAAGATAGACAGAGTTTTGTGAGTTAATTGTAGATACAAATTTCCATCCTGTATCCCACCATTCCTAACAAAATTCATCCTGTCCACCTGGAACTCCCTTGATTACAATTCGTCCAAATGACTGACCATCCAAATTCCCTCCCTGGCCCCCATTTTGGCTGATATTGTAAATGTCATTAATTGTTCATAAGTCTCCTTCAGATCTGATAATCATCCCTCTCCTCAAAAGCCTCACTTTTGATCACTCTGTTCTTGTATTCATAACTTCATCTCCAACGTCCTTGAATGTGGTTCGGTTTCTGGAATCCATGACAATCTTTCCGACAAATTGATATTTGATTTTTTTCATCTAGTTCTTTGGGAGGGGAAGGGGGGGGGGGGGGGGGGAGGGGGGGAGGTGGAAGAGCATCCCCATCCACCAGGACTTTAAGGTCTACAAAGCATGGCCATTTTCCCCCTATCTGCCACAACCAGGCATGTGTCAGGAACTGTTTAGAGTAGCTTTGTATTGACAGTGCTTGTCTAGGTGCACAATTTTATAAAGATGTTATTGGTGTCAGATACTGGTAAGTTTTGAGATATTCTGGCAATGGCATGCTGTTCTGATAGGGTCAGGGTGAAGTGGACAAAATGGAAAGTCAATTGAGAGAATTGGGATAGCATAGGATGACAAAGCTAAATTTGGGGCATTGTGGATAATCATTAAGGTGATTTTGTGACAAATGCAAAAGAAAACTTGTTAGGCTCCACCACGAGAAATTGTTCATGAAACTAACAAAAGGTTCACCTAATGTGCCTTCCAAAGGAGCTTATAAAGGAAAAAAAAAGAGGCATGGCTACAAATTAGTCAAATTTATTCAGCTGGATTAAAGAGTTACTTAGTCTGTAGAGGAGTTATAATTGGAGTAGTGCAACAAATCCCAAAAAAGGAACTTAATTTACTTTACAGTGGGGAATGACCAGCATTCCCTCTAATTTTCTTTCAGGTTATGCAGGCCTGCGAGCCTGTACATAGCAGTAACTTCCAAATGCATAAGTCAATGCTGCAGTCATCGTGCTGATGCTGATCGCTGTGCAAGGAACATTGGAGCAGCCACGCAGCTTAGAAGGAATGTTCGGAATGACGTAAATGGTTTAAAAAAAAGTTTGGGTATCTTTTGTTCACATGTCCATAAACTAGAACGACCTAAAAACAGGATGTCTTTTGAAAGCATACCTGAATGGTTCTGAATGGATCAAATTCAAATGGATCTGAACAGATCTGAACAAACCTAACAGTAAATGTATCCAAAAAACATTTTTTCAGATAAAGGACTCCTGACCTGTGCAAGTGTTGGAACAATCAGTGGAAGTAAAAGAAACTAAAATGCAACAGAATGAACATTGTGGATGATTTCCTGATTGTGTATGACTAGATGTAAGGGTCATAGAATTAGACAGGAAATTAATGTCTTTTAAAAGCGCGATGATGTGGAAATTCAGTTATTTGATACTTTGTGAAAACTTAAGTAAAAAAAAGAGAATCATAAAATCGTACAGTACAGAACAGGCCCTTCAAGTCTGTACTCCCCAAAAAATTGCTTCCTATATTACTTACACTTTCCTGCACTAGGCCCATATTCTTGAATGTTATGACACTTGATCAAGATCCCATTGTAATCTGAGGTAACCTTCTTCGCTATCCACTAGACCTCCAAGATTGGTATGGGAAAGGAATTGGAAGGAATAGAATGTAGGGAAATAGGTGGTGACATCTTGAAAAATCTCCATATTTCAGAGGAGGAAGTGCTGGATGTCTTGAAACGCATAAAAATGGATAAATCCCCAGGACCTGATCAGGTTTACCCTAGAACTCTGTGGGAAGCTCAGAACGTGATTGCTAGGCCGCGCGCTGAGATATTTGTATCATCGATAGTCACAGGTGAGGTGCCGGAAGACTGGAGGTTGGCTAACATGGTGCCACTGTTTAAGAAGGGTGGTAAGGACTAGCCAGGAACTATAAACCAGTGAGCCTGACGTTGATGGTGGACAAGTTGTTGAAGGGAATCCTGAGGGATAGGATGTACATGTATTTGGAAAGGCAAGGACTGATTAGGGATAGTCAACATGGCTTTGTGCTTGGGAAATCATGTCTCACAAACGATTGAGTTTTTTGAAGAAGTAACAAAGAGGATTGATGAGGGCAGAACAGTGGACGTGATCTATATGGACTTCAGTAAGGTGTTCGACAAGGTTCCCCATGGGAGACTGGTTAGCAAGGTTAGGTCTCATGGAATAAAGGGAGAACTAGTCATTTGGATACAGAACTGGCCCCAAGGTAGGAGACACAGGGTGGTGGTGGAGCATTGTTTTTCAGACTGGAGGCCTGTGACCAGTAGAGTGCCACAAGTATCAGTGCTAGGTCCATTACTTTTCGTCATTTATATAAATGATTTGGATGTGAGCATAAGAGGTATAGTTAGCAAGTTTGCAGATGACTCGAACATTTCTTGAATCATTGGAGTCCATCTGGTGTAGATACATCTATAATGTCATTATGGACGTAGTTCCAGGATTTTGATTCAGCAACATTGAAAGAAAAGAATGGCAATATATGTCTAGTCAGGATGTTGTATAGCTTGGAGGGGAACTTGCAGGTGGTGTTGCTGTGTATCTGCCTCCACTGTCCTTCTAAATGATAGTGGTTGTGGATTTATAAGGTGCTGCCCTGGGAGCTGAGATGAATTTTTGCGGTGCATCTTGTAGATGGTATACACTGCCACTACTGTTGCGGCAGAAGTGACTCCGAGTGGATGTGGTACAAATTAAGCAGGCTGTTTTGTGCTGGATCATGTCAAGCTTCTTGAAAGCTGTTGGAACTGCACTCGTCCAGGTAAGTGTGGAGCATTTCATCATAAGCCTTTTGCCTTGACAGGAACTGAGTTACACCGAAAGATATTTAGGCCTGTAACCTGCACTTTTAGCTGTACAATCTATATGGTTTATCTTGTTCAGTCTTTGTCAATGGTAACCATTGGGATCAAAAAGGGTGGCGCTGGAAAAGCACAGCAGGTCAGGTAGCATCCAAGGAGCAGAAGAGTTGATGTTTCAGGCATAGGCCCTTCATCAGGAACTGGATTAGAGTGGTGCTGGAAAAGCACAGCAGTTCAGGCAGCATCCGAGGATCAGTAAAATCGACGTTTCGGGCAAAAGCCCTTCATCAGGAATACAGGCAGAGTGCCTGAAGGGTGGAGAGATAAATGAGGAGGGTGGGGGTAGGGAGAAACTAGTATAGAGTACAGTAGGTGAGTGGGGGAGGGGATGAAGGTGATAGGTCAGGGAGGAGGGTGGAGTGG
>NC_057723.1:26777587-26801779 GCF_004010195.1 Chiloscyllium plagiosum | reverse complement strand
AGTTCCATACTTCCAGCTCAGCACTGTCCCTATGACTTGTCCTACCTGCCTATCTTCTTTTCCACCTATCCACTCCACCCTCCTCCCTGACCTATCACCTCCATCCCCTCTCCCACTCACCTATTGTACTCTATGCTACTTTCTCCCCACCCCCACCCTCCTCTCATTCTTCTCTCCACCCTTCAGGCACTCTGCCTGTATTCATGCTGAAGGGCTTTTGCCCAAAACGTCGATTTTACTGCTCCTCGGATGCTGCCTGAATTGTTGTGCTTTTCCAGCACCACTCTAATCCAGAATCTGGTTTCCAGCATCTGCAGTCATTGTTTTTACCTTCATCAGGAATGTGGAGGGGGAAGTGTGATGACAGAGAAATGGGGATGGAGCTGGGAGAAGATAGATGGGAAGGCGATAGTTGGATGCAGGTGGGGGGTAGTTGTGATAGGTCAGTGGGAGGACAGAGCAAATAGGTGGGAAGGAAGATGAACAGTTGAACAAACCATTAGGATGTTGATAATGGGAGATTCAGTGATGATTATGTCACTAAACGTCAAGGGGATTCTCTTCTTGGTAATGGTCATTTCCTTGCACTTTTGTGTAAAAAATGGTGCATGTCAGCACCGTTTGAATATTGTCCAGGCTTTGCTGCACTGGTACATGGGCTGCTTCAGTATCTGAGGAGTCATGAATGGTACTGAACATTCACAGACTGCCCAATGTCCCCACTTCAGATGTTATTTTGGAAGGAAAGGCATGGATCAAGCAGCTGGTGGGACATAGAAAACTACCCTGAGAGCTCCTAGATATCATGGAGCTTAGATAATTGACCTCCAACAAGCACAAGCATCTTACTTTATGCTAAGCATGACACTAATGAGCAGAGTTTTCCTTCTATTTCGCATTGACTCTAATTCTGCTAGGACCTCTTGATGTTACATTTGGTTAAGTACTTTGGATGTAAGAACAGGTCAAGGGCAAAAACTCCATAGCAAGTAATTCACCTGACACCAAAAACCTGTCCACAATCTTCAAGGTACAAGTTAGGAGTGCAGTGGGATACTTACCACTTGAGTGCAGCTTCTCCAAATACTCAACAAGCTTGGCATAATTAAGAACAAAGTGGTCCCCTTGATTGTTTATGGATTGTTCACTCCCTTCACCACTAATGCTCAGTAGCAGCATGGTGAGTCGTGTACACAATGCAGTGCAGAAAATAATTTGGAACAAAGCTTTACTGATGTCATATGTAATCATGAGTGACATTATATGTAGATTAAACAACCCAGCAATGGTATTGTGGAGGACAACTTCTTGAAGTGTATGCGTAATGATGTTTTGGACCAATACCAAACAAAATCACCAGGATCTGATAATCTACATCTAACATACTAAAGGAAGTGGCTCTGGAAATATCAGGTGCATTGGTGGTCATTTTCCAGAAATCTATCAACTCTGGAGCAGTTCCTACAGAATAGGGGATGACAAATATATGAACTATCTGAAAAGGAGGGGACAGGAAAAAAAAAGCATAATAGAACAGCTTAACATCAATAATGGTGAAAATGCTAGAATTTATTTTATAACTGAAATTTGGGAAGCATTAATGGGATTGAACAAGTAAGCAAGGGTTTATGAAAGGCAAATTATGCTTAACAAAAAAACTGGAGGTTTTTTTTGAGGATATAACTAGTAAAATAGCTAATAAAAAACCATTGCATGTGGTGTATTTGGATTTTCAGATGGGACTTTAGCAAAAACCAAAAAAAAGGTTGTTGAGCAAAATTAAAAGCACGTGGAACTGGGGTAACTTATTGCATGAATCAAGAATTGGTTGACTGAAAGGAAACAGGGGTGGGAATCTCCCGCTGGGTGGCAGGCAGTGATTAAAGGTTCAGTGAGGCCCAGCTATTTACAATATCTATATATAAATGACCTGGATGAGGGAACCAAGTGCAAACATTTCCATGTTTGCTGATGACGCAAAACTGGGTAGGACTGTGAATTTTGAGGAAGATGCAAATAAGCTTCAAGGTGATTTAGATGAATTGAGTGAGTTGTCAAACACATGGCAGATGTAGTGCAAACCTATAGAAAAGATAGGCAGGTGGGCAGAAGAGGTGGGGTTACCTTATTAGTAAGAAATAAAATTAAATCAATAGTAAGAAACAAAGTAGGGTCAGATGTGTGGGTAGAATCGAGGAACCACAAACATATAAAAACCATAGTTGGAGTTATGTACAAACCTCCAAACAGTAGTCAGGAGACAGGGAACATGACAACAGAAGATAGAAAAGATGTGCAGGAAAGGCATGTTACAGTGATCATGGGGGATTTCAATATGCAGGTGGACGAGGAAAATCAGGTTAGTAGCAGATTGCAAGAAAAGGAATTTCTATGAGAATGCTTTTTGGAGCAGCTTGTGGTGGAGCCCACCAGAGAACAGGCAATACTGGATTTAGTGTTGTGTAATGAGGCAGACTTGATAAGCGAGGTTAAAATGAAGGAACCCTTTGCAGGCAGTGATCATATGTGAATGGATTTACTCTGCAATTTGAGAGAGAGAAGATAGAACCAAAGGTAACGGTATTACAGCTGAATAAAGGCAACTACAGAGGTATGAGGGAGGAGCTGGGTAGAATTGACTAGGAGATGAGCCTAGCAGGAAAGACAGTGGAACAGCAATGGCAGGGGTTTCTGGGAGTAATTCAGGAGACACAGCAGAGATTCATCTCAGAAAAAGAAGCATGGTACAAGTAGGATGAGGCAACCATGGCTAACTAGGGAAGTCAGGATAACATAAAAGCAAAAGAGAAAGTATATAATGTGGCGAAGGGCAATAGGAAACCAGAGGATTGGGAAGCTGACAAAGACCAGAGGACAACAAAAAAAGAAATAAGAGGGAGAAGATTAAAAATGAGGGTAAGCTAGCCAGTAATATGAAGGAAGACTAAGAGTTTCTTTAGATATATAAAGGGCGAAAGACAGGCAAAAGTAAACACTTGGTCGCTGGAAAATGATGCTGGAGAGATGGTAATGGGGAACAAGGAAACAGCTGAGGAACTGAATAATTACTTCACATCAATCTTCACCGTGATGGAACAAGTAATATCCCAAACATTCAAGAGAGTGAGGGGACAGAGCTGAGTATGGTGGCCATCAACAAGGAGAAGGTGCTAGAAAAACTGAATAACCTGAAGGTGGATAAATCACCTGGACCCAATCGATTATACCCCAGCATTCTAAAGGAGGTAGCTAATGAGATAGTGGAGGAGTCAGTGGTAATCTTCCAGGAATCACTAGACACAGGGATGGTCCCAGAGGACTGGAAAATCGCTGTCATGACACCCCCATTTAAAAAGGGAGTAAGGCAAAAGACTGAAAATTACAGACTAATTAGCCTAGCCATGGTCGTGGGCGAGATCCTGAAAGCCATTATGAAGGATGGGATTTCTAAATACAGAACAACCTTGATTATCTGAACAAGATGGGCGAGGAGTATTTTGTTCAGATAACTGATTTGATCGTAAACAAAAGGAAGCCATACTGAACATAATTATGTTAAAAAGCAAGTTTACAGAGTTTTTATTTCATTCAGTCGATAAAATATGTACAAACACTGGATATCGCTTAAAAATTCATGATATTTTACAAATGAAATCACGTTTTGGCTTGTTTGACTTAAGTCTGTGAAATGTGTTGCTGACATTTTCTTCGGTTTTATCCTGGCCCTCGACAGCAGCCAGCATCTTTTTGTTCGGCGATGTCCCACCATCCAGACTAACCAAGTGTTGTCCCTCCCTCCTCAGTGAAAGCCAAGTCCTTAGAGAGGGAGGCACAAGATACAGGGGGAAAATGAGGGGGAGGGAAAATGTTTTTGCTAACTTCACTTTCTGTCCACTCGTCAATTTTCTTTTAACGAGATAAAGTTCTCTCATGTTTCCTCCTGTTCATGTAATAACTCACTACGATTTGCTCTCCCCCATCAGAAAAAAGTTACATTAAATTTTGTTGTCAGCTGAAAGATATCGAACTACGTTTTGTTTGGGAAAAAAAACCATCATGGGATAATGAGAGGAAAAAGCAACGGAAACTAAAAGTGCGAGTGCATTTTTTGACATAACTCTCCAGAGAATGAGCGGAGGAAAAAGTTGTGAGGTTTGCAAAAGGAACATGTCAAAGTTGAGAGGGAAAATTGCTGTTAGAGTGCACAGCTCAAGCTTGCACATATGATTTGGACTGGGGTGTACAAAGTTAAAAATCACACAACACCAGGTTATAGTCCAACAGGTTTATTTGGAAGCACTAGCTTTCTGAGCGCTGCTCCTTTATCAGGTGGTTGTAGAGTACAAGATTGTAAGACACAGAATTTTTAGCAAATGTTTACAGTGTGATGTAACTGAAATTGTATATTGAAAAAGACCAGGATTGTTTGTTAAGTCTCTCATCTTTTAGAATGAACATATTGGTTTCAGTTCTTTCATATGTAAATCGCAGAACATTTAAAAGTTACATTCTCAAGTGAACTTTTACAATTGTTAAAGTTAGTTAAATTGAACTTTAACATGTCAGCCCAGATAATGCATTTAAGGTGTGAGCTGCTGTGCTCCAATGGTCAGATTGATTCTAATCTAAAAAATGGATTTACAGAATCTTATGTGGATTCATGCAGTTTTTGAGCAAAGTAAAATGTAATTCTAAGTACAAATTCACCCCACAAATTTACATGTGTATCTGTGCATGTGAGTGTCTGTGTGGGCGGGGTGGTTATGACTGTGATAGGGTGTGTATGTTTATGTGTGTAAAGGGGTATAAGTCTGTGAGAAGATGCATGTGTGTGAGTGGGAGAGTGAGAGTGTGTGTGTGAAGGCGTATGAGAGAGGATCTGTGCGAGTCTGTGGGTCAGGAGGTGTGTGTGTGTGTGTGTGTGTGTGTGTGTGTGTGGCGCAATAGGGTCACCAATAGTATGACATGAACTCATGATCCTGGTTGAGGCTATTCCAATGAGGATGAGCACCTCGCTAAGACCTTCTCCACACCTCCACTTCTCGCCTTTAAACAACCACCAAACATCAAACAGATCATTGTTCGTAGTAAACTGCCCGGCTTTCCGGACAACACCATACAACCTTGTCACGGTGAACACTGTAAGGTGTGTCAGAGTATCAACACGGATACCATCATTACGCATGGGGACACCTCCCACCATGTGGGCAGTACTCCTACGACTCAGCCAACGTTGTCTTTCTCATATGCTGCAGGCAAAGATGCCCTGAGGCATGGTACATTGGCAAGACCAAGCAGAGGCTACGGCAACAGATGAATAGACACGGCACAACAATCAACAAACAGGAGTATTCCCTCGCAGTCAGGGAACACTTAGCAGTCCAGGACATTCGACCTCGGACCTTTGGGTGACCATCCTCCAAGGTGGATTTCGGGACCGGCAACCACGAAAAGTGGCCACGCAGAGTCTGATAGCCATGTTCAGTACCCATGTACTGGACAACGAAGGGTACCCTGTCGGTTGCACCTTTTGTCTCTCCCCTGAGAAGGTCATTATGGTTTCTCGCTGTGGTACGTCTGAACTGGCAGTCAATGAGTTGAGCATCGTATTTCATTTTTGAGGGCATCCTTGAGTACTTTTTGGTGCCCATCACATTCCTCCTCATCTGAGCAGATCCTGTGTATGTGTAGGGCTTGTCCATAGCGGTTGGCTGTTTTAATATGTTTCAGGTAGAACTGGAGAAGTGTAACATCATGAGGCTGTCCGTGGGTGTGCGGTAGAGTGAGGTGCTGAGGTGCCTATCCTTGATGGAGATATGTGTGTCCAAGAATGAGACAGTTAATAGGGAATAGTCCATGGTGAGTTTGATGGTGGAATGAAACACGTTGATATCACTGCATAGTTGTTTCAATGACTCATCGCCATGGGTCCAGAGGAAGAAAATGTCGTCAATGTACCTGGTGAGGTGTTGGCTGGAGGTCCTGCGTAGAGAAGAAGTGCATGAAAATGTTGGCATATTGGGGTGCACATTTGGTCCCCATAGCTGTTGTTTATGTCTAGATGAAGAGCTGGTTGTCAAAAGGTGAAAATGTTGTGATCGAGGATAAAGCGGATGAGTTGTAGGATGGTGTTCGGAGATTGGCAGTTGTTGGTGTTGAGTACTGAGGCTGTTGCTGGGATGCCGTCATTGTGGGGGATGCTGGTGGAGAGTGCTGAAACATCCATTGTGATGAGGAATGTTCCCAGTTCAACTGGTCCATGGGTGCTGAGTTTCTGTACAAAACCTTTAGTGCCGCGACAGAAGCTGGGGATCCCCCTACAATGGGTTTCAAGATGCTTTCGACGTAGCCAGAGAGGTTCTCACACAGGGTCCCATTGCCGGATCTGATGGGACGTCCTGGTGTGTTGGCTTTGTGCGTCTTTGGAAGGCAGTAGAAGTCACCTACGCGAGAACTACGTGGGATGAGGGCGCTTAGGGAACTCTGAAGGACTGGATCCAAAGTCTGATCAATGTGTTTAGTTCACGGGTGTGTTCTTTGGTCGGATTAGCCGGTAGTTGCCTGTAGCGTTCCTGATTGTTCAGTTGTCAGGAACACTTCCTTGCAGTAATCTGTTCTATTCTGAATGAAGATGGCTCCTCCTTTATCTGCTGGTTTGACGACAATGTTGTGGTTGGTTTTGAGAGCATGGATGGCGTTACGTTGTGATCGGGTGATGTTCTGCTCTACCTTGTGGGTGCGGCTGATGAATCTGGCATTTATATATTTCCTGAGGGTTTGAGCATACATGTCAAACCCAGGGCAGCAGCCCTCCAGTGGGGTCCAAGTTGGCTCCTTCTTTGGTTGCTCCTCTACAGATCCCTGTGATGACTGTTCTGGTTCCTCGGTGGGCTCACTGGGATCAATACTGGCATAGTCATAGAGATGTACAATATGGAAACAGACTCTTTGGTCCAAACTGTCCATGCCAACCAGATATCCCAACCCAATCTAGTCCCACCTGTCAGCACCCAACCCATATCCCTTCAAACCATTCCTATTCATATACCCATGCAAATGCCTCTTAAATGTTGCAATTGTACCAGCCTCCACCACTTCCTCTGGCAGCTCATTCCATACACGTACCATCCTGTGTGTGAAAAAGTTGTCCCTTAGGTCTCTTTTATATCTTTCCCCCTCGCCCTAAACCTACGCCCTCTACTTCTGGACTCACCGATCCCAGGGAAAAGATTTTGCCTATTTACCCTATCCATGCCCCTCATAATTTTGTAAACTTCTATAACGTCACCCCTCAGCCTCCGATGCTCCAGGGAAAAGAGTCCCAGCCTGTTCAGCCTCTCCCTATAGCTCAATTCCTCCAACCCTGGTAAAAGCCTTGGAAATCTTTACTGAACCCTTTCAAGTTTCACAACATCTTTTCGATAGGAAGGAGACCAGAACTGCACAGTATTCCAACAGTGGCCTAACCAATGTCCTGAACAGCCGCAACATGACCTCCCAACTCCTGTACTCAATACTCTGACCAATAAAGGAAAGCCTACCAAACGCCACCTTCACTATCCTATCTATCTGTGACTCCACTTTCAAGGAGCTATGAACCTGCACTCCAAGGTCTCTTTGTTCAGCAACACTCCCTAGGACCTTACCATTAAGTGTATAAGTCCTGCTAAGATTTTCTTTCCCGAAAAGAATTCCCGGAGTCTCGTTCATCTGATGAATTCCTCCGTGTCTGTTGTAAGAATCATGGGGTCAATTTGGTGGTGGGGCAACCGACAGGGTACCCTTCATGTTTCACTACTTCCTAGGAGCCGACAAACCTCAAACAGATCATTGTTCATAGCAAACCACCAGGCTTTCAGGATAACACCATACAACCTTATTGCAGTGGACGCTGCAAGACTTGTCAAGAATGTCGACACAAATACCACCATTATGCATGGGGGCACATCTCACCATGTACATGGCAGATACTCATGCAACTCAGCTAACATTGTCTATCTCATATGCTGCATGAAAGGATGCCCTGAGGCATGGTACATTGGCAAGACCAAGCAGAGGCTACAGCAACAGATGAATGGACACTGCACAACAATCAACATCGAGGAGTGTTCCCTCCCAGTCGGAGAGCACTTCAGTGATCCAGGACACTCTACCTCGGACCTTCAGGTGACCGTCCTCCAAGGTGGACTTCGGGACAAGCACCAAAGAAAAGTGGTCCAGCCGAGGCTGATAGCCACGTTTGGTACCCATGGGGATGGCCTCAACCGGGACCTTGGGGTCATGTCACACTACAGGTGACCCCATTCCACAAGACACACACACAGACAGACGCGCGCACACACAGTCACATAGACACTCCTACAGACCCGTACATTCATGCAGACCCTCTCTCATACACTCACACTCACATATGAACCTTATCACAGACTTATACCCCTTTAAACTCAAACGCATACACATATTCTCTCACACAGTCATAACCCCTCACTACCCCACCACACACACACGCACGTATTAGTTTGTGGGGTGAATTTGTACTTGCAGAATTACACATTACTTTGCTCAAAAACTGCATGAGTCCATGTAAGATTCTGTAAATCCACTTTTTGGATTAGAATCAGTCTGACCATTGTGGCAGTCTCGCACAGGGCAGCTCACTCCTTCAATGCATTTATCTGGCCGACATGACACCAATTGTTAAAGTTCACTTGAGAATGTAACTTTTAAGTGTTCTGAGATTTACATGTGAAAGAACTGAAACCAACACGTTCATTCTAAAAGAGGAGAGACTTAAACAATCCAGGTCTTTTTTGATATATAATTTCAGTTACATAACATTGCAAACTTTTGCTATAAATTCTGTGTTTTACAATCTTTTACTCCACAACCTGTTGAAGGAGCAGTGCTTCCAAATAAACCTGTTGGACTATAACCTGGTGTTGTGTGATTTTTAAGCTTGCACATATGTTGTTCTTGTATGTTCACAGTCACAAACCTTTGTCCTCGGGGAGAAGTAGTATCAGACAGACCTTTTTATAAAAAGTGTAAAACTTAACTCTAATGTCACGTCTCAAGTATATATTTGAAGTTAATTATTTATTAAAGCATACTTGCATCTATATTTCTGTTCAAATTTACAAAATGATGCATTAAATGGGCGAGGAATAGAAACTTCCTACTTCAATCGGATAATTGATATTTGGATAACTGAGGTTGTTCTGTACTTGGAAACGTATGGTAAAATAGGGCAAAGTCAGCGTGATTTTATCAAGGGGAGGTCATGCCTGACAAATCTGCTAGAATTCTTTGAGGAAGTATCAAGCAGGTGAGCCAATGGATGTTATCTACCTAGACTTCAAGAAGGCCTTTGACAAGGTGCCACACAGGAGGATACTGAGTAATATTAGGGCCCATCATGTTAGAGGCAAGGTGCTAGCATGGATAGAAGCTTGGCTGTCTGGCAGAAAGTAGAGTGGGGCAAAAAGGGCCCTTCTCAGGTTGGCAGCCAGTGACAAGTGGTGTTCCGCAAGACTCTGTGTTGGGACTTTTCACTTTATACATTAAACATTAACAATCTAAATGAAGGAAGTGAGGGCATTCTGACTAAGATGATACAAAGATAGGGAGAGGCACAAGTAGCATTCAGGAGGTGGGGAGGCTGCATAAGGACTTGGACAGGTTAGGAGAGTGGGCAAAGAAGTGGCAGTTGAAGTACGTGAGAAAGTGTGAGGTCATGCACTTTGGTAGGAAGAATAGAGGCATAGACTATTTTCTAAATGAGGAAAAAAATTCAGAAGTCTGAAGTGCAAAGAGACTTGGGAGTTCTAGTCCAGAATTCTCTCAAGGTAAACTTGCAGGTTGAGTCAGTAATAAGGATGGCAAATGCAATGATGGCATTTATTTTGAGAGGACTTGAATATAAAAGCATGAGACTCTATAAAGCTCTGTTCAGACCACTTTTGGAGTATTGTGCATAGTATTGGACCCCATATCTCAGGAAAGATGTACTGGTTCTGGAGAATGTTCAGAGGACATTGACGAGAATGGTCCCAGGAATGAAAAGTTCAACAAATGAGGAACATTTTAGGACTCTGAGTCTATTATTGATGGAGCTTAGAAGGAGGAGGGGTGATCTAATTGAAACATACAGAATACTGAATGGCCTGGACACAGTATATGTTGGGAAGATGTTTCCATTGAAAGGAGAGACTAGGACCTGATGGCATCGCCTTAAAGAGAATGGAGATAAGAAGAAACTTCTTCAGCTAGAAAGTGGTGAATCCATGGAATTCATTGCCACAGAAGGCTGTGGAGGTCAGGTCATTGAATATATTTAAGGCTGAGATAGATAGATTCTTGAGTATCAGGGGAATCAAGGGTTATGAGGAGAATGGAGTTGAGAAACATATCAGGAAAGCCCTTCCTGAAGAAGGGCTTATGCCCGAAACGTCGATTCTCCTGTTCCTTGGATGCTGCCTGACCTGCTGCGCTTTTCCAGCAACACATTTTCAGCTCTGATCTCCAGCATCTGCAGTCCTCACTTTCTCCTTGAGAAACATATCAGCCATGATTGAGTAGTGGAGCAGATTTGATGGGCTGTATGGCCTAATTTCTGCACCTATACCTTTTGTGAAGTTACATTCTTTGGAGTGAAAACCAGAAAGGAAGAGTATTGTTTAAATCGTTATATATTGGGAATTGTGAATGCAGAAAAGGAGTCCAGTTGTCTTTGTACACCGTCACTGAAAATGGTCTGGCAAGTACAGCAAGCAATGAGCAATGAATAAGGCAGATGGTATACTGGCATTCATTGCACAAGGATATGACTTCAGAAAAAGGGATATCTTACTGTAGTTATACAGGTTCTCGGTGAGAGTACACGGAGTGTTGTGTGCAGTTTTGTTCTTCCCATATACAAGGATATACCTGCCATACAGCGAGTGCAGCAGACTCTCTCTAGGCTGACACCAGGGATGACAGGACTATACTATGACAAGAGATTAATTCGATTGAGACTGTAATCACCAGAGTTTAGAAGAAAACGAAGGGATTTAATTTCAATTTCTAACAGGGCTGGAGAGACTGGATGCAAGGAGGAGTTTAGTTGGGGAACCTAGGACCAGGGGATATGGTCTCAGGATATAGGGTAGAGGGCATATGGTCTCAGCATATAGAGTAGACCATTTAGCACTGAGATGAAGAAAGATTTTTTTTTACTTGACGAGTAGTAAACCTGTAGAATTCTCTACCGCAGAAGGATGTAGAGGCCAATTCACGAAATATATTCGAGAGATAGATGATTGTTACATTTGAAAACCATTAAGGAATATGGGAAGCAAGCAGGAATATTGCATTGACATAGATGATCAGTCACAATCATACTGAATGGCAAAGCAGGCTTAAAGGGCCAAATGGCCTACTCCTGCTTCTAGTTTCTATATTGTTATTCATCTTTTGGTTTCTCCACTCTATTTCAGGAACAACTCCCTCGCCAGAATCCCATTTTTCTTCTGGATAGCACAGTGGCTAGTACTGCTACCTGACTGCACCAGGTTTCCTGGGGTCCAATTCCACCTTTGGGTAACTCCGTGCAATTTGCACATTATCTGCGTGAGTTCTCTCTGGGTGGTCTGGTTTCCTCCCACAGTCCAAAGGTGTTAGGTACACTGGCTATGCTAAATAGCCTTTCAGTGTCCAAGGATGTACAGGTTAGGTGGATTAGCCAAGGTAAATGTGGGGTTATGAGAATAGGGTAGGGGTCTGGGTGGGATGTTCTTCAGAGGGTTGGTGCAAACTTGATGGACCAAATGGTCTCTTTCTTCTTTGCAAGGACTTCAGGAAATTTCATTTAAAAGGCATCTGGATTGGTATATGAATAGGAAGGGTTTGGAGGGATAAGGGCTAGATGCTGGCAGGTGGGACTAGATTGGGTTGGGATATCTGGTCGGCCTGGACGAGTTGGACTGAAGGGTTTGTTTCCGTGCTTACATCTCTATGATTCTATGACAGGTTGTCAGTTATCATCACTCCAAGGCTCTCCATCCACTCAACCTCAGTTCCATTGATGTAGATGGGGTTGTTTTCTCCTCTTTTATTTCTGAAGTCAATGATCAGTTCTTTAGTTTTGCCAATGTTTGAGAGACAGGTTATTCTCATTGCACCATCACCAAGCCCTCTATCTCCATTCTGTATTTTGAATAGTCATTGTTAGATATCTGTCCTACTATGGTGGTGTCATCAGCGCACTTGAAGCTGGCATTCATTCGGAATTTTGCAACACAGTTACGAGTCTGAGGTCACATCCTCAGGTGCTCTAGTGTTGAATGTTATTGTGGAGGCGTTGCAGTTACCTATCTTCACTGATTGCGATCTGTGGGTCAGAAAGTTGAGGATCCAGTTGCAGAGGGCGGAGCCGAGACCAAGGTCATGGAGTTTTGAGATCAGGCTGGAGGAAATAATGGTCTTGAAGGTGGAGCTGTCGTCAATGACCAGGAGTCTGATGTAGGGGCCTTTTTGTCCAGATGTTTCAGGGATCAGTGAAGGGCTATGGCATCCACTATGGACCCATTATGTCGATAGGCAAATTGTAGAGGATCAAGGCAGGCTCGGATACTGGAGTTAATGTGGACCATAACCAGCCTCTCTAAGCACTTCATGATTATTAAGGTCGTCATGACGGCACATTGCATGTGCTTCCTTAGGTACAGGTTTGATGGTGGTCTTGTAACAAGTGGGAACTTCACTTTGTAGGAGGAAGAGATGTGGTAACACAGGGGAGGTTGCAGGTGAGATTTACAAGAGTATTGCCAAGAGAGTTCTAGTTATGAAGAGATATTGGATGGACTGGCGTTGTTTTCCTTGGAGCAAATGAGATGGGGTGGGGGAGGGGGTGGACATAATTGAGATGTATAAAATTGAAGGGCATAGACAGGGCAGATATGATGAAACCTTTCCCCTTGGTGGAGCAACCAATGGCCAGGATGCATTGATTTAAGATAAGGGGCATAAGGTTCAGAAGGGATGTGAGAAAAATATTTTTCACCCAGAGATGGTGGGAATCTGGAACTCACTGCCTGCAAGGGTGGTAGGTGCAGAAATCCTTATAGCATTTAAGTACTTACATGTAAATTTAAAATGTCAAGACATATGTGACTGTAGGCTAAGTGCTGAAAAATGGATTAGAATTGTTGGGTGGTTGTTTTGCTCTGCCTTTTTCTGCACTGTAAACCTTTATGACCAAGTCATTTCTATTCTGTTTCTTGTTCGCCAAACAGTTCTCTATCCATGATAATCTGTTACCCTAACACTACAAAACCATACAGAGTAACATTTAGTACAACACTTACCAAATGCCTTTGGACATCCATATAAGCCACATCCACAATTTTCTCTTTATCCATGTTTCTTGTTACATCAAAGAAATCAGAAATTAATCAAACATGATTTCTCTTTCACAAAAGCAAACTTATTCTGCTTGATTGTATTAAGATTTTCCAAGCGCCATGACACAGCTTCCTTTAATAGGAAAAACCTCAAAAAAGTTATGACAGCTATTAGGCTAACAGACTTCTAATTTCATGCTCCCCGTCTCCTTTTTTTCTTGAATAGAGGAGTTAATAAACCAGATGAACAACTTGCTGTGAGCCAGAGGTCACAGAGTTACATAGCTTTGAATCAGGCCCTTTGGTCCACCACTGTCAACTAACAAACTCCAATATACTAATCCTATTTAGCTAGAGAGTCATACAGCTTAACTTCCCTCCCCCAGTTCTGTTCTTGCCTTCTACAATCGCAAGAGGTTTGCACACTACTCTGTACTGGAAAAGATAGATTGCACACTTCACATGTTCCTGCCCTGATGCATTCCACTAAATCTAGTCCTAGTACTTGATGCTCCTCGAAGGAGTATTCATAATGCTGTTCAACAAATCTATTTTTAGCTTGTAAAGCCTCCCAAACTCCATATTGTTCTCCAAAAGGAGAAAAGAAAATGGCAAATCCAAAAACAAATTTGATTTATACATTTAGACACAAAGAAACAAAATCAACTTTGACTGTCATAGTGCAAGTACCTAGGAGCACAATAAACATTTCAAGACACCACAGAAAAAAAAAAATCACATTGTAATCGCAGACCCACTTGCAAAATTATATCAAACTCTAACCATTCTACTTTGTATAATATCAACAAGTCATAAATCAAGAATCTTTTAAACCATACAAAAAGATAAATGGTAACAGCAATTCCCTGTTTTTTAAGCTTTTAAATATCCTAGGCAGCTAGTAAAAATTACTAGGAGTGAAACAGATGTCATTTAGATAACTTGCCTTAAATGATAATTTGGCTTGGGCCTTTTTCCAGATAATTACTCCATAAGGATTACTTAAATAGTAATCTTATGGGAACATGATGTGGAGATACTGGCGTTGGATTGGAGTGGACAAAATCCAGAAGTCACACAATGCCAGGTTATAGTCCAGCAAGTTTATTTGAGATCACAAGCTTTCGGAGTACTGATCCTTCGTTCTTCACCTGATGAAGGAGCAGTTCTCCAAAAGCTTGTGATTTCAAATAAACTGGTTGGACTATAACTTGGTGTTCTGTGACTTGTGATTTTATGGGGACGTGCTGATTGGCTACCAAATGTTGCAAGTGTTTCACAAACCAGATTCCTCCTGAACAAAACCACTGAAGGTCACCTGCTAAAAAAAACATACAAATCCATTCACTAAATCAAACTGTAAAACTTGAAGCCTTAAAGGAATGCAAGTTATGAATATATTTCCCTTTCATACTGTTAAAACTTAAAAATATGAAATATTGTCATCAAAGATCAACAAACGCATTTTATAGTTGCCGGTTTTATGTATCTTCATCCAGGCCATAAAATTTATTCTCATAGATTACTGTCCACATTTTTAACCAAATAAGGATTAAGAATTTTCAAGTTCTTGTATTTTTGCATTTTACACTCAAATGATATACATCCACATAAATTCATCTCTGTAGTTATAATATTTGGTAATATTTATAGTTTATTTACACAAATTTCTATGTTTATTGCCTTCACTATTTACAGGCCAATTAATGCAAAATAGTTTTAAATAGTTAAACAGTGAAGTAAATATTTTAATCTATTAACTGTATTTTTGAAATATTCTTTGCAATAACTAAATTACAGAAATATACAGAATGTAAATAATCTGGTTAAATTGCTGTCATGCCAAAATGCTTTCCTTTCATTCTCTGCAGTCAGAAGAATCAATGCAATAGTCTGTACAATATTATTTGTGCTTTGTCTGATCTCTTTTAAAGCTGCAATATAGTTGAAAATAAAAGCATTGCTGTTCTAATTTCAGCCATTGACCAAAATACTTAAGAATTACAAATCTCACCCTAAGCTAAAGGAATATAACCTTTATGCAAGGTTGGGAGAAAAGTCACGCTGTTTTTCATTGTGGTGTCATCATACAGAGGGGGTACATCTCAAAATTTTGTTATCACATTGTAAGATCAAAAATACCTACAAAATAGCCATTAACAAAGACAGTTCTCCTGAAAAAAATAGTAATGTCCATGCAAATACTTTTAAATGTTTTAACTTTATTTGGGATGCATTGTAGATCTTGGAGGATCAGAGCTATAAAATGTTTTGTATTTTGTTCAGTTTGCATTTCATTTGAAATCTTGAAGCAATGTAACCCAATCGCAGAATTCAGAATATATTCAACTGGATTGTTCTAAATGAAGAGTTTATGCATATCATTAATTCTTTTTCAAATCAAATCTCTTCTTCACCACAGGAACAGATATTTATAAATAAAAAAGACAAAACTTTTGTTCATTACTGTCACGAGGAATAATAAAAATAAAATGTTTGTGCTCCAAATTGATTTTATACAGGATCGTTATATCGAAACATTAAAGGGAATCATTCATCCCTTTGATCCAACTCGAGTTATAGAGATGAAAATGCAATATACTCAATCAACTGTACTGCCCAAAATCCACCCCAAGGTATTGTTTTAAGCAGCACTTTGCTTTTGGTAAATTGTGTTGTCATCAAGGGGGTTAATCAGTGTTGGCTAATTGAATTTTTTTTTCTATAACTGACTCAGAGTGGTTTTACTAAACTAATAAATATATCCCTCGGTTTTGAGATGTACTGAAGTTTCACATTTAATTCACCCTCATGCTTAAAACAATAAATTCAGGCTGTGGCTTTCCTAGGAATTCTATGAATGTGCTGTGAATATGGCAGCCATTGTTGAATTTGCACAGATAGAAGAGTCATCAATTTTGCATGCTTACTAAACACCATCTGGACAGCATCTTCTGTTTGGTTTCTGTGACACAAGAGTCCAAAAAAACTTCTGAATATGTTGGTTAACTGCAACTTTATTCAAGTCAAAGGTCTATCCCAGTTTGGGCAGAGAGCTAGAATTTTGCATAATTATGGGCTGACTCATACAGGTAGGAAAACAGATAAATATCCTCTTAAATTAGAGCATATGCTACTGTAACCATACCAAACATATAAAAGATCTGCCTGCTGCCACCGCAACATTAACAGCAATGGTGGAGACATCAAACATTGCTCACCTACCGTGATAACTTAATTGAGATGTTTAAGTATGCAATTAATCTCCAATTAAGAGTTTCATCATTGCTCTTAATTAACAGGCTGTTGGCCAATTAAAAGAAGTGCCACTTTCTTGACCAATGTGCCAACAGCAGACCCCACCTGAGATTTATTTCCTTACATCCACTCTAACTGAAAGCACTATGCAACATTTCAACTCCTCCAATCCCTCTCTGCCTGGCCCCAGTAAGATCACAGAACTGCCTTCATGTCTGGATTGGTCACTGAATGTCACTTCCATGGCTTGCCTGCAGTTTCGGCACTGGTACTGCCAGTGGGCTGAGCCGGTCTTCACTTGGATGCCAGCTCTATAAGCAGGACTTTGAACTGGAGATGAACAAAGCATTGCCAGAATAAATAACGTGGGGCAAGTCAGCTAAATAGAGGTGGACTCACTCCCAATATTCATACTGAAGTGCCAGTACCTCACCTTCAATGTATTATCCAGCCCCATGTTTAACCTCCTTGTTGGCACAGATATACACTCACATATGAGGCAATTACTCCAGTTGACATCTGCAGATGTCTATTTGAAATATTGGTAATTATTAATTAAAATGGTCAAAGTCAGAATTTAGTTTCTGAATGAACTGAGCTCACCTTGGAACTGAAATCTCCTCATTGCACAGGCATGGTTGCAAGTATGACTGTATGTGTTTTTGTGAGTTCAGTTAATTACATCTTATGATCAACAATACAAATATATATTTTTAAGTGTGTGACCAATGTACAGAGACTCATGTTGACTTGCATTATGTTAGTTTGTAGTAGGGCTCATCAAGTAAAGAGTTATTCCCATTCTTTATATGGCTACAAGAAATGGATCTGCATATAAATACTTGATGGAAAATAAATGTTAAAATACACATTCTGTGAACAAGAAATTGAGGAAAAGAGAAGAATATCCAGATATTCAATCAATAGGTTATGGTAACTGAACAATGCCATGGCATACTATTCAAAACTGCACAAGTATGAAATGCTCCTTAGGTGTGTTACCAATAATGCAATGTAATGGCACAGATACAAATATTGTATATCTTTGTAGGTTAAGTAGATACAAGAACAATTTTACCACTTCCACATTTTTCTGTGTTGCGATTTGTTGGAAGGGGAAAAAAATGTGGCTGAAATGGAAACAGCTTTCTGGAAACAGCTGACTCTTTCATCCACTCAGCCAGAAGTGATATTGATATATCAGAAAAGAGAGCAAATTAGAGGGTAAAAGATGCTACCAAAAACATTCAAAAAATTTGGTTGGACTTCAAAAAGGTATATAAAATGAATTTTTATATAATTATCTAAACCTTGATCAACTGTCTTACAAGTCCCTTTAATATTTTCAACAGTTTATAAATGTTTATATTTTGTAAGATCTTTGATGACCTCTTTCCCTTATAAAATGTCAATCCCATTTCTAACCTGAAATCCACAATTTTATTGCTTTTGAGTCATACAGTACGGAAACAGATCCTTCGGTCCAACTCGTCTTTGCCGATCAGACATCCCAATATGACTTAGTTCCATTTGCCAGCAATTGGCCCATATCCCTCTAAACCTTCCTATTCGTATACCTATGCAGATGTCTCTTAAATGTTGAAATTGTATCCACCACCACCACTTCCTCTGGCAGCTCATTCCATACATGCACAGCCCTCTGCGTGAAAAAGTTATCCTTCAGGTCCTTTCAAATCTTTCCCCTCTCAACTTAAATCTATGCCCTCTAATTTTGGACTCACCCACCATGCCCCTCATGTTTTGATAGAGATAATCCACAATTGACTAATTATTTTAGCTTAATATTATATTTATTCTTCAAATTAAAATGAAACTAGGTGAGATTTTTCCATTTCAACCCTAAAAATGTGCAAGATGACTAGTGATTTAGAATAGTCTCAAGTATCACAGTTTTGTATTTTCAACAAATAAGTCTAGCAACAAAACAAACTGTAAAGTGTAATGTTTCCCTTAATTCAGTGATAGCACTCACCTCAGAGTCAAGATTGTTGCTTCAAGTCTTACTCCAGTATTTGAAGTAAAATCAAGACTGACACCCTATCTTCCAGCAAATAAAGGTGACAGAAAGGCTCCCAAGGCAATCTCCATTTCTCTCAAATCAATGCTACCAAACAGATCAATGGCTATTTATCAAATTAGTTGCTGAGTATCTCCAGTGACAAAAACAGTGTCAATACTGCAAAAATAGTTACCAGGCTATAAAACACTTTGGGATAGTCTGAGGCATGAAAGATTAATGCAAGAGTTTTTTAAACATCTCATCTTTTCACTAATTTCATATTTATTTGTTCATAATTTTCTCAATCATCTTCAAATATATTGATGTGAAAGTTGACAGCCTGATGGTACATGAAATATAAGCCCAGTTCTTGCTTTCAATTTATACCTCCTTCAGCACTATGGACAACAGAAAACATTCCCATTTTCCCCATAAAATAATATTGATCATGACAGGCAGGTGAAGAAGATGATAGAAATAGGTTCCTGGCTACAATAATAAACTAAGTTCCAATGACAAACCCTCGAGCCAAATTATGTGAATTTCCCTTATGTTGCATTCAATCTTCATAAACATTTAATTACCTACAAAGTTTCTGAAGACTTCTATTGCTTAATTCTCAAATACATGGTTTTCACAAAATTTATTCTATCATATTCAGTAAATTAAGATACTTTTGGTTTTGATGCAAAATGCTAATGTAGATCTGAGAAGTTAATGCTGGTCATTAGGAAAAATAAGTTTACAAAAATCTGCTTCATAAGTCAATGAATGCTTCCAGGTCATTGAATGAATTGTTCAGATAACATATTAACAGATTTATGTACATATTTATATCTACAAAATATTAAAGGATGATATTTAGAAGTGCTTAACCCTTAACCTAACTACTTTATTTTTCATTATTACAAAATATGTACATTTCAATTTTAAGCTATTAGTCATCCTCCTATAAACAAAGCAAATAATACTGAACATATAAAATTCTCTCTAGCATACTGCAGCTTTAAAAAAGGGCAAATCTTTATTATACAGAGATCTTAAAGTTAGGCAAGGCATCTTCCAATTGACAGAAAAAAAATTAGTAAGTTTCTGAATATAGTCAAGAAATGTATTTTATATTTATATGTCATGATTACTTCAAACAGCCAGTACATGAACAGGGATGTTCTTCACAAACCATCTTGCAAATATTTTCATATAGAAGTATTAGAATAAAGCTCCTCAATTTGTTTCCGGAAGTAATTTCGCATTTCTGACCTCTTAGCTTTAAGTGTTGGAGTCAACAGACCATTTTGGACAGAGAACATTTCATAGTGGAGATGGATGGCTTTTACCTATAAAATCAAGAAATCACAATGTTCATGCAGATATTTATTCAGGTTGTTACTCCTTACTTTTCAAGTTTCGTTTTACCCACTTGAAGGCACCCAAATTTGCTCCGAGCTTGAGGGGTTTGGAAGACCTGCTATAGAATCTCCACCTAGTTATTACAACTCCATTTATTTTTCCTTTCTGGCCATCTGACTCTCGATTTTTTTCTCACCCAGGATAAGAAATACATTTCCACCACTGTTCAACATAGTTATGAGAATACACGTTTCAGGATAGGAAGAAAGAATTACAGGAAATCACAACTTCTGATCCAGATATTGTGTCCTCTAAAATTTCATATACAGCACAGAAATAGACCATTTGGCCCTTCCAATTAATACTACATTCATGCTCAGTGTACATCGTGTTACGTTTCCCCCGCACCTAACTCTATCACAATGACTAGCTAATCTCTTCATCTTCATTTGCTAATATTTCCAATGAAGAAGGACATCCTTTCTGGACTATACAAAAAGCCTTCAGAGGAACATTCCAGACATTGAAACTTCATCTTAAGGAGGCCTATATTATGTTCCTATGGCCCTGGTTGACATGTGGGTGGCATTGTATCTTTGCATCTGTCTAAAGGATTAAATAATGGTGTCTCAGCCATGTTTGGAGGGCGTAGCTCTTTTCTTGTAGCAGTCATTCAAGGGCCTGAGGACCTTGGAAAAAGGTAGGAGTACTTGTATTCTTTGTTACGCATGAATCATGACAGCTCCCTAGATATCTGACATGGACCTGCAAAGTTTAGCATGAACAGTTACATATAAGTTGAACACTGACAGATTGATGAACTCTGTAGGCTGTTGATGGGGTGGTCTCAAAGAAACATGGATAAAATAAATAGTCATCTGCATTTAGGGGAAACTATAATGGTGGCGAATCTCACTGCCCAAGCTGATTGACTCTCCGTGTCACAACTAGAGACTGCAAGTCCACAGGAGTGAGACACCTGGAGGCTTCCCAAGGAAGTCACATGCTAGGAATGTCAGCCTCCTGGTTTCTTGGTGGGGAAGAAGAGGATTGTAGTACAGTTGACTTTTGATCTGATATGGCAAAGTTCCAACTGTATTTCAGTCCAAGTGACTTGCAGGTTCCTCGTGATGTATGCATTTCCTTCCATTCTGTACTTGCGACAGAGAAACAGTGAATACTTAAGGTGTTAGGTCAGTGCCAATCAAATGGGCTACTTTGTCCTGAATGGTGTCTAGATTCTGGAGTGATGTTAACACTGCATCCAATCCAGGAAAATAAAGATTATTCCATCACACTCCTGATCTGTGCCTTATCTGAGGTGTTAGGAAGAGAAGTACTGTACATGTAACAGAATTCCAAGCCTCTATCCTGCTCTTGTAGCCGCAGTATTTAATAAGCCATGCCAGTTCAGATTTTATCTCCCTACCCTGGAAGTTAGTGGGGTTTCAGCAATAGTAAGTGTCAATGGAAAATTGTTGAATTTTCTTGACGGAGACATTTATTGCTTAGCACCTGTGTGATGCAAATGTTATTTCTCACTACCAGCTCAATCCTGAATACTGTCCAGGTTTTTCCACATTAGGACATGTATTGCTTTAGTTTCTGACTAGTTGCAAATGTTGTTGTGCAATGTTCAATCAGCCGACAGCCTCGTTTCTCTTCTTATGAAGAGAAAATTATTGATAAAGCAGCTAAGATAGCTGGGCTGAGGACACTGCCCAAGGAACTCTTGAAAGTGTCATGTGGGTAAGATGGTCCAACACCACAGCTATCATCCTTTTGTGCTTGATATGTCTCCAAGCAATGGAGATTTCACATTATCACTAACTCCAGTTTTGCAAGCGTTCCTTAATGTCATACTTGATCAAATACTGCCTTGATGTCAACGGTAATCACCCTTAATTATCTGGAAGTTCAACATTCCTGTTCATGTTTGGACCAAGACTGTAATGAGGCCAGGAGCTGTGTAGGTTTGGAAGATCCCAAATTGAACTTCAGTGGGCAGGTTATTCCTTTGCAAGTGTCCTTTGATAGAATTGTAGACAACACTTTCCATAACCTTACTAATGATAACAAGTGGACTGACGGGATGATAGTTGTTTGTGTGGCTTTTAACATGCTTTTCGTGGACAGGACTTCTCTGGGCAATTATTTTCCACACTGCTGCCTAGATGCCAAAGTTACAACATTTAGACTAGGGGCACAACTAAGTCTGCAGCACAAGTCTTTAGTGTTATTGCCAGAATGCAGCCAAGGCCCACAACTGTCAATATTCAGTACCTTCAATCGTTTCTCTGCATCATGACGCACAAATCAAATTGGCTGAAGTTGGCAACAATGATACTGGAGATCTCAGCAAGAGGCTCAAATAGATTATCCACTTGACCCTCTGGCTTTATTACATTCAATAGCTATTTTTAAAAAGTGAAAGTTCTGTAGCTGACTCAAATTAATTTGTCTCTATTTACAGAGATCTGCATTCTTGTTAGATAGTTATAGAAGTAAGAAACTTGGCAGACTTTTAGATTACTTAACAAAGTTTGAACCATGCTTGTAAAAACTTGCTTGTTAAACAGATAAAGACTTTACAAAACAGATAAAAGCTTTATAAAACAGTTACAACATTAAAATTTAAATATTTTTTGTTAAAATAATGAAGCAACTTAACTCTTGCAGTGCATCTAACTGACAATGACCAATCAAAAGCCTAGCATAGCAACATAAAGATGTTTTCTCTTATTTCTTAATGTTGAACTCACATATGGACTACTGTCCCTATGATGTGTGCTAAAAATATTATGCCTTGACATTCACTTATAATTATCTATTTATCTTGTGTGTTGAGATCGGAATTGTTATGCACAAATGTTAGGACCTAAATTTCAAGGACAGTAGAATTATGGAAGCATTTACTGTTATTTAGATTTTTAACCAATCTCATAAAATTATACAAATTCATATGATAGAAACAGTTTTTAAAAATAGATTAATGAACTTTAACTTAAGCAGTCAAACAGTCTCTAACTTTGCTGTCACTTTTCTTGACTTTTTGTTTTAGTTGTCATTTCCTTGTATCAAGACTAGAGGGTCGAGTAGCTCAGTTGGCTTGAGGGCTGATTTGTGATGTGGAGTGATGTCAACAGTTGAGTTTAATTTCTACATTAGCTAAGGTTACCATGATGGATTCTTCTCAACTCCTCCTCTTGCCTGAGGCACTGACTCTATCTTCTACCTCCAAACAGTGGATTGAGATGTAGTGTTCTACGTACTGTAACACAATCTATTTTAAGTTAAAATAAATTCTAGTAGAAATTTACATGAATCAACAAAATATTGTGATGTCAAAATTATTTGTGTATTTAGTTCTGATAATTCTGCTCCTTTAACAAGATTATGGTGTCCTTGGTTTTTGTCTCAGGAGATCGTAAAAGACACAGACTCTGAGAAATCTCGGTTTGAAAGGTTATAGGGCCAATTTGATTATAGCTAACAGATACTGCCTCAGGAAAAAGGCTTTCAAGTTAAGACCATAAGACCATAAGACATAGGAGTGGAAGTAAGGCCATTCGGCCCATCGAGTCCACTCCGCCATTCAATCATGGCTGATGCGCATTTCAGCTCCACTTACCAGCGTTCTCCCCGTAGCCCTTAATTCCTCTAGACAACAAGAATCTATCAATCTCGGCCTTGAAGACATTTAGCGTCCCGGCTTCCACTGCACTCCGTGGCAATGAATTCCACAGGCCCACCACTCTCTGGCTGAAGAAATGTCTCCGCATTTCTGTTCTGAAATGACCCCCTCTAATTCTAAGGCTGTGTCCACGGGTCCTAGTCTCCTCGTTTAACTGAAACAATTTCCTAGCATCCACCTTTTCCAAGCCATGTATTATTTTGTACGTCTCTATTAAGTCTCCCCTTAATCTTCTAAACTCAAACGAATACAATCCCAGTATCCTCAGCCATTCCTCATATGTTAGACCTGTCATTCCAGGGATCATCAGTGTGAATCTCCGCTGGACACGTCCCAGTGCCAGTATGTCCTTCCTGAGGTGTGGGGACCAAAACTGGACACAGTACTCCAAATGAGGCCTAACCAGAGCTTTATAAAGTCTTAGTAGTACATCTCTGCTTTTATATTCCAACCCTCTTGAGATAAGAGACAACACTGCATTCGCTTTC
>NC_057723.1:26710385-26774835 GCF_004010195.1 Chiloscyllium plagiosum | reverse complement strand
GTTCCAAAACTGATGCCAATGCCCCATGAAGTGGAATCCCTCTTTCCCACACCAATCCCTTAGCCACGTGTTTACTTGCCTAATTTTCTTGTCCCTATGCCAATTGGCACGTGGCTCGGGCAGTAATCCGGAGATTATGACCCTTGAGGACCTGTGCTTCAATTTCCTGCCTAGTGCTTCATAATGCCCAAACAGGTCCTCCACCCTAGTCTTGCCTATGTTGTTGGTACCAACGTGGACCACAACAACTGGATCCTCCCCCTCCCATATCCTTTCAAGACGGTCGGAGATGTCTCGCACCCTGGCACCGGGCAGGCAACACACCATAAAAAATACACTTGTACAATGAAAGGGGAATGGTCAGTTCTCCCAGCTCAGCTTTTCTCTGGTTTGATTTGGTTTTTTGGCTGTCTGGCTATTTACTGAAAGCAGTCAGGCAGTCGTAAAAACTGCTGGACCCAAAGAAGCGAGTCCAGGCTGATATCTCTCTCTCTCTCTCTCACACCTCTCCTGTAAGACTCTGTTTTGTGCCAAGGGGTGTTTAAGGGGATTGTTACAAGTATTTAGAACAGCATCATTAAGTTGAGATGATCTGTTGGATTTTAAGACAGGTTAAATTATTCAGTATTTTGTTCTCTTTTGTTTGTGTTTCATTCAGTAATCTCGTAAATAAATTGTTTTGTTTAAAACTACGTGGTTTAACCAACTGCATCCCCCATAGAATATTTGTTTTAAGCAGGTGTAATACAGTTAGGAAAGTTAGGGTCTGGGCTAATTTCTTTAAAATGTTTTGAGGGGGTCCAGCCTGGTCCATAACCAATTGGGGGTTCATCTGGGATTTGTTCTATAGTTCCGGATTGGGATTTACGTTGTTAGGTGTTAGTGTCTCTTGTTCTGGGTGTTGAATTTGGTTGGTTTCAATAGCTCTTGGGATAGCAATGGCTCTTTCAGTCACCAAGGATTTCCTGAGGGTAGAAGAAGTGACTTCAGGAATTTTGCAAAAGGTGGTTAAGGCAAGCTGCTGGAATTAGAAGACAAGCTGGGGTTGGAGCTGCCTCCTTCCATGAGGAAAGCAGAGATAATTACAGCAATAGCTCAACAATTAATTCTGCTAGAAATGCCAACAGAATTTGTAGAGGTGACTAAAGTTCAATTGAAAATGAAGCAGTTTGAGTTCAAGGCCACAGACAAGGAATTACAATTAAAAGCAGAGTAAAAGAAAAAAAAAATTGCTTTAGTAGAACAAAAAGAAAAAGAGGAAGAAGACAGAAGAGAGAGAAAGAGAGGGAATTTGAACTTCAGAAATTGGCATTTAAGACAACAAAGTCAGCTTAAAAGGATGAAGATCAAGGCTGAAGGTAAGCTAACTGAGGAAGAGAGTAAGGATGAGCAAACCTAGGTAGCCAAAGGCCTGGTGAGAAACTGTTTATATATATTCAAGCATTGTCCAAATTTGATGGGAAGGATGTGGAAGCTCTTTTCATCTCATTTGAAAAAGTAGCGGCCAGTGACCATGTGGGTTTTGTTGATCCAAGCAAAACTGGTGGATAGAGCTAGTGAGGTATTTACACCACTATCAGAGGAGGTATCTGGGGCATATGAAGAGGTGAAGAAAGCCTTCTTAAATGCATATGAGATTGTACCAGAAGCCTACAGACAACATTTCAGGAATCTAAGAAGGGACCCTGGTCAAAACTACATTGAGTTTGAAAGGATCAAAGTAATTTTGATAGGTGGATAAGGGCATTAAAAATAGAGCACACCTATTATGCTCTCAGAGAGAGACAATTATTTTGGAGGAGTTCAAAAATTCACTTATTCAAGTAGTGAGAACTCATGTGCAAGATCAGAGAGTTAAAATGGCAAGACTGGCAGCTGAAATCGCTGGTGATTATGAGTTGGTCCATAAATCAAAGTCTGGCTTCCAAACTCGATTTCAATCAATAGAAATTGGGGTAAAGAGAAATCCTCATGTGGAAAGGGAAAGGTAGATCTCAGTGAAGATCATGAGGATAACTTACCACAAGGTAAAAAGGAAACCCTTGAAGGAGTCAAAGAAGTTTAAAAAGCTCCAGTATTTTCACTGCAATAAAGTAGGCCACATGAGATCACAGTGCTGGTGGGTTAGGAAAAGATGTAGGAAAATAGGATAAGCCAGTGAATTTTGTTGGGGTGGTAACAGAAAGCACAGTGGAGGCTAGAAAGCTGCACCACAATGTACAACCTGGTCAGAGGTTGGATAAGGAGGAAGTGCCAGATCTTCTTAAACTATATACATGTGAAGATAAAGTTTACTCTTATAAGCCAGGAGCAGCAAATAAAGAGGTTACAATTTTAAGAGGTACATGATCCTCTCAATCTGTGATGCTGAAAGATGAGGCGATATGTATCTCTGAAGGACTATTGCCAGAAAAGGTACTAGTAGTGGGAATTCACGGTGGGACAAGAATCACTCAATTATGTAATGTGAAGTTAGAGTGTCAGTGAAGAGTGGAGAAGTCGTGGTAGGAGTACTGGATAAACTCTCAGCTCCAGGAATACTTTTTGTCCTTGCTAATGATATAACTGGTTTAGAGGTAGGAGTGCTGCCTAATGTGGTTGAAAGGTTAGTGGAAACTCAGGCAACTGAACTAATGAGGACACATATCCTGGAAGATTTCCTGATTGTGTGGTAATGAGATTACAAAGTCACCATCTGAAACAGGAGAAATTAAAGAGTACCGATAAGAAAGTTGAAGAAGAATTAGTTTGATCAGATGATTGATACAAACCAGGAGCAGATAGAGGACACAGCAGACATCTTTAGCTCTGATAAATTAACTGAATAACAACAAAGCTGAAAATTTAAAGCGATTGTGTCAAAAGGCATACACGGGAAAAGAATTCAAATGTATCCCCAAATGTTATTATCTTAAAAATGATGTCTTATTGAGGAAATGGAGACCATCACATATTCAGGCAGATAAGAAATGGGCGCAAGTTCATCAAATCGTATTGCCTGTGGGTTATAGAAAGGAGGTGTTGTGGGTCGCGCACAAGCTACCTCTAGGGGGTCATTTAGGAGTGAAAAAAACTCAAGCTAAAATACAAAAACATTTTTACTGTCCTGGACTGCACAAGGATGTAGTTGAATTGTGCCACACGTCATAGGAAAACCACAGGCAGTAATAAAACCCATACCTTTAATACCTATTTCTGTATTCGAGGAAGTCTTAATTGATTGCTTCCTAAGATAAAAGGTGGGAATCAATATTTGTTAACAATAATGGGTGTGTCCACTAGATTTCCAGAGGCCTTTCCATTATGCAATATCATAGCAAAAAGGATTGTCGAGGCACTACTAAAATTTGTCATAGAGTCATCAAGTTATAGAGAAGGACAGCACAGAAACAAACCCTTCAGTCTAACTCATCCATGCCAACCAGATACCCTAACCTAATCTAGTCCCACTTGTCAGCATTTGGCCCATATCCCTCTAAACCCTTCCTATTCATATACCCATCCAGATGCCTTTTAAATGCTGCAATTCTATGAGCCTCCACCATTTCCTCTGGCAGCTCATTTCATACACGCACCATCCTCTGCATGAAAGAATTGCCCCTTAGGTCCCTTTTATATCTTGCCCCTCTCATTCTAAAACTACTCCCACTAGGTTTCCCCACCCCAGGGAAAAGACCTTGTCTATGCCCCTCTTGATTTTATAAACCTCTATAAAGGTCACCCCTGAGGCTCTGATGCTCCAGTGAAAACAGCCCCAGCCTACTCAGCCTCTCCCTATAGCTCAAATCCTCAAACCCTGGCAACATCCTTATAAATCTTTTCTGAACCCTTTCAAGTTTCTCAACATCTTTCCGATAAGGAGATCAGAATTGCACACAATATTCCAAAAGTGGCCTAATCAATGTCCTGTACAGCCGCAACATGACTTCCCAACTCCTATACTCAATGCTCTGACCAATAAAGGAAAGCATACCAAGTGCCTTCTTCACTATCCTATCTACCTGTGACTCTACTTTCAAAGAACTATGAACCTGCACTCTAAGGTCTCTTTGTTCAGCAACATTCCCTAGGGCCTTACCATTAAGTGTCTTAGCCTTGCTATGATTTGATTTTCCAAAATGCAGCACCTCACATTTATCTAAATTAAACTCCATCTGCCACTCCTCAGCCCTTGGCCCATTTGATTAAGATCCTGTTGTACACTGAGGTTACCTTCTTCACTGTCCACTACACCTCCAATTTTGGTGTCATCTGCAAACTGACTAACTATACCTCTTATGCTCACATCCATATATTTATCATCGATCCTTGTGGCACTCCACTGGTCACAGGCCACCAGACTGAAAAACAACCGTCCACCACCACCCTCTGTCTTCGACCTTCAAGTCCGTTCTGTATCCAAATGGCTAGTTCTTCCTGTATTCAATGAGATCTAACATTGCCAACCAGTCTTCCATGGGGAACCTTGTCGAACGCCTTACTGAAGTCCATATAGATCACATCCACCGCTCTGCCCTCATCAATCCTCTTTGTTACTTCTTCAAAACACTCAATTAAGTTCCTGAAACATGGAGTTCCCATGCACAAAGCCATGCTGACTATCCCTAATCAGTCCTTGCCTTTCCAAATACATGTACTTTCTGTCTCTCAGGATTCCCTCCAACAACTTGCCCACCACCGATGTCAGGTTCATCGGTCTATCATTCCCGAGCTTTTCCTTACCACCTCTCATAAATAGTGGCTCCACGTTAGCCAACCTCCAGTCTTCTGGCACCTCATCTGTGACTATCCAGGATACCAAATATCTCAGCAAGGAGCCCAGCAATCACCTCCCTAGCTTCCCACAGAGTTCTAAGCTACATCTGATCAGGTCCTGGGGATTTATCCATGTTTATGTGTTTCAAGACATCCAGCACCTACTCCTCTGTAATACGGACCACCCACAGAGATACAATCAATCAGATCAAAGGTCAAACCTTGCATCAAAATTATTTAAGGGAGTTATGGACAGCTTAGGAATAAAACAATTCAAATCTGCTGTGTATCATCCAGAGTCACAGGGAACGCTAGAAAAGTGGCATCAGATATTAAAGACCATTTTGAGGTTTAGAGTCAAGATAATTGGGATAAGGAAATTCTATTTGTACTTTTTGCCATCATAGAACAATACAGCGCAGAACAGGCCCTTCGGCTCTCAATGTTGCGCTGACCTGTGAACTATTCTCAGCTTGTCCCCCTACACTACCCCGTCATCATCCTGGAGCTTATCCAAGGATTGTTTAAATCTCCATAATGTGGCTGAGTTGACTACATTGGCAGGTAGGGCATTCCATGCCCTTACCACGCTCGGAGTTAAGAGCCTGCTTCTGATATCTGTCTTAAATCTATCACCCCTCAATTTGTAGATTATCCCTTTTTTTGAAAAAATGGAGGGGCACAGTGATAAGAATGTTAGCAAGAAGCGTCCTGGTGATAAAAGTCGGGGTGGTGAATGCAAAACAAAGGCTAAAACACTGAAAGAGAAGCTAGATATTATAAAATGTATTGAACATATTCTCTTCTTATGTGATATAGCTCACTTAACAGGAATGAGGAAGTCTATCTTACGCACCATGATGACTATCTGTCCCTGCATTAACAATATTTTTTAAATGTACTGTGTTAAATTTACCTTTGTTTCATTGATAAATATGTGATTTAAACCTTCATTCAGGCTGTGTTATACTTTGTGTTACACTTCTGGGTAATTTTTGAGCGATCGTAAGTGATATTTTTTGCTGGTCTGCTCCTAATCCCACTTTTGCCACAGGCCCCATTATTTATATTAAGCAATTTTCTATTAAGTGATGTTTCACTGGATTTCAACTATAGTGTTATAGGCGAACTAACTGTATGAGAAATGTTAGGAACACAGGGTTTAAGTGAGAGCTGAAAAATGTGTTGTTGGAAAAGCGCAGCAGATCAGGCAGCATTCAAGGAGCAGGAGAATAGACGTTTCCGGCATAAGCCCTTCTTCAGGAAAGGGCATATGCCCAAAGAAGGGCTTATGCCCGAAACGTCGATTCTCCTGCTCCTTGGATGCTGCCTGACCTGCTGCACTTTTCCAGCTACACATTTTTCAGCTCTGATCTCCAGCATCTGCAGTCCTCACTTTCTCCTAGTTTAAGTGAGAGCAAGGTACTGAAAGAAATCAGTTTTAGTGGGAAAGGATGTTGGGGAAACCAATAGGATTGAAGGCCAATAAATGTTAAACCACATCCCAGAGTACTAAAGGAAGTGGCTCTGAAGATAGTCAATGCATTGGACATTTTCCAAGATTTTATAGATTCTAGAACAGTTGTTACACATTTGAGGGTAGCTAATGTAACCCATCTATTTAAGAAAGGAGACAGAGAGAAAACTGGAAATTATAGACTAGTGAGTGTGACATCATTAGGAAAAATGCTACTGTCCACTATAAAAGATTTAATAGCAGAATCTTTGGAAATCAGTGGCAGAAAGACATGGTCAGCATGAATTTAAAAAAGGGAAATCATACTTGACAAATTTGCTGGAGTTTTTCAAAAATGTAATTGGTAGAGTTGACTGGGGTAGCCAGTGGTTGTGATTTATTTGGACTTCCAGAAAGCTTTTGATACCGTCTCAAAGAAGAGAGAAATAAACTGCATGGAATGGGATGGACAAAAGATTGGCTGGCAGACAGGAAAAGAGTGGGAATAAACAAATCTTTCCCAAATGTCAGATGGTGATTAGTTGGGTACTGCAGGAATCATAGAGTCATTAGAGATGTACAGCAAGGAAACAGATGCTTCAGTCCAACCAGTTTATGCCGACCAGATATCCCAACCTAATCTAGTCCCACCTGCCAGTACCCGACCCATATTCCTTCAAACTCTTCCTATTCATATACCCATCCAAATGCCTCTTAAATGTTGCAATTGTACCAGCCTCCACCATTTCCTCTGGCAGCTTATTCCATACACGTACCACTGTGTGGAAAAAGTTGCCCCTGAGGTCTCTTTTATATCTTTCCCCTCTCACCCTAAACCTATGCTCTCTAGTTCTGGATTCCCCCACCCCAGGGAAAAGACTTTGCCTATTTACCCTATCCATGCCCCTCATAATTTTGTAAACCTCTATTAAGGTCACCCCTCAGCCTCTGACGCTCAGGGAAAACAGCCCCAACTTGTTCAGCCTCACCCTGTAGTTCAAATCCTCCAACCCTGGCAACATCTTTGGAAATCTTTTCTGAACCCTTTCAAGTTTCACAACATCTTTCTGATAGGAAGGAGACCAGAAAAGCACACAGTATTCCAACAGTGGTCTAAGCAATGTCCTGTACAGCCACAACACGACTTTCCATCTCCTGCACTCAATACTCTGACCAATAAAGGAAAGCATACCAAGCGCCACCTTCACTATCCTATCCACCTGCGACTCCACTTTCAAGGAGCTATGAATCTGCACTCCAAGGTCTCTTTGTTCAAGAACACTCCCTAGGACCTCACCATGAAGTGTATAAGTCCTGCTAAGATTGCTTTCCCAAAATGCAGCACGTCGCATTTATCTGAATTAAACTCCATCTGCCACTTCTCAGCCCATTGGCCCATCCTGTTGTAAATGAGGTAACCCTCTTCGCTGTCCACTACACCTCCAATTTTGGTGCAAACTTACTAACTGTACCTCTTATGCTCACATCCAAATCATTTATTTAAATGACAAAAAGTAGAGGACCCAGCACCGATCCTTGTGGCACTCCACTGGTCACAGGCCTCCAGTCTGAAAAACAATCCTCCACCACCACCCTCTGACACCTTTGAGCCAGTTCTGTATCCAAATGGCTAGTTCTCCCTGTATTCCATGAGATCTAACCTTGCTAATCAGTCTCCCATTGGGAACCTTGTCAAACGCCTTACTGAAGATCATATAGATCACATCTACCGCTCTACCCTCATCAATCCTCTGTTACTTCCTCAAAAAGTTTGTGAGACATGATTTCCCACACACAAAGCCCTGTTTACTATCCCTAATCAGTCCTTGCCTTTCCAAATACATGTACATCCTGTCCCTCAGGATTCCCTCCAACAACTTGCCCACCACCAACATCAGGCTCACTGGTCTATAGTTCCCTGGCTTGTCCTTACCACCCTTCTTAAACAGTGGCACCACGTTAGCCAACCTCCAGTCTTCCAGCACCTCACCTGTGACTATCGATGATATAAATATCTCAGCAAGAGGCCTAGCGATCACTTCTCTAGCTTCCCACAGAGTTCTAGGGTACACCTGATCATGTCCTGGGGATTTATCCACCTTTGTGTTTCAAGATATCCAGTACTTCATCCTCTGTAATCTGGACATTTTGCAAGATGTCACCATCTATTTCCCTACAGTCTATATCTTCCATATCCTTTTCCACAGTAAATACTGATGCAAAATACTCATTTAGTATCTCCCCCATTTTCTGCGGCTCCACACAAAGGCTGCCTTGCTGATCTTTGAGGGGCCCTATTCTCTCCCTAGTTACCCTTTTGTCCTTTATGTATTTGTAAAAACTCTTTGGATTCTCCTTAATTCTATTTGCCAAAGTTATCTCACGTCCCCTTTTTGCTCTCCTCATTTCCCTCTTAAGTATACTCCTACTGCCTTTATACTCTAAGGATTCACTCAATCTATCCTGTCTATACCTTACATATGCTTCCTTCTGTTTCTTAATCAAACCCTCAATTTCTTTAGTCATCCAGCATTCCCTATACCTACCAGCCTTTCCTTTCACACTAACAGGAATATACTTTCTCTGGATCCTTGTTACCTCATTTCTGAAGGCACTTAATAATATATATTAATGATTTGGTGAAGGAATTAAATGTAATACTGCAAAATTTGCAAATGCCACAACAGTGGGAGTGGTGGGGTGTGCAGAGGATGGGGTTGGCAGCTGTGAGGAGGATGCAGAATGCTTCAGTGTGGTTTGAACAAGCTGGTTGAGTGGGCAAATGCATGGTAGATGCAGTTTGATTCGGATAAATGCGAGATATTCCACTTGAGAGGGGAATGTATAATGAGACCTGGATGCCCTTAACACCAGTCACTGAAGGTAACCATATAAGTGCAGCAGGCAGTGAAAAATGGTATACTGGGCTTCGTTGTGAAAGGATTAGAGCACAGGAGCACGGACATAGTAGTGCAATTATATAGAGCCCTGCTGAGACCACACCTGGAATTTCATGTGTAGTTTTGGTCTCCTTATCTGAGGAAGGTTGTTTTTGTAGCCGAGGGAGTCCAGCAAAGGCTTACCAGACCGGTTCCTGGGATGACAGGACTGACGTATGAGCAAAGATTAAATCGATTCAGATTACATTCACTGGGGGGGTTCAGCAGAATGAGGGGGGTCTTATCGAAACCTCTAAAATTCTGACAGGTCTGGACAGGGTAGATACAGGATGTTCTTGATGATGAGGGACCCAAAGGTCACAGCCAAAGGATACAGAGTAAACCATCTAAGATTGGGTTGAGAAGGAATTGCTTTACCCCCAGAGAGTAGCAAGTCTGTGGAATTCACTTTCACAGAAAGCAGGCAAGAGCAAAACATTGTACGATTTTAGGAAGGAGTTGGATACAAAACTTGGACCAAAAGAGATCAAAGATTACAGGGAAAAAGCAGGAAAAGGCAATTGAGCTGGATAATCATTGAGCCTGGTTTGTCATTCACTAAGAGCTAAATGGCTACTTCTGATGTCTGTGTTTCAGGGAAAACATAATGGGACTTGATTAGATCAGGAATGAATTCTTAGCAGATACTTACAGGACAAGAGTAGCGGTTTTGTATTGCTAAATGTGGAACTGATTATAGAGGGAACGTGTGACCTTTAAAATGATTGAAGCACTTAGGTAAACAGAAAGGGCTATTCGCAACATTAGTTTCACATGATGTGAAGTACTTGGCTGTGTAGTCACTGTTAACCGCAGAGATCAGTTTCAAGTGCCATTGCTATAGAAATTAACATCGCTATAGAAGTTAACAAATACAGTTACACCCAAACCATAGAAACACAAGGATATGAGAATGTGAGCCGTGATGGGACAAGCGCAGTTGCGTTATAACAGTTGCTGTCACGTCTTTGCGGTTGTAACATCCATGTAATTGCCAAACTTCTGCAATAAACATTTAAAGAAGACATTGTGCAGTTCCCATGCCTGGTTATTCCTATCATTAAAAAATGCACCAAATGAATCAACTAAATTCAGTCCATTTGAATTAGTTTTAAGGGCATGAAGTAAGAGGACCACCAAAATTGATTAAGGAGAAATTAGTAAGTCAGAATTTAGAGACCACATATTTTGACTATGTGTCAAATTTTTAGGAACGATTAAATAGAGCAGGCAAGTTGGCTAGACAGCATTTATATCACAGCAATGAAACAGGAAGCAGACAAGAAAACAAAAACTCAATTAAGCCAGCGCAGATAAGGTGTTAGTGTTACTTCCAGTAATGAGCGAATCTTTAAAAGCAAGGCTTAGTGGACCTTATCAAGTCGAAAGGTAGTTGAATGAGGTGAACTATTTGATAAGGACTCCAGACAGAAGAAATCTCTGTCATGTGAGTATGCTCAAAAGGTATATTGACAGGGAAGAAAAGCAAGTTATTGGTTACAACACAGAGGAAAGATCCAAATAAAATTCAGAGGATTCTGAATTGGACATTCCTCAAATTAAATTGGACAATAAGGAAATTGTCAAAAATTGGGACAAATTATTGAGTTACCTTCTAGAGGAAAATCAAAATGACCTGTAAGAGTTGTTACTCTCACATGAGGAGATATGTGGAAATAAGCTGGGAAGTACTAACTTAATTATGCCTGATGTAGATATAGGAGATGCTGTTCCTATTAAAGCAACATTGTTATCGGCATAATCCTCTAAAATTGGCACAGGTTCAAAAGGAGATGAACACACGCTCCAAGATGACATAATTGAAGTGAGTTACAGTGACGAGCTCACCCATAGTAATGGTGCCAAAACCAGATGGTAGCCAGCAGTTGTGTGTGGATTATCGCAAGGTCAATGCAGTTGCAAAGATGAATGCATATTCGATTCCTGAAAGACTGTGTTGAGAAGGTGGGACAAGCAACTTAGAAATATAAGTTGGACTTGCTCAGAAGATATTGGCAGGTACCTTTGTCAGAAACAGCGAAGACAGTTTCGGCTTTTGTAATGCCAAATGGACTGTATCAGTTTAAAGCCTTGCCATTTGGTATGAAAAATGCGCCAGCCACATTTCACAGACTAACCAATAAGGTCATTGCTGGATTACCTAATTGTGCCATGTATATAGACGAGCTGGTGATTTTTAGCGACACATGGAAGTAACATTTGCAACACTTATCAGACTTGCTTGATCAAATTTGGAAGACAGGCTTGGTGATAAACCTGACTAAAAGTGAATTTGCCAAAGCCCAAGTCACCTTCCTGGGCCATGTTATTGGACACGCACAAATGGCCCCACAGGATGCACAAACAAAAGTAATTGGGGAGTTTCCCATACCATCGACAAAAAGAGCACTGCTATAATCCCTGGGATTGAGTGGATTCTATCAAAAATTCATACCAAATTTTAATAGTGTGGCTGCTCCACTCACTGAATTGCTAAGGAAAGGCAAGAAGCTTCAGTGAACAGTGGACAATCAGAAGGCATTTGACAGCCTGAAAGCTATGTTAACCTCTGGCCCAGTATGAGCCACACCTAATTACGCAAAGCCATTAAAGGGGGCTATCGATGCAAGTGATGTGGGTGTCAGTGCTGTGCTCTTGCAGGAAACCGGTGAGAAGATAGACAGACCCATCAAGTATTTCTCCAGGAAACTGAACATTCAGCAGTCGAAATATTCAACAGTTGAGAAGACTTTGATCTTCATGTTGGCATTATAACATTTCAATGTTTATGTTACCAGCAACGTATCTGAGACAATCATATACATTGATCATAACCCACTGATGTTTGCGGAGAAATTTAAGGATAAAAATGCCAGACTATTTAGATAGAGCTGTTACAGCCATTCAATTTGAAAATTGTGCATGTGGCAGGACAAAAAAACATGAATGCTGACACATTTTCAAGATTTGAATGACAAACAGGAGGTGTTGGGTCGCAGGAGTAAAAAAAGACAAACAGAATGTAGTAGTGCATGTTTACAGTCAATGTGATATATGTGTGTGTTATAAAGTACTGACAGTTTAGGACTAAAGGGTTTTAAAATGAAGTCATTTTTGGATATTGATATTTTAAGGGGGAGGGGGGCGGGTAAGGATAGTTATGATGATGCTGCTCCTTTAAACAAGGTTACGATGTCCTTGGTTTTTCAGAAGGTTGTAAAAGACACAGACTCTGAAAAGATTGGGTTTGAAAGGTTTTAGAGCCAATTTGATTATAGCTAACAGATACTTCCACAGGAAATGGCTTTCAAGTTTAAAAAAAAATGCTTGTACAATGAAAGTTATTATGAAGGTGTAGGTGTGTATTATACCTTTAAGAGACAGGAAGCTGGCAAGAACTGACTGAAAGCATAGAGTGTGTTGAACAATTTAAAATTGTAATAATTTGTTGAAACAAATAGCTGGGGTTGCATTGCCATCGATGCTAATGACATAGGAGTTGGAGCTGTACTGCTACAGGAAGATGATGATGGGATTGAACTGCCAGTTGACTACATTTTGAAGAAACTCAACATCCACCAGAGGAAATACTACACAATCGATAAAGAACTATTGGGTTTGATACTGGTCTTACAACATTTTAATGTGTGTATCACAAACAATGTGTCAGAGACAGTTGTGTACACAGATCTCAATTCTCTTACATTCTTGGAATGCTTTAAAGACAAGAATATGAGACTATTTTGTTGAAGTCTTATGTTACAGATTTTTACTTTACAGTTCGTACATGTTGCAGGTTATAAGAATGTAATCGCAGATGTGTTATCGTGAATTTAACTGAAAGTATAGATGAGATTGGTATCTATTCAACGTCATGTATATGTGGGAAGACATTAGTGCGAACTTAGTTTTGTCATTTGTATGCCATGGTCATGTGGTTAAGGAATGGAGAAAAAAAATGATGCCATCGTTTCATATGATGGTTCATTTTTTCCTTAAGAGGGGAGGTGTTATGAAGATGTAAGTCTGTATGGTACCTTTGAGAGAGAGAGAGAGAGAGAGAGAGAGAGAGAGAGAGAGAGAGAGAGAGAGAAAGAGAAAGCTGGCAAGGACTGAAAGCACAGAATGTGCTGAACAATTTAATAGTATAACATTTGGTTAAAAAATATAGCTGGAGCTGCATTTCCATGGAACAAAAACAAATTCAAATTCAGCCAGTTTAAATTATGCCTCAGATACCAAAATCCAATTGAATTTGAATCTTACTGTTTGGGATGACATCAACCCAATGAAATGATCTGATGCTTTGGGAATTTTGAACAGTTAGGGGGAGAACAGCAAAGAGCACCAACAAGTACAGACTGCTAGCCGAGTAACTCTCTGAAAGGTAACTGTCCATAAGAAAAGTTGTGCACCAGAAGACTAAGAAGTGATGACCCAGGAAAATACAAAGGAAAATCTACAAATGAGACTCGACAAAGCTGGCTGGTTTTGAATCATGATTTTTTTTGTAAATCTTAATTGGGTTTGTCTTAAAATTGAAATAACATTGTAGAGTGGGAGGGAAAAGATAGGTTTAAGATAAAGGAGTTGTTGTTTTAATGTTCTCTTTTGGACTTCAAGAATAAAATTGTTAATGTTTACATTAAATACTGAGATCTGTAATGGTTCTTTGCCTCAAAATTTAACAGATTACGGTGTGAGGTGAGCTTCTCTGTGTGTTGGGTTTAAATTAGCAGATGGGTTTACCCCATGTCATAACAGAGGAGTGGCCAGTTCTCTCAGCTCAGATTTTCTATGGTTTGATTTGGTTTTTGGCAGTCTGGCTGTTCACTGAAACCAGTCAGGCAATAGTAAAAACTGCTCGACCCAAAGAAGCAGGTACAGGCTGATCCTTCTCTCTCACTCTGACATCTCTCCTGTAACACCCTGTGTTTGATTTTACCTTTTGTGCCAAGGGGTATTTAAGGGGATTGTTGCAAGTATTTAGAATAGCATCATTAAGTTGGAATGATCTGTTCGGTTTTCAGATAGATTAACTTATTCAGTATTCCATTCTCTTTTGTTTGTTTCATTCGGTAATCTTGTAAATAAATCATTTTGTTTAAAACTATGGTTTGACCAACTACATTCCCCTGGAATGCCTGCATTACACCTGCTTAAAACAACTAGCAAAGTTCGGGTCTGGGCTACTTTCTTGAAATGTTTTGAGGGGGTCTGGTCTGGCCCATAACATTGTACAGCTGAAATTTCTCCCTCTCGTCAGTAATGGTGGAGAAATTCAATGAATATTATCTTACCTGTTCAAATGAATAAAGGCCAGCTTGTTGTCCCAGTTTCACCATGTCTTCCATAAGAGCTTTTTTAAAAGCCTAAATCAAAGCAAACTGTTAAGTAATATTCAACTTGAACCATGCGCAGAAACTAAAACATCTTCTTCATTTTTTTATTGTTAAAGCAGTTACAGGAAATATAACTTTTCATTTTTATTTAAACAATACTTGTGCAGATATTACTGGGATATCTGCTTTTCATAGGTACAACTTACCTTTTTTTGTAGTGTGTGATCTATTTTGTTTAGTTCAAACTATATTAAAAATATAATGTGGTAAATTTGTTGATATAGGAACTCCAGTCACCAATTTCTTGGCAGAATTAGGGCAAGCAGGGACAAGGCTGCTGAGGAGAAAAACACTGATCCTATCTCCATACATTTCTCCAATATTTCCAACAGCCGGACAGTCTGCAATCATCCAGGGTAAGCAAAAGCTGAAACTGAAACAGATCCCAGATGCGAACATGGAATATGTAGGATATTGGATGGAATCTTCTGGGTTAGTGAATGTCTTGCATGTTGCATTGGAACAGTCATTCTTACTCTCCGATGAATGAGCCACCATAGTGACACAGTGACTAGCACTGCTGCGTCACAACGCCAGGGATCCATGTTCGATTCCAGCCTTGGGTAACTGTGTAAACTCCACACAGACATTCTCCCTGTGTCTGTGTGGGGTTCCTCTGGATGCTCTGGTTTCCTCCCTCATTTAACCATGATGCATGTGGGGTTGTAGGCGCTGGGTCTGCATAGGATGCTCCTCAGAGGGTTGGTGCAGACTTGAATGGTCTCTTTCTACACTGTAGGGATTTTATGATTTACCCCATCAGGCAATGAAATAAACAATATTTGACCTTTCTGTTGACCAAGAATTCTGAGATAGGATACTGCACCCATCGAGAGCTGCCAGCTAATCATAGGGTGGCAGCTCAAGAACTCTACAATGTCACAAAGGAAGAAGGCCATGGCTGCTGCTGAGCCAGAGTCCCAGAAGTGAGAATCAACCCAAGGACAACTGTGGGCATTACTGGGGAGGGTCAGAGGTCATAGAAAGCTGTCAGTGACTTCTTCCCTGCCCCATGTCCATAGATTATGCAAAACATTATTGCAGGTTCAGCCCAGCCCATCGATCCAGCTACCAATTTACATGCAGCCCGCACAGTTTTATTGTCAGATCGATTGCCTGTCATTTCTCTTATCTGCTGCTGAAAAAACAGCAGACCGAAAATGCTCTTCTAGTGGTTGCTACTTGGCTATTCTACAGGGTCTTTAATGGAGTGGGAAGATGACCCATGGGCCTTTTTACCTTGGGAAGAAGCTGAAAGGCATTGGGTATTAGTCCTGACCACTGAACATTTGAGGTCTCCAGCCTCCAGGAGGCCAGGAACATTCTGCCCATTGATTGAGAATGTTGAAATCATGCAGTACTGCTTTTTGGCCAGTAGGGATCACCCAATTAACACTACATAATAGCAGTATAGAAATAAAGTCCTGCATAACAAGGTTCAAACGTGCTGTGTGGTCTACATATACGATTTTAAAACATACCTCTGATTTAGCTAGTTCTGCATAAGAATGTTCAAATCCCTTTTTCCTTGCCCAGGCTTCTGTGACTTCAGGATCAGGTACAACAATACCCACCAAGAAGGACTGTACCAAAACAGGGAAAGCATTAAACAGAATTTTAAAAGTGCAATCCAGTTAAGTTCAAATATCAACCAACTTTCCCTTGCTTACATGAGAAGGAACTTACAGCAAAATTCAATATTGAACATTGAAACCATATACAAAGTTAATGTAACATCAGAAACCCTGATATTATGTAATTATCTTTTGGGCTAATATGTTCTTTTGCATGTTCTAACTTCTCGTCAGTGTAGAAGATTTTTGTAACTTGTTTTCAAGTTACTCATTTTCCTCTTATCTTCCTTCGTCTATTGAAGATCACTGCCTTCATTAGCTGCCTGTCACAGTACAATGCGAGCTCATTATGATGAATATTGATATATTTAATGTCTCACAACGCTTCCGTTGTAAATACAGAACTACACAAAAAGAAAATCAGAAGCACAGGAAGAGAAAATTCAAGAAATTAATCAAGGTAAAATATGTTTTAAAATTAAGTAATATTAAACAGATTACATATCTGATTAATGAGGAGGTACAAATTGTTATTGTTTATTTTATTCTTGAAATATTAATAATCCATAGTTACCTGCAAACTATCTCCATGGACATACACTTGGGCTACAGGCTCACTCCGTACATAGATATTCTCAATTTTCTCTGGTGCAATGTACTCTCCCTGAGCAAGTTTGAATATGTGTTTCTTTCGGTCTATGATTTTTAAAGTGCCATTCTGTATATAATGAAACAAAACAATAATCCACAATAATTCAATCATTACCTCCAATATAAAATCACAATATTACTCCTGAATAAGGAAGATGGATGTACCAGAATTACAAACTCAGCTCCCAAACTAGATATGGACATGTCTGAGCACACAACATTCACAAAATCTCAGAAACTGCACTGCCTTAGATGAAAGTGCTGCCTGTTACAGTGTGCTATACATTATTCAATGATGTGGTTGGTCTATTATGGTATTACTCTAGGACATAAAAGTTTCTACTTTTTTTAGCACAGACTTTCAGGTGCAGTACTTAGGGAACATTCATGTGTTGGAAATGATGCCATTTTGATTGTGTTGTCATTTGAAGCCATGCCTTATAAAAAGAAAATGTTTTGGATTTAGTTTGGTGAGGAGGGTTGATCGACTCTACTCTTTTTAAAACACCTTCAATTCCCGACTCAGGCGACTGACTGTGTGGAGTTTGCACATTCTCCCCGTGTCTGCGTGGGTTTCCTCCGGGTGCTCCGGTTTCCTCCCACAGTCCAAAGATGTGCGGGTCAGGTGAATTGGCCATGCTAAATTGCCCATAGTGTTAGGTTAAAGGGGTAAATGTAGGGGTATGGGTGGGTTGCGCTTCGGCGGGTCGGTGTGGACTTGTTGGGCCGAAGGGCCTGTTTCCACACTAAGTAATCTAATCTAATCTAATCTAAAGTAATCTAATCTAATCTAACCTTTGTCAACTTCAACAAATATTCTTATTTCTTTATCAGCATTCAAAAATTTAAATGTAATTAACTAGATCATAATGATGGAGCCAATTAATTACAGTACAAGGTTTTCTCAAGTGAAAGGAAAAGGAATTTTATTACTTACTATCTACCCAGGGAAACAAAAAAAGCATCTAACACAAAGACAAACACAGGCATTCAGCTGAAAAACAATGTTGGGTGCAAGGGAAGGTAAACGCAGTTACATTTTAAAATTTCTTAGAATCTTTGTGATTTGGAGATGCCGATGTTGGGCTGGGGTGTACAAAGTTAAAAATCACACAACACCAGGTTATAGTCCAATAGGTTTAATTGGAAGCACACTAGCTTTTGGAGCAAGATTTGTGAAGGTTTGTTTATAGTGTTGTGGTTGGAGTGCAAACAAGCACATAGATCTAGATGCCATCTATCAACCCCTGAGAAAACAAACAGGAAATGACATCACCACAAACCCCAGGAACCCCATCCAGGAGAAAGATATAAATAGAAAGCAGGAGAACAGCTTCGCTTCACTTGGAGGTTGCCACTGATGATGTTACCGAGCCAGGTAATGAAACGTCTGGATATCAAACCTACAGCTCAGCGAGCAAACCTACACCCTAAAGTCCTGATGAAGGAGCAACGCTCTGAAAGCTAGTGTGCTTCCAATTAAACCTGTTGGACTATAACCTGGTGTTGTGTGATTTTTAACTTAGCATCTTTGAGATCTGAAAATGACTTAAGTCCCAACTGTTTAGCTGTTGCACTGTTTCTTCAGCAGTGGTAAAGTTTGCAGTTCTTTTTCAGAGAATGGTGGTTGCTTCAAGTTGCATTTTCACCAGGCTTTGACTTTTAAAGTTAGAGAGTGGGAGTGGGAGTGGGAGTGGGAGAGTGGGGGGGGGGGGGGGCGAGTGGGAGAGGGATTGAGAGGAGGGAGGCAGGCAGAGAGAAGGAAAGGGAAAGACAGAGAAGGGAGACAGACAAAGAGGGGGAAGGGAAAGAGGCTTCCAATTCTTGCTTGCAAATCCATTGCTTCTTGTTTCTGCCCTATCACTTTCATCCCAATGTGTAACACAAATTCCAGAATTGACACAGATGAGTTTCATGCCCTCTTACAACTGCGTTAATTCTGGTTCAAATTGATCCTTGTTTACTGATGGTTCCATTAACTTAGCTCAACCTGATCAATTGACCATAGCACACATTATAGGCACCTGTCATTTTTAAAAGCCACTTAAGTCCATGAAGCTCTTACATATTAAAATCAAGTAATGGAATATTGATATTCCACATTTATGGTTATCAAAACAGGTTGCAAATTCTGAACTGACTTTTTAAAGAGATCAACATGCCACACTCCAGCTGAGGGTGCTGAACATTTATGTCACTATATTGTCTACATTTCAACTCTACTGAAATGAAGATAATGAGCTGTGTTTTACCAAAAAAAGCCAAGTGCCAATTTTGGCAGGTTTCACGCATGGTTTCTGTCCATCAACCTTAGCAGGTTTTTTTCACATCATCTTCTTGAATACTCCTCACAACTCTGTACATATCACCCTGTTACTTTCGTCTTATTCTCTCAGTCACCACAGACAAAGGACTAGTCATTGCCAGAACCTCCCAGAACGCCTGGCACTTGTATTATCATTAAAGGCGAGAGTGCAACTGGTAAGAGGCTTGCAGCGGACCGAAACATTTGTATTATTTGCCCTTGACATGTTGAGTAGAGGAAAAGTTTCACCCTGCTTTGTGAACGGGGATTTGGAGGTGCTGGTGGGTGAACAGTGCGTACATTTGCTGCTCATGGTGTGTGCACCGAGATGCTGGTGATTGGAGGAGGTCTGGAATAGCAAATGACGATCTAGAGTTGCCAGGTTACTGCTTTGACTTGGAGATTCTAATTGTCATCATCTAGCTTCCATCTGGTAAATAGGAAAATGTGAAATGGCTTAATAGTGAGGTGAGAAGATGTAATAAGGACACCAATGCATACAAATACACCTCTCACCATTCATTAGCAATAATCACATCTCGCTGTTCAATATTTGGTTGGAAAATGGGACTTTTTGTTATCAATGGTAAGAAGCCTATGCAACCACCCGACATGATTCTCCCAATTTTGTTCCCAATGTTGGTGCCTTTCAGTGCCTTTCTACTTAGCATGTCTGCAAATCCACACAGAGAATAAATGCTTTGCAATAGAATGAATGGACAGCATCTCCTTGACCTTTAGTAAAGCATCCAAACAATCACCTGGGTAATCATAAAAGTGAAGACACATCAGTAAACGTAACTATTTAGCCAATGGGTTTTTTTGTTGTGAAAGAAATGTGCTCAGACGTAACGTTATCATGCAAAGCAGGCAACTAGAAAATACATCATGATCCATATTGAATCACTGGTTAGTTGGAGAGAGTGCATGTGAATTAGGAACAGAAGTAGGTCTTTTGGCCTCAAATGCTACACCACTGGCTAATCTGTTTGTGTTTTGAATTTCATATTCCTATTTACTCTTGAACACCTTTAATTCTCTGGCCTAACAGAAATCTAGCTTACTCCATTTTAAAAGTATTCAATGACCACCCAGCTCCATCACCTACTGAGGCAGAGAGAGTTCCAAAGTCACACAGCCCTCAGAAATAAATTCTCATCACTTCCATCCTAAAAGGGTGACCCTTCAATTTTAAAATAGTGCTCACTAATTCTGGGGCTCCCCCATAATAAGAAACATCACTTTCACACCTGTGTTGTTAAACCAGTCAGAATTTTATGCACTTCAACTAAATTACACCTCAATCCTTCTAAACTCCAGTGATAACAAACTCATCCAACTATCCCCATTAAGGAAGCAGCTCATTCCAAATAACAATCAAGTAAACCTCCTCTGAAGTGCCTTCAGTGCACTTACATCCTTCCTCAAATTAGCCAACCAAAACTACACACAGTATTTGAGATAAAGTCACACCAATGTCCAATACAACTGGAGCACAACATGCTTTATGTTATGTTTAAACCTTCATTGGATAGGATAGCATTCCATTTGTCTTCTTAATTATTACAATGCCTGTAAACTCTTGTGACACATGAACTAAAGCTGTAGTCTCCATCTCACTGACTGAGTGTAGTCTCTCTGACAGCTGATCTTACCGACTGCCCTTGTTCTCTTGCCCCCCACATACATTGATTGTCATGACGCCTGATTCCAGAAATGTGCAGCCAGAGACAAATTATGCTTTTAACAGGTTTTGCTAACTTTTTGCATCGGGTTTCAGTTTGGGTCCAGATGGACCTCCATCACAGGATAAAGTAAATCTTTTGGTGACAATGTCAACAAATGAAGAAATATACTAAGATCTGACGTGCGAAGCCAGTATATTACAATACCAGAAAAATAAAAAGGCTATTTTTATACACACTCTCTCTCCCTCTCTCTCTCCCACATTCTCCCCCCAATCTCTCTCTCTCTCTCCCACATGCCACCGTGGGCGGCCCGGTGGTTAGCACTGCTGCCTCACAGCGCCAGAGACCCGGGTTCAATTCCCGACTCAGGCGACTGTCTGTGTGGAGTTTGCACATTCTCCCAGTGTCTGCGTGGGTTTCCTCCGGGTGCTCCAGTTTCCTCCCACATTCCAAAGATGTGCAGGTCAGGTGAATTGGCCATGCTAAATTGCCCGTAGTGTTAGGTAAAAAGGGGTACATGTAGGGGTATGGGTGGGTTGCGCTTCGGCGGGTCGGTGTGGACTTGTTGGGCCGAAGGGCCTGTTTCCACACTAAGTAATCTAATCTAATCTATTTAAGCCATCCTGTCCATGTGGACTCTGCAAGAGCAGCTATCAACTTTCTGGACGTTCCAGAGCTGCAGATCCAGAGCCTGCCTGCAGAGTGGTAGGGTAATGGCCTGAACTACAATATGAGCAATAATGATGAGCAAAGTCATAGAGATGTATAGCATGGAAACAGACCCTTTGGTCCAACCAGTCAACACAAATTTCATGCAGAACGGGAAAATTAATTTTTGTTCACAACTGTAGAAGAGCTTCTGCCTTAAATATTGCCAAATATATCAATAAATTAAAATGGGAATTTGGGACAACACCACACAATGATGCACAGTAGATTCAAGGGTAGTTTTCCCTTGAATAGCAAACTTTGGATAAAGAAAGTTGACAAGGTGAGGCCATTTTGAAAGCTCAACAGTGTTTTTCCCATTATGGCAGCAGCAAAAGACAAGGCCTGAACTGAAACAGCATTTGGTATTTGCCATCTACTGGCCAGACAGAATAACATCATTCACAGGTGGCAAAGTAATTAAAGGAACAATGACTGTAATTAGATTAGATTACCTACAGTGTGGAAGCAGTCCACACCGACCCTCCGAAGAGTAACCCACCCAGACCCATTTCCCTCTGACTAATTGACCTAACACTATGGGGCAATTTAGCACAGTCAATTCACCTGACCTGCACATCTTTGGACTATGGGAAAAAACCGGAGCACCCGCACAGGGAGAATGTGCAAACTTCACACAGACAGTCGCCCAAGGCTGGAATCGAACCTGGGACCCTGGTGCTGTGAGGCAGCAGTGCTAACCATTGAGCCACTGTGCTGCCCCTCATGGTTGCTGGCTCTTTACTCAAAGACTTAGGACCAAACAGGTCACAATAACAGCAATCCAGAATAAGTCACTAGGTGTTTCCACAGTTACAAGCTGAGTGTAATCATTTCTGAAGGTATCTTTCAGCAATTACAGAAAGACATTGAATTACTGTGAATGCTTCTCTCTGCATTTGATGAATCCAATCAACATGACCAAAACAGTTTAGCTGATTGTTTGTGTGTGCATGGTTTTTACAGCCATGACAACGAAAGAGGATCTTCTCATTCTTTTGCCCCTTAAAGTGAGAAGAAGGGAAGATGTCTAAAATAAATTGAAAAAAGGTATGTGCATGAGAAGAACATAGCAATGAAGAAACTGATTTCCATCACAACTGACAGTACATCTGCTATACTTGGTGCAAATGCAGGCTTTGTTGCATTTTGCAGAAATGGCCCTGATCGCCTCTCTTTTGTCAATTCTCACAGAATCCATCAACATGCAATAGCAAGTTACGTTTTGGCTTTTTCTCATGTAATGACAGTTAAGACTGTAAACTTGATTTGAGTAAGATCCCTTCAGCATAGCTTGTTTAAATCCTTACTCAAAAAAATTAATGCTACCTATAGAGAATTAGTCCTCCATGCTGATGCGAGGTTACATCGAGGGAAGGTCCTGCAAAGATTTTTCAATTTGATGGCTGAATTCATCATTTTTCTTATAGCAAGGAAAGTAGTGTGCAATGAACTGCCAGACAAGGTATATTGCTCAACTTTGGGTTCCTTATAGACAGAACAGTTCAGCTCATTCAGTTTTGATATTATCTACAGGAAAAAGGACAGAGACATAGTGCGTATGATCAGCGCTACCAACATAAGAACTAGGAGCAAGAGTAGGACATCCAGCCCTCTGAGCCTGCTCCGCCATTCAATAAGATCATGGCTAATCTTTTCATCAGGTCCACTTACCCACGTTTTCACCATATCCCTTAATTCCTTTATTTTTCAAAAACGTATCTACCTTAGCTTTAAAAGCAATCACAGAAGTAATGTCACTACTTCCCTGGCCAAGGAATTCCATAGATTAACAACCCTCTGGTGAAGAAGTTCCTTGGCTGTTCCGTTCTAAACCTGCTTCCTCTAATTTTGAGCCCACGGCCTCTTGTCCTAGTCTCACCCACCAGTGGAAACATTCTATCTATCTCTATTTTATCGATTCCCTTCATAATTTTATATAATTCTATAAGATTCCCCACACCCCCCCCATTCTTCTAAATTCCAATGAATAAAAACCCAATATACTCAGCCTCTCCTCCTAAGCTAACCACCTTAACACCAGAATCAACCTAGTGAACCTCCTCTGCACCCCCTCCAGTGCCAGTGCATCCTTTCTTAAATAAGGAGACCAAATCTGCACACAGTACTCCAGGTGTGGCCTCACCAGCACCCTATACACTGCAACATAACCTCACAGCTATTAGCTCAACCCCTTTCGCAATGAAGGACAAAATTCCATTTGTCTTTCTAATTACTTGTTGTACCTGCAGACCAACCCTTCTGCAATTCATGCACAAGGACACCCAGGTCCCAATGAATTCATTCAAATTGAAACTAGATCTGTAGTCATCCTAATTTAAAAATATAGTGCTTTAACACTTCAAGTATGGAGAAAACACTAGAAAAATAAAATCAAACACAAAGATAAATTATTCCACTCAGAAACCTTTGATCCACACTTGGAATTTAGTAAATGAATCCAACAGATGTTTTCAGGAACTAGATGCAATTGAACAAACCATCATGTTTGTCTGAATTCCATTCTTTCAAATTGACATTAGTGGGTTGGCTACCAAATGCCATTAGCTACAAAAATAAAGTGCTAGGGAAACTCTGCAGGTCTGGCAGCAGCTTGCTCTAAACTTCACTGCAGCAAGCTGGAGGCAGAAATGTTGGCATGGAAACAGTGGCAAGCAATTAGAAGCTTGGGGTCAGTTTATAGATACAGCAAAGGTGTTTGACGAAGCTCAATCTGTGTTTTGTCTCCCCAGTGTAGAGGAGACCACATTGTGAGCAGCAAATATTTGCCAGGAATTGGTATTGGAGAGACTGTTAGGTCTGAAGGCTGATAAGTCCCCGGGGCCTGATGGTTTACATCCCAGGGTACTGAAGGAGGTGGCTCAAGAAATCATGGATGCATTGGTGATTATTTTCCAGAGTTCGATAGATTCAGGATTAGTTCCTGCGGATTGCAGGGTGGCTAATGTTGTACCACTTTTTAAGAAAGGAGCAAGAGAGAAAGCAGGAAATTATAGAGCAGTTAGTCTGACTTCAGTGGAGGGAAAAGATGCTAGAGTCAATTATAAAGGATGAAATTACGACACATCTGGATAGCAGTAACAGGATAGGTCAGAGTCAGCATGGATTTATGAAGGGGAAATCATGCTTGACTAATCTTCTGGATTTTTTTGAGAATGTAACTCTGAAGATGGACAAGGGAGATCCAGGGGATGTAGTGTACCTGGACTTTCAGAAAGCCTAAGTCCCACATAGGAGGTTAGTGAGCAAAAGTAGGGTGCATGGTATTGGGGGCAAAGTACTGAATTGGATTGAAAATTGATTGGCTGACAGGAAACAAAGAGTAGTGATAAACTGCTCCCTTTCGGAATGGCAGGCGGTGACCAGTGGTGTGCCGCAGGGATCAGTGCTGGGACCACAGCTTCTTACAATATATATTAATGATATAGAAGATGGTATTAATAGTAACATTAGCAAATTTGCTGATGATACAAAGCTGGGTGGCAGGGTGAAATGTGAGGAGGATGTTAGGAGATTACAAGGTGACCTAGACAGGTTAGGTGAGTGGACAGATGCATGGCAGATGCAGTTTAATGTGGATAAATGTATGGTTATCCACTTTGGTGGCAAGAACAGGAAGGCAGATTACTACCGAAATGGAGTCAAGTTAGGTAAAGGGGCAGTACAAAGAGATCTGGGTGTTCTTGTACACCAGTTAATGAAGGTAAGCATGCAGGTACAGCAGATAGTGAAGAAAGCTAATAGTATGCTGGCCTTCATAACAACTGGGATTGAGTATAGAAGCAAAGACGTTCTTCTGCAGCTGTACAGGATTTTGGTGAGACCGCACCTGGAATATTGTGTGCAGTTCTGGTCTCCAAATTTGAGGAAAGACATTCTGGCGCAGCGTAGGTTCACAAGGTCAATTCCTGGAATGGCGGGACTATCTTATATTGAAAGATTGGAGCAACTGGGCTTGTATACCCTGGAGTTTAGAAGACGGAGAGGGGATCTGATTGAGACGTATAAGGATTGGACACTCTGGAGGCAGGAAACATGTTTCCGCTGATGGGTGAGTCCCGAACCAGAGGACACAGCTTAAAAATAAGAGGTAGGCCATTTAGGACAGAGATGAAGAGAAACGTCTTCACCCAGAGAGTGATGAGTGTGTGGAATGCTCTGCCCCATAAGGCAGTAGAGGCCCAGTCTCTGGATTTGTTTAAGAAAGAGTTGGATAGAGCTCTCAAGGATAGTAGAATCAAGGGTTTATGGAGATAAAGCAGGAATAGGATACTGATTGAGGATGATCAGCCATGATCATAATGAATGGTAGTGCAGGCTCGAAGGGCAGAATGGCCTACTCCTGCAACTATTGTTTCTTGTCAAATACAGTGGACTAACGAATGAAGTGTAGATAAATCACTGCTTCACCTGCAAGTTGTGCCTAGGACGTTGGATAGGGAGGAGGAAAAGAGCTTGCAAACTGGAGGAACTATGCATCATCTTCTGCATAGAGCCCTCAGGACTATACGTTGAGTTTAACAATCTCAGAGTGTGAACCTCTGTGCTACTTATGCACTCACACATCCCCAGATCCTGTTCTATACATTGCTCCCAGAACAGCCAATCCATTTTCAATTATTCACAATTCCCATTAACACCTATTCAACATTTATTTATTCCCTGGTTTACTATCAACAATGCCTTTGTCGGCCTTTTTTCCCCCCACTTTCTCTCTGGGCACCTCTTCCATCTATTTGGCTCACCCACCCCACTCCCCGTCAGTACAAATGTCACTTTTTTTCCAGCTGTTTTCATTTCTGACAAAAGGGTCACTGGACTCAAAACATTAGCTGTGTTCCTCTCTCTATCCATTGATCCTGCCAGGCTTGTTAAGTTTCTCCAGCACTTTGTTTTTGTTTTAGATTTCCAGTGTCTGCAGTTCTTTGTTTTACTATATCTGACATACTGATTCGATATACCTAGGGCTGAGGGATAAAGTGGAGAGGTGAAATGAGATATAGAGGTGGTGAATGGGAACATAGCGAAGTTTCACAATTCTTCCACAACTGACATTACTAAAATAGCTTGTCCAGCAAACTCAACATTGCCATTTGTGATAGTGTATGTGAAAATTGTTTGTTGTTATATTTTCTACATTACAAAACTGTTTCATACACCATAGATTGACATCTTGTGGATATAAGTACAATGTGTTTTTTTAACAAACTCCATTTTGGGCAGCCACGTTTTGGAGAAAACTTTAAAGCAAAATATTGCCTGTTCCACTGATTCACATTGACATTAAAGGTGCCGTGCAAGACATTTCTCCATCAACCAATTCCATCAAGAAATACCATTAACAGATCGATTGATCCATTAAGTAGACATGTCTGCTGTTTTGGCTTTCTTACACTGAAAATGGTAGCATTAAATTCTTAGCTGTCAGGTCTAAGGCTGCCATCCAGACTAATTTCATTTTTTTTTTAAACCAGCAATCAATATTTTATCGGTTGCTTTCAGCTATTTACTGGTGGGCAGCTTTAAATAAAAACTGTGATCCACAGAGTTTGCTTTGTACTTTGGTACTTTGTACTGCTGTGATACTTGCCAAATAAATGCATCTGCTTTTGATGTTTCCATATTCCATCAGCTTGATATTAAATTGATAATTTACTACACAATACTTCATTGCAGCTAACTTTGCCCAAAATACCTTAAACTGGAGTCCTGAAAATCACAACGAACAAATGTGACAAGCCTTTCTGTAAAATTATTAATTCCTTCACTTAACCCAACTTTAAAAATTTAGCAACATCACAACAATTATATCATAATTCATTTGGTCCTTGAAGAATATTGGTCAACTCCAGGTATCACAAAGCTGTTCTTTTTTGTCAAAGTTACTGTGTTCCTTGATTATTTTCAGAGGGGTTGTAAAACAGACCAACCTCTGAAATGGCAGAGTTGGTGCAAAGATGAATGGTTTATTGGGGCCCTTTTTGTTTACCCTTAAACAGATGATACCTCAGGCCAAAGGCTTTCATATTTTAGAAATAACTTGTACAATGAAAAGGGAGTGGCCAGTCCTGGCGGCTGAGGTTTTTTGGTTCAGTTCAGCAGTTGCATGTGTAAAGAAAGGCTGGATACTTTCTCTCCTTCTGCTCTTCTGATTTCGAACTGAGAGTTGCCTATACCATATTTTACTGTGTGTGCTAAGGGATGTGGGTGTTTTCGGATCAGCATCATTAAGTTGGGTTTGGATAGGATAAGTTATCGGGTATTCTATTTTCTGTTCTTTGTGTTTCATTCTATAATTTTGGAAATAAATTTTGTTAAGTTTAAAGCTTGGCAGTCAACCCAGCCAATTTATACCAGGAATATCCACTACACACCTAGCTAAACAAATAGCAACGATACGGTCTGGGCTACCTGCTTAAAGAAGTTTTGAAGGGTCTTGTCTCATCCATAACACAGGTAGCTGTACAAATAGACAAAGCATACAACTCCAATAAACACAATTGTTTCTTCGAGTCATAGTCATAGAGACGTACAGCATGGAAACAGACCCTTCGGTCCAACCCATCCAAGCCGACCAGATATACCAACCCAATCTAGTCGCACCTGCCAGCACCCGGCCCATATCCCTCCAAACCCTTCCTATTCATACACCCATCCAAATGCCTCTTAAATGTTGCAATTGTACCAACCTCCACCACTTCCTGTGACAGATCATTCCATACACTTATCACCCTCTGTACCCTCATCAATCCTCTTTGTTACTTCTTCAAAAAACTCAATCAAGTTTGTGAGACATGATTTCCCATGCACAAATGATGTTGACTATCCTTAATCAGAGTCCTTGCATTTCCATATACATGTACACCCTGTCCCTCAGGATTCCCTTCAACAACATGCCCACTACTGGCATCAGGTTCACTGGTCTTTAGTTCCCTGGCTTGTCCTTACCACCCTTCTTAAACAGTGGCACCACGTTAGCTAACCTCCAGTCTTCTAGCACCTCACCTGTGACTATCGATGATACAAATATCTCAGCAAGAGGCCCAGCAATCACTTCTCTAGCTTCCCACAGAGTTCTAGGGTACACCTGATCAGGTCCTGGGGATTTATCCACCTTTATGCATTCAAGACATCCAGCACTTCCTCACCTGTAATTTGGACATTTTCCAAGGTGTCACCATATATTTCCCTACTGTCTACATCTTCCATATCCTTTTCCACAGTAAATACTGATGCAAAATACTCATTTAGTATCTCCCCCATTTTCTGTGGCTCCACACAAAGGCTGCCTCACTGATCTTTGAGGGACCCTAGTTACCCTTTTGTCCTTAACGTATTCTCCTTAATTCTATTTGCCAAAGCTATCTCATGTCTCCATTTTGCCCTCCTGAATTCCCTCTTAAATATACTCCTACTGCCTTTATACTCTAAGGATTCACTCGATCTATCCTGTCTACCTGACATATGCTTCCTTCCTTTTCTTAACCAAACCCTCAATTTCTTTAGTCATCCAGCATTCCCTACACCTACCAGCCTTTCCTTTCACCCTAACAGGAATATACTTTCTCTGGATTGTGGTTCTCTCATTCTGGAAGGCTTCCCATTTTCCAGTGGTCCCTTTACCTGCAAACATCTGCCCCCAATCAGCTTTCGAAAGTTCTTGCCTAATACCATCAAAATTGGCCTTTCTCCAATTTAGAACTTCAACTTTTAGATCTGGTCTATCCTTTTCCATCACTATTTTAAAACTAATAGAATTATGGTCACTGGCCCCAAAGTACCCTCCCACTGACACCTCAGTCACCTGCCCTGCCTTATTTTCTAAGAGTAGGTCAAGTTTTGCACCCTCTCTAGTAGGTACATCCACATACTGAATCAGAAAATTTTCTTGCACACACTTAACAAATTCTTCTCATCTAAACCCTTTAACACTATGGCAGTCCCAGCCTATGTTTGGAAAGTTAAAATCCCCCACCATTACCACCCTATTATTCTTACAGATGGCTGAAATCTCCTTATAAATTTGTTTCTTAATTTCCTTCTGATTATTAGGAGGTCTATAATACAATCCCAATCAGGTGATCATTCATTTCTTATTTCTCAGTTCCACCCAAATAACTTCCCTGGTTGTATTTCCAGGAATATTCTCCCTCAGTACAGCTGTAATGCGATCTCTTATTAAAAACGCCACTCACCCTCCTCTCTTGCCTCCCTTTCTATCATTCCTGTAGCATTTGTATCCTGGAACATTAAGCTGCCAGTCCTGCCCATCCTGGAGTCATGTTTCTGTAATAGCTATGATATCCCAGTCCCATGTTCCTAACCATGCCTGGAGTTCATCTGCCTTCCCTGTTTGGCCCCGTGAATTGAAATAAATGCAGTTTAATTTTGTAGTCGTACTTTGTCCCTGCCTGCCCTGACTGTTTGACTCACTTCTGTTCTCAACTGTATCAGTCTCAGATTGACCTCTTGCCTCATTATCTACCTTGGTCCCACCCCCCCATCTTACTAGTTTAAATCTTCCCAAGCAGCTCCAGCAAATTTCCCTGCCAGTATATTAGTCCCCTTCCAATTTAGGTGCAATCCGTCCTTCTTGTACAGGTCACTTCTACCCTGATAAAGATTCCAATGATTCAAAAATGTGAATCCTTCTTCCATATGCCAGTTCCGCAGCCATGCATTCATCTGCTCTATCCTCCTATTCCTGCCCTCACTAACTCTTAGGAGTAATCCAGATATTACTAATCGAGGACCTCCTTTTTAAATTCCTACCTAACTCTCTGTAATCTCCCTTCAGAATCTCAACCTTTTCCCTTCCTATGTCGTTGGTTCCAATGTGGACAATGACCTCTTGCTGGCCCCTCTCCCCCATGAAAACATTCTGCACACTCTGAGACATCCTTGATCCTGGCACCAGGGAAGCAACACACCATTCTGATTTTTCACTGCTGACTACAGAAACATCTGTCTGTACTTTGGACTAGAGAGTCTCCTAACACAATTGATCTCTAGGAATCAGACATATCCCTCGTTGCATTAGATCCAGTCTCAATACCAGAAACTTGGCTGTTCGTCTACATTCCCCTGAGAATCCATCCCCCACTACATTTTCCAAAACAGCGTATTTGTTTGAAATGGGTATAGCCACCAAAGACTCCTGCACTAGCTGCCTACCTCTCTTACCTTTCCTGGAGTTAACCCATCTATGTGACTGTATCTGTGACTTTCCCCCCTTCCTACAACTCCCATCCATCACATACTGTTGTTGAAAATTCCTCATTGCTTCTAACTGTCTCCCCAACCGATCCATTTGATCTGATAAGATTCGCAACCAACAGCATTTATGGCAGATGTAATCCGCTGTAATCTTTAAACTCTCTTTAAACTTCCACATCTGACAAGAAGCACATATTAAAGGCCATTTTCACAATCCGCAGACCCAGAAAACAACACTGTCTTATTCCTTTACAAACACTGCCTCAGGTTAAATTAATAGTTATGGCTTATATTTTAAGTTTAATCAAGAGACACATCTCCAAATAAAAATAATTAAGAACTAACCCACTCTACACACTACTGCAGACTTTCTGTAGGTCACACTTAAAACAACAATACACTGATCTGCTTCTGTGCTATGAACTTCACCCAACAGTTCCTCCAAGATCAGTTGTGAATTTCACTGTTGGTTAATTTTCCCAGATGCACTCTGATGTCCAGCGATACATGAATTCAAACAGCAAAGGCAGTGTCAGTTTCTTTCTTTCTCTCTTATTGATATCCTTCCATAGTTTTTTTTTCTGATGAAGGGCTATACCCGAAACACTGACTCTCTTGCTCCTCAGATGCTGCCTGACCTGCTGTGCTTTTTCCAATGCCACACTTATCAACTCTGACTTCTCGAGCAGTCCTCACTATCTCAGTTTTTCCTTCCTGTTCTGCAGAATTCCAATAACCAAGTAACTTCTCATTTACCTCTCTTAAAATCAGAATGAACTACATTAATCCACACTCAGGAATAGAATTTCAGTGGACCCAATATCCTCTCATTCATATTTATTGTGTGAAATAGAAAAAAGTCATAAACACACATCTCCAGATAAAATTCTGATGTCCCAAAAAATGTGGTAACCACCTATTTATCTAACATTCAATAAACAACTATTTATACGCATGATTTGATATGAATTCATCATAATTGCGCTCAGGCTGTCTATTGTGTTTCAGAAGGAAAACATTATAAAATATATTATTTCTAAAATCAACTATTAAAAAATACATTTCTCAGTTTTACTAAATAATGATATTTATATAGTACATACTCACAGGTAACCATTTACCAATATCCCCAGTATGCAACCAACTGTCTTTGTCCAGTGCTTCATCTGTTTTCTCAGTGTCTTTGAGGTAGCCTTTGAACACATTTGGTCCTTTCACACAGATCTACAATGTAATGGACATTCACAATGATCAGTGAAAAAATATTCTATTTCAACTATTTTTCATACTTCTTCCAAATTCAAGTTGCTTTCATATTAGGCCCACATGCTGTAGCATTTGCTTTTCTATAACTGTTGCAAGTAAAGTTTAGGTTGACCTGTCTGGTATAAGGTGGAGTGAGGTTGCAACAGTATGAACAAGATAAATAATTTGCTTTTAAGATGACTTGAGGATAAACTGAAATGAGAAGAGGCGGCAGATTATTCAGTTCCAGGCAAAGCAGAAAAATAAAATGAACCCTGAACTGTTCTGAAGAGTCACAACAGACAAAATGTTGACTGTTTTGCTCTCCATAACTGTTGCCAGACTTGCTGAGTTTCTCCAGCATTTTCTGCTTTTGTTACAGAGTTCCAGCATCCACAGTATTTTGCTTTCAAGTTCTTTGCAAATGGAAAAATAAAGCATCGTTGAAGATATTCTGAAACGTAGGTTTACCCTAATGCCACAAATACTAATACTCAATCCTACCACAGACCACCTAGGTTTAACTTGCAGTCTTTAAAAAAAGGGACTACTGTGGGCAGAGATACTGGAATACCCTGGAACAGCATGGAAGAAGACAGCTGCAATGAGGCACTAGTGACCATCATTCTCAACCCTAATCACTACCTTGACACTCTCTTATCTCCATCACCACCACTACCACCATCAAATGATTGCCATTACTTTTCCCAGTCATAATCCTCCAAGTTCCCACCCTGGTAATGGCCAATTCTCCTTCCCGGAGAAAGGTGTTGAACTTTTCCTTGTCTGTGTTATGGATTTGTTTGAAACCTACTCTTGACAACCCTATAGCCCCAACTTCAATGGCTCATTTTTGGTAAACTAGCTGGCTATCCACATGGCTCACTATTAATAATGCACTGGGCCTATTCAACAAGATCCTGGTATTGTTCCCTGTTCCTTCTGTTTAGTCAATTATTAGAACAGAAATTAAAGCAACTGAAAATCCAGCACTTTTCAAACCCCCTTCCAATCCAAAGCATCATATAGTATAGAAGAGGACCTTTGGCCTATTCAGTCTGTGATCTGCTTACACTGATCCCACTTTCTAGCACTTGACCCATAGCCTTAATGTTATGATATTTTAGGGTTTCATGTGCTCATCCAAGGACATTTTAAAAGGTTCTGAGATTTACTTCCTCTACTACCCTCTCAGGTAGTATTCCAGATTCCCACCACCAGATTCTGGGTGAAAATCCTTTTCCTCAAATCACCTGTAAACCTGTTGCCCTTCACCTTAAAATTATGCCACCTCATTACTGACCTAGGGAAAAGCTGCTTCCCTACCCACCCTGTCGATGCCTCTCAATCTTATACACCTCAATCTGATCCCCACTCAGCATTCTCAGCTGTAAAGAAACAACTGCAAACCTATCCAACCTCTTTTATAGCCAAAATACTCCATTCCAGGTGACATTCTTGTGATTCTCCTCTGCGTCCCTTCTGTGGGAGTTTTTCAAAGGCTTTGCTGAAAATCAATATAAACTATATCAGTTCACTACCTCATCTACACACCTGATCATATCATCGAAAAATTCAATCAAATTTGTTGGGCACAATCTCCCACTGACAAAGCCATGCTGACTACCTCTGATCAAACCTTGTCTCTCCAAGTGCAGATTGATATTCTCCAATAGTTTTGCTACTGCTCATTGGTCTGTAAATCCCTGATTTGTTCATCTCACTTTCTTAAAAAGTGGGACCACAATAGCTGTTCTCCAGTCTTCCAACACCTCTCCTCTGGCCATATAGAAATAAAACATTTAGGTCAGAGCCCCTGTAATTTCCTCTCCCGCCACACAGCAGCCAGATATGCAACTCATCTTGATCAGAGGGTTGTTCACTTTTAAGCCTATAAAAACCTCTTCACACCATATGTCCATCTGCTTAAAACCCTTATAGTGCTCTTCCCCAAATTCTGTACCATAATCTTCCTTTTCCAGAGCAAAGAGAGATTTGAAGTATTTGTTTACCATCCTAACAATATCCTTTGGCCCCATGCACAGATTACCCCTTCTTAAATCTTTACTCTATGACTATCCCAATTAATGTTTAGGAAGTTAAAATCTGATATAGTTACCCTATATCAGGGTATTACACATCTCAGTGAATTGTTTACGTATCTTTTCCTCTATTGTCAACTGATTGCATGGGAGCCTATAATATACCCTCCTGAATAATGCAACACCATCCCCTCTTTACACCCTCTCCTATTCAACTGAAGATCCTATACCCTGGAATGTGGAGTTGCCAGTCTTGCCCCCCATCAACCATATCTATGCTGGCAACATCGCAATTTCATGTGCAAATCCACGCTCGTCTTACCTAGCATTAAAGTATTCAGCTTTGCCTCGCTCTCCTAAATTGTAACATGGCTGAACTCTCTCTATCTTGGTTCCTTTACTCTATTGTGTCACTATTGTACTCATGTTGCACCCCGCCACCTGCTGAACTAGTTTAAATCCTTTCCAAGAACACTAGCAAACCTACCTGGAAGGATGTTGGTTTATGTGAAGACTGTACCACTTGTACAAGTCCCCAGAAATGATCCCAGTGATCCAGAAGGCTTAAATCTAAAATGCACATCATATTATACTCAAAATATCAACAGCTTAGTTTCTCCAGCATAGTGTTTACATTAGTTCTACGCCCCGTTCATTTTAAAAGATAGAATCTCTTTGCTGTCTGCCCCTTTCATTGAGAGTGAAATGGGAATACCTATAAATAGGGAAGAATATTTGAAATGTAAGCATTTACCTACCTCTCCCTCTCCTTTTGCAGAAAAATACTTCATTTCATCTACATTGATAAGTTTGAGATAATTACAAGGCAATGGAGCTCCAACATGTCCTGCAGAATGAAAATTAAGCAATATTAATAATCAAGTAACATTTGAATCTTGTATCCTGATATGAAGGAGAAATTGTAATTTAGTTCATGGTTAAATGATGATGAGGTTTACAGATTATGTTGACATAACTACAAGTTTTACTGGAGAAACAGGGAGCTCTTGGTGTCCAGATATGGAGGTCATTAAACGAGGCAATATAAATATCTCTTTATAAAAAATATATAAAAAGAACCATTTCCCCAAAATATTTTGATTTCTTTCTATATGGAATTTAAAAACAGAAAAATAATATTAGTCTTAAACCAGAAAGACTACAGGTTGAATACTAAAGTTTAACCACATGTATGAGATGTGGAGAATGGTGAAGAAAGAGAGTGAGGAGTTAGACGACTACAAGATAGGAAAAGATTCACCCCTGAGTTTTTAAAACAGAAAATAAAACAAAATGTAGTAAATCTAATAGTGACCAATCAACCATCAGACACCAACATGACTGACAGAACAGCCAAGAGACCGACAAATTAGAGTTGAGCTATTAACTTAAATTTCCTCTTTTGGTCATCTCCGAGATTTTCCCCATCACCACCTAATCTCTCTTTCTCTTCTCTTTCGTGGTCTCCCTCTCCCACCTTTCTCCTGCTCCTTTTCTCTCCCATCATCTAATGTCCTCCCACAAATAATATAGCCACGTAATGCTTATAGCACAGAAAACCTACTTGTCTGTGTCAGCCCTCCCATTCTCCTACTTCTTCCTGGAGGCCTGCTAATTTCTTTCTCTTCAAGTAGTTATCCAATTGTCTTCTGAAGGACTCAAGTAAATGATTCTCCACCAGTGCAGTGCATTCCAGATGCTAGTCTTTTTGAATTAAAAAGCTTCTTTATTCATGTTTCCATTGCTTCTTTTGCCAATCACCTTAAATTGATGTTCTTTGGTTCTGGACCCTTCCACCAACAGAAACAGTTTCTCCCAATCTTCTCTATCAAATCCGGTCTGAACTTTCTCTTCACCAAGGAACATTGCCTGAGTGTGTCCAATGTATCTGCACAGCTGAAGTGCTTCATCCTTCATATCACTCTTTCACATTTTCCCTAAGGTGTGGTGTCCAGGACTTGATACCAAACTCCAACTGAGGCTGAAACAATGTTTTAGATGGATTTATCATTACTTCTTTATTTTGTATTCCATAGCCCTATTTATACAGGTGTACTATGCATTATTAATCACTTTCTTGCCACTTGTTGCCTTCAACTACTTAACACATATCCTGCCAGCTGCCTAAATTCTTGCAATCCTTCAAATTGTACTTTTTATTTTATATTGTCTCTCCACATTCTTCCTACCAAACCTAATCCCCTCACACATCACATTAAATATCACCTTCCACTTGTTGACTCATTCCACTAACCAGCCTATTTCTTGAAGTCCGACACTATCTTCTGTAAGGTTTACAGTACTTCCAAGTGCATAATCATCTTCAAATTTTGAAACTGTTCGCCAATGTCCAGGTCATTATCACACATCAGGAAGGGCAGGGGGCTAACACAAATTCCTGGGGAATTCCATCAATCCAAAAAAACTATTCACAACTACTTTGTTTTCTGCCACTCAGTCAATTCCATACCCCTGCTGCAACTTTCCCTCTTGTTCCATATGTTCTAAATTTGTTGATAAGCCTGTTCTTTGACATTCTGGATTAGTGGTGCTGGAAGAGCACAGCAATTCAGGCAGCATCCGAGGAGCAGTAAAATTGACGTTTCGCGCAAAAGCCCTTCATCAGGAATACAGACAGAGAGCTGTTCTTTGACATGTCAGCTGCCTTTTGAAAGTCCATGTGAACCACATCAATGGCACGACCTATATCCAGCTTCTATGTTACAACATCAAATTATCAAAAGAGTTTGTTCACTACATTTTTTTCTGAACAGATCTATGCTTACTCTCCTTAAACAGAGCCAGGTTTGACCAGGTGACTGGAAACACTCATGTTTCTTTTCCTCACTTCCCCGACTCCTGTACCTCTCTCATTCTCTTCACCACACCTTTCCATTTCATACTCCGTTTGTCTCTCCTCATTTTACTTTATCATTTACTGTCACTGGTCATCTTTTCCATCTCTCCAACTTGCTTTGGCAACATTTTTTTATGCTACCTTCCTCTCCTTTCACTGTTTTCTTATTACTCTCCCTCCCTTTTCACTGCACTCCCCTTTTCTTGTTTATTTACTGTGCTCCCCTCACTTCCTCTCTTCTTTCCATCTCTAAATCTTATCCCCTTCTTTTTCTGTCCTCGCTTTCCATCTTGGCCTTTCCATCTTTCCATCAAACCTCATCCTACTAGATTTCTCTACCTTGAAAATTTCTCCTCCTTATATTGCCCTTTCATCCCGTCCTCTTTATCAGCCTTTAGTCCACCAAATTCTTTTCTATTTTCTCCATCTATAACTTATTTTTCCTCCAGCTCTGCTCTTCTGCCTTCCCCTCGGGTCTTCCCTTCTCATCACTATCCTTTGCTTCTTTTTCCCACCTTTCTTCCTTTTAGTAAATGTATTCCCTTTTTCGTCCATATCCAACTTCTGTCAGCATTCCTGCTCCTCCCCATTTGCCTCATTTCCTACAATTCCCACAATTCCTACAATCCATTGTCCTTGGATTCTCATATCTCTTTCCTTTTCTTCTTCCAGCTATTTTCCCCTTTTCATTTCTTCCTCTTACTTATATTCCAATAACCTTCTCATCATTTTACCATTTCCCTTCCAATTTTTAAGCCATTCTTCCGTATGACTGCTATTGCCTTTCCTTTTCTCCCTGCCTCTATACTTTCTCAACTCTATAATCAAAATTCAGTGACATCTCTACTCCCTCACCTGCTTTCACTGCACACTCTTCCTCCCCTCCCCATCTGCCCTCCTTCTCCATCTTTCCTCTCTTCCCATTTTGTTATCTCCATTCTTTCCCTTTCCACTTTGCCTTTCTCCTTTTCTTGCCCATTGCCTTCTCCCCACTATATTCTCTTCCCAATTCCACTATCCTCACCCATGCTCTGCTGTTTTCTTCTGTTTCTTCCTGTCTCCTCTCCTGAATGATTTTCTCCACTTCTCTCACCTTCCCTTTCTCCAATTCATCTCTCTCCATCCTCATCTACCTTACCCTCTCAGATACTACCTCTCTATCACTTGGCTTGATGTACCATATTTCTGATTTTGATCTTAGCTTGATCTGAAATGTATTGTTGGTTGAGAGCGAGGTACTTTTGACATTGGCCAATAGTGTAAAATGTATACTAGCAATTTGTCTAGCCAGTAAATACCTCTTCCAATATTCATTTCCATTGGGTAGCCACACTACATTTTAGAATATCCATGGTCAAAATTGTCCACCCACAAGTGCATCTCCAAAAGGAGATTTTTTTTAATGATTTAATTAGGAAGAAGATTGGCTTTTATGTTTACAAGTAATTTTTCATGCGTTCGCCTTCCTTTGGTCTCTCTCAATGTGATAACATATAATGACTGAGATAGAGAATAAGTGAGCAAGCTATTCTCAAGCCTCCACTAATTCTGCTCTGAAGCCAAATAGAGAAGCTCTTCCCTGAACATCATCTCGCTGATGCTTTTTCAAAGGGCTGCAGCCAGTATTCAGGACATTTTCCTATTACTCCTGAATACACTGTTCTATTTTAGCAGAAACTGGAGATATTTTAGGAAGCTTGCTTCAACATCTTTGATATGTAGTGCATACATATACCTTTTTATTGCTATTTCAAATATCAATTAATACCTGATGTCCAGTCTCCAGGTGTGGTAAAAGTACATCCAGCTGTACATTCAGTCTGTCCATAACCTTCATAGACCTAACCAAATCACAGTGGTTATACATATGTGGAAACTTAAACATATGACAAGGTTAATATTTTCATTCTCATAATTTCTTAAAATTCCTATGTTTGGTTTCATATAATAGACTAAGCAGAAAAAGGACAATTACTGTGCAATTACTGACATCTTTCAATATCACTTGTTATTAGCTAAAAACATCTGAGATAATCCTTTGCAATATTTTGAGAGTTTTTAAACAGAAAAATAGAGTGTACAGAATAGAGACTGACAAAAGGAGAGTACAATATTCTGAGTGACAGTTCAGCCATTAATGATAGCGACCTTATTATAATTGACAAAGTAGTGCTTAGAATTCAAATCCGATGTTCATGAAGTGGAGCATTAATCAGCTGAGTTGACTGATTACTACTCTGAGCATCAAATGAGTCTTCAAGCCTTTCATTCTTCTGAGATGCATTACGGCCAGGTGAGGATGGGTGAATCAACTCCTTCCGTTCATCATAGCAAAGATTATGAATTCTTTTTAGTATGTAGCTATATCAAACTTCAATTAAAACACAGTTCGCTATTTTAAAAATGAAGGAGGCAATTACAAGGTTTACTTGAGAAAGAGGAAATGTTATTGCTTCCTACTTACAGACTATTCTGACCAGTGTACTCTTCCTCTTGTAATTTCTTACTTTCACTAATACAGATTCTACGTCTTCTGATAGAAGATAGTTCCTGCAATACCACTTATTCCATCTTTACTAAACAATGATACCCCAACATCTTTTCTTCCCTCCGTCTTTTCAAAAAGACACATGATCCTCAATGTTTAAATCCCAGCTTTGATCTCCTTGAAAATCTTGATCAGGTTGTTCCTAGATCTACACTTCTCTATAGTCTACAGTTCCAGTGAGGAATCAGGACATAGCGGAGGAGCTGAATAAATACTTTGCATCAGTGTTAACTGGAGAAGGTATTAATGACATTTCAAAATTACTTATTAATCAAGGGACAAAGGAGGAGAAAAATTAAACACAATAACTATCATTAGAGAAGAAGTGCTAGGAAAATTGACAGGGCTAAGGAACTAAACGTCACCTGGACCTGATGCGATTCATATTAGTATATTAAAAGAAGTAGCTACAGGAGATTCTTAGAGCTTTAGATTCTGGACAATTCCCTGAGGATTGGAAAACTGTTGACTTAACACCTTTATTAAAAAAGGGAAGGAGACAAAAAACAGGTAACTACAGGCCAGTTAGCTTAATATTTGTTATTGCAAAAATGTTCAAGTCTACTTTGAAGGATGAGCATTTAGAAATACATAATATGATGAAGCTGAGTCAGCATGGCTTCTCCAAGAGGAAATTTCTTAGAATTGTTTGAGGAAGTAAGAAGCAGCATAAAGGGAAAGCAGAGATCTAATATGCCTTCTGAAAATCCAAAAATAAGACAAGGTGCTATATATTAGGCTACCTAAGAGCCCATGGCTTGCAGGTGGTATATTAGCTTTAATAGAGGATCTGCTAACAAATAAAAGTAGGGAATTTGGGTAAGGATGAGCATTTTCAGGATGGCAACCTGTAATCAATGCAGTACTAGAGGGATCAGTTCTGGGGCCACAATTATTTACAGTACATATGAAGTGACTTTTTAGATGAAACAACAATAGGTGGGAAGGCAAATAGTGACGATGACACAAAGAGTCTACAGAGGGATATAGACAGGTTGAGTGGACAAAAACTTGACAGAATATAAAGTGAGAAAATTATTGAATTGGGGAAAGACTGTTGAAAGCTACAGGCAGAGGAATTTGGGAGTCCTCATGTAGATATCTCAAAAATCATGCAAGTTCAGCAAATGGAATGGGTCTTCATCTCAAAAGGACAGGAGTATTAAAAAAAGGGAAGGCTAACCATAATTATACAAGATACTAATCAGACAATAGCGGAATATTGTGAACAGTTGTGAGCCCCTTATCTAACAAAAGTTTTACTGGCTTTGGAAACGGAACAGAGAAGGATCAATCTTATGACGAAAGGTTTGAGTAGGTTGGGCCTGTATTCAGAGTTTAGAAGAATGAGATTTAACTTTACTGAAATATGAAAGATTCAGGATTTGACAGGATAGATGAGGCAAGGTTGTTTTCTATTGTGAGAGAATCTAGGGCCAGAAGGCATAATCTCAGAATAAGTGGTCATCTTTTTAGGGCAGGGCAGAGGAATAATTTCTGTCAGACGTTTGTGAATTTGTGGAATTTTGTATCAAAGAAAGGGCTGTAGAGGCTGGGTCATAAGTTTCCAGAGTTTTCTCTCATAATAGCAACTGTGTTTATTTCCTCCTCCCTTTTAGCCCCTTGATCACCAAGTATAGGATAACTAAATTCTAAATAGCTGAAAGCCCATTCCATACATTTTGTTTCAAGTACAGAAATATATTAGTTTGTATAATTAAGGACAGTGTGACTGAATGCTGAAAAATTTCAGCTCAGAGACAACTGATAAATGGTGGATTACCAACCTCAATTAATTTTTCTTTGAAGAAATGACTAAAATAGTGGTCAGGAGGACATCATGAATGTTATTCAAATGCATGTCGAGAGGCACAGACTCATGAGGATGGACGTCTGAAGAGATTTCTAAGTAAAGTTAGCTAAAATGGAATTGAAGGCAAATTCTTGTCCCAATTTGGAAATTAGTTTTTGTAAGAGACAGAATTCGGAATAGTGGGCAGGCACTCTAATTGACAGGACAAACGTGAATAATAGTGTCTTGCAAGGGTCTCTACTGGTGTTCTCAATGTATGGAACGTTTGTTAACTATGCTTTTGAATATTTAGGTAATGTTCTAACCTAACAAAATAATTAATAGAAGAGTTCAGAAGAATGAAGTAGTCCTTGTGAAAATTTCAAAGAACACCAAGAAATATATATATTTTGAACTCTAGAGCTAGATGTCATCAAATGTGGAGTAACATGGAAATCAGTGTTAAGAAAAGGAAAACAAGGAGAAGGTGAGGTGAAGGAGAGGAGTGAATGAAGGTAAAAAAGGAAAAGGCACAACCAGAGAGATTCAGACAGAAATGGGATACTGAAATTAGATGAGTAAGAGAGGAGGATTGGAGAGGCGGAGAATCCAGACAGCAGGAAGAGAAAGGGAGGAGAGGATTTGATGTTTCATGGTATTACATTTTTCCTCAATGTACGAATGAGCCTTTTTAGAAATTGTGTCTTGATGATGAGTGAACAAATAAGGCATTACATTTTTGCTTTAATGACAGAAGGTAGGAAAGAGATCCATTTTCTGTCTAAATAATTTTCACCAAATTTTACTTACACAGCATCCTTAAATAAAAAAAAGTTCCAAACTGTTTCACAGCAATGTTACAAAACACAGTCAAGTAAGGAAATTGAAGGACAAATGTAAAGCTTGGTCAGAATTATATTTTTAAAAATGCTCTTAAAAGGAAGAAAGGGGGTTGGAGAGTTTTAGCAAGACAATTCCAGATTTGAAGGTCTTGGGAGCTTAAGTTCTAGAGTATCAGGAAACACTCATAAATGTGGGTGGTGAAGCAGCACATTGAAGAACTTTGGGGTGTAAAGGGAGATTGAGATTTGGTTGTAGTTTGCAAAGTAGCAATAGTCAAGAATTCTTTTTAATGGGAAGGGCACACTTTAGGGAGAGGTGACAAAGCTTAGCAAGACAGAACGATTAATAACAACAGGCGTGGGAGCCATAAGTGGATATTGGATGTCCCATTTAGTGGAGAGAATCTCAGGAGAATGAGGTGGGTTTTTATGAACAAAGAGCTTCTAGAGGGCATGCAGGAGAGAAATTAAAGGAAAGTGAGTATTTAAGGCTGGACTTAGTTGAAGCTTGTGTTATGAAGATGTGGGTGTATTGGAACCTTTAAGAGAGTTAAAAGCTAGCAGAACTACCTGACAGCACCAAGTGTTCTGAATAAAATACAATATAACATGTGGTCTCGCTACTAGGGTAGCTGGTCGCCTGAAGACAAAAACAGATTCGAATTACGCCAATGAGTTTAAAATATACCCCAACAAAATGCCAAATTCCAATCAAATTTGAATTTATTATACTGACAATCTTTAAAGCATATGACCCAATCCAATAGTCTCGGGGGGGGGTGGAGTATAAGACAGGGGAAAATTGAACAGTTGGGAGGAGAACTGCCAAGCCACCAGCAAATAGAGATTGCCCGAAAAATGGCTCTCTTAAAGGTAACTTTATCAATCTGTGCAGCATCATCCCCAAGAAAAGACGACACAGGTAGATCCAAATAGAAGATTCAACAACTGGCTGGTTTTGAAACTTGAATTTTTAGTAAATCTTAATTGGGGTTTTTAATCTGACTAGTATTGTAGAAAGGGAAGGTAAAAGATAGGATAGAGGAATGAGTTGTAAATAGTTGTTAATTAATTATTCTCTGTTATACTTTAAGAAACAAAGTTGTTAATTTTTACTTTAAATAGTTCTTGGCCTTTCAAATTTTCACAGATTACTGCACAGGATAAATTTTTTCAGTGTTGCTGGTGTAAATTAAGCAGGAGGGTTTATCCCATGTTGTAACAGTTGGTCTTAAAAAAAACACTTCAAATGATGTAAGAGGCAGACATAAAAGGATATTGTTTTCCTACATAGGAGCAATCTAGTCCATTCTGTCTTTGACCTTTGATGGTGGACAAGGGGAGAAGGAAGTGGCAGAGACAGCTGGTTGAATGATCTCTATCTTCATGACAAAGTTTCCTGAGCTCGTGCTTTTTAAAAGTGATGGGGAAGGAGATATGAGGAGGAACAATTTTGGGGGCCAATGCCTATCTCTGTAGGTGATATAGAGCTGTATGTAAACAAATTCTCTGTTTCCTCTTCTCCAGGGACTGGGACTGGCCAGTTTTAACTTAAGTCTGTGTGTGACTTTCTGCTAACCAAACTAACTTTTTTTGTTTTAGAATATAACTTCTTTCACCTATCAATTACACATTGTTGGGTTGTGATCCTCAAAAGTAGTACCTCTTTCTGGGGTTAATTATTTGTATTCATTTTGGATTGATACCTCTAATACTTTATTGGAAGCTGTTCTCATTTATTACACTATTTTTTAAAATTATGACTCTGTGTTTAAGATGCCATCTTCTATTGTGCTTTGTCCTTGATCAGCCAAGATTTCTACTCATTTTAAGAGCCAATTATTTTATTTTATTCCAATATATTTACTATTGGGACATGACAATTTTTTTTTTTTACAAAAGAATAATTGCTTGACTAATGCGGAATGTTTTGTTTTCACCACAGGTGGTCTGGAGGGCTCAGGAAACATGGCAGAGATGTAGACTTGCTTTAATGCCCATGCCTAACCCATTAGTAACTAAAGCATGCAAATCAGGATTACACAACTGGGTTATTGGATCCTGATACGAATATTAAAGCAGCAATACCATTGGCCGGCTGGGGGCATAAGCCCATTACCTATCCAAACCTGCTGTTGAAATGCTTCAATGTGTCATGTGACAGTTGCCTACCAGACAATTTCTATTCAACCTTGCCCTATTTCCCTCAACAAGCCTGGGGTGCAATTATCCCCTTCCTGAGGTGGTGGTGAGAAGTGGAAATGATTGAGAGAGTTAGCCTGGAGATAATACTTACCTTCATCTCAAAATGTCACTAACTAAGATGCAGGACAAAAAAGCATGTTGGGTATATTTTTTGACTCACCAGCAATTAAGGCTATTAAGTAGTCAATTAATAGCACTTAAGGGTCTCAACTCATTATTGTCTCAATTACCTGCAGATGACAAAGACTGAGAAACCAGGGCAATCCTCCTGCTGGGCTAAGGGATGAAATTCTATTTGCCCCAAAATAATGGGAATAGGAGGCATGGAGGGGACAAAGGGTAGCTTCTGAAAGCCATCCCTCTGTCTTTGCCTTCAAGACCCACATTTCTCCATGATCCCTACCACCCAATAAGCAAAAGAAAAATGGTCATCTTGCCATGAACTTGAATGAGTTTTCTAAAGTAACAATTAAGGCAGAGTGGTAGATGCTGTCTATACAGACTTCAACAAGACTTTCGACAAGGTTCTGCATGGAAGACCAGTTAGCAAAGTTAGATCACGTGGATTCGAGGGAGAGCTAGCCATTTGTATACAAAGTTGGCTTGAAGGTAGGAGACAGAGGTTGATGGTGGAGGGTTGTTTTTTGGACTGTAGACCTGTGACTAGTGTTGTGCTGCAAGGATTGGAGCTGGGTCCACTGTTTTTTTTTCACACTTCTATGAAGGACTTGAATGCTAAATTAGGAGGAATGGTTAGTAAGTTTACAGGTGATACCAGAATTGGTGGTGTAGTGGACAGCAGGAAGGTTATCTCGGTGTACAGTGGGATCTTGATCAGATGAGCCAATGGGTCCAAGAGTGACAGATGGAATTTAATTTAGATAAATGTGAGGTGTTGCATTTTGGCAAGGCAAATCAAAGCAGGACTTATACAGTCAATAGTAGGGTCCTGGGATGTATTGCCAAATGAAGAACCCTTGGGGTGCAGGTTAATAGTTCCTGTGAAGGTGGAGTCATAGGTAGAGAGGGTATAAAGAAGTGCATTGAGTACAGGATTTAGGGTATCATGTTCCAGCTGTATATGACATAGCACATATATCGTGCTATAGGAGCAATGTTGTTAAACCTGAAAGAGTGCAGAAAGGACTTAAAAGAAGTTACTGGGATTGTAGGGTTTGAGCAAGAGGGAGAGGTTGAATAGGCTGGGGCTGTTTTCGCTGGAATATTGGAAGTGGAGTGGTGACCTTATGAATGTTTAGAAAATCATGAGGGTGAATAGCCAAGGTCTTTTTTCACCAGGGTAGAGGAGCAAAAGTAGAGGACATAGGTTTAAGGTGACAGGAAAAAGATATAAAAGGAACCTAAGGGGCATTTTCTTTTCAAACAGGTGGTGTGTATGTGTAATGAGCTGCCAGAGGAAGTGGTGGGAGCTGGTAAAATTGCAACATTTAAAAGGCATCTGGATGGGTATATGAATAGGAAGGGTTTTGAGGGATATGGGCCAAGTGCTGGCAAATGGGACTAGATTAATTTAGGATATCTGGTCAGCTTGGACGAGGTAGACTGAAGGGTCTGTTTCCGTGCTGTACAACTCTGGTGATTCAATGACACTATATCCCTGGGGATTGGCCTCAACTAATGATCTGGAAAAAGATATAAAAGGAACCTAAGGGGCATTTTCTTTTCAAACAGGTGGTGTGTATGTGTAATGAGCTGCCAGAGGAAGTGGTGGGAGCTGGTAAAATTGCAACATTTAAAAGGCATCTGGATGGGTATATGAATAGGAAGGGTTTTGAGGGATATGGGCCAAGTGCTGGCAAATGGGACTAGATTAATTTAGGATATCTGGTCAGCTTGGACGAGGTAGACTGAAGGGTCTGTTTCCGTGCTGTACAGCTCTGGTGATTCAATGACACTATATCCCTGGGGATTGGCCTCAACTAATGATCTTTAGGACCCAGAAGCTCTTCGCCTTTGACTTGCAGGATGGGATACCACTGACAAGGCCTGCACATGGTCAGGATAGTTGCTGAAGATTACCAGTTGGCTTTTAACTAGGTGATTGGCACTCAATATGGTGAACTTTGTCTGTGATAGGAGCGACAAATTAATTAACACCTAAAACTCCAGCTCTCCGATTAACCTGACAAGTTTGTACTTTGGGCCTCTCTTCAATACGTCCCCAACGCTGATCAGGCACAATCAAGAACTCACCAAAAAAAAAAGAGAACTAAACATGCAATTATTCATTGGTGTGGTACTTGTGGAGACATTTTTTGAGAAAACTGTTGAGAAGTATACTTTTTTCCCCAAAAATTGGATTAATGTAAAAAACGTTTTATGAAAACTGAAAGAATTGTAATGAAGGAATAAATAAAATTCTGGTTTTCATACCTGACAACCAAGTGCTGCTCTTAGGAAGCCAAGTACAGCAGGTGAGGCAGGGGCAGCACCTGTGACAATCATTCTCACCTTTCCTCCAAGGCTATCCTGTGTAGTTAATACAGTGGTCAAATGCAAAGCAATACATAAATTTCACCAATTTTTAAAAATATATATACTGCTTGGCCGATCCAAAATATTTAAACTGGTTTTATTGTGTAATTTTAAAATGCTCTCTTGCAAGTGGTATTTCAGTTAATTTTCCATTCTGACATTGCAGTTTCAAGATAAATTGGTGGGCGGCACGGTGGCACAGTGGTTAGCACTGCTGCCTCACAGCGCCTGAGACCCGGGTTCAATACTTGTTGGGCCGAAGGGCCTGTTTCCACACTGTAATGTAATCTAATGTAATCTAATAATCTAATAAATTGAAAAGACAAATGGATTTGCATCTCATTCATTACTGAAGTGGCTGTAAAGGAGGTGAATGAGCCACAAAAACCAATAGTGCTATATTTTTAGCTGGTGCAAATGTTTCTTGTCTCAGATCCCTCCCACATGACCTAAACACCAATTTCTATGGCTCCCTGTGGAGCACCATGCTAATAATCCCATTGTTAATGTCAGCAAACTATTCCCTGTGCAGTACTGGAGCTCCATAATAAGTAGAAATTAAAATATCTTAAATTATACTAAAAGTAGTCACTGACATGTGATATGAGATGCATTCTTATGTAGTTTTCTTGTCCTTTTCACTGCCAGAATTGAAGATAATTGGAGATAACTGTAGCCAGGCTTTATTTTATTGCGGTGAGCCTGGTATAGACTAAAGGCTTCCTACATCCACTAAATGCTGATTCTCAATGGTTTTTTTTTTAAATCACATGTATGATGTTGTGCTTTTTGTTACCACAGAAGAAATCAAATAGATGTTTGCTACTCTGCAGGAGAATGGGCTACTTCCATGTGGTGCTTAAAATCACATTGTTACATACAGCCAAAGATAAAAGAATCGACTTTACAATTTTTTCCTAATAATACACTGACCTACATTTTATCTGACAAACCATTTTCAAATCAAGCTGTAATGAATTAATTCTTAGCACATCAGTTTAGGTCACAAAATACAATCCTAAAGCACTTCCCAGGAGACAATTTGACAGACAGAAGTGCTTTTTTTTAAAGCATTGCCTCTAATTATCTCAAAGTGAATTTGTAAAATGAATAATTATTTACCTGTATTTTTTTGAAAAAGAGTTTATCCCACAGACTGTTGTTCCGTATGATGCCATTTCGCACTTCAGTTGCCTTTCTTCTGGCTGCAAATTCAAGTAGCCAGCGTTTTACTGGTGTGCCTGCCTGGCTAAATATCTAAATATAATTGAAAAGAAATTTGTACTTTAGTGTTGCTATACCAGGAAAGTATACTGTTCAGTCAGCACAGTGTTGAAATTGCCCACTGAAATTCTGCAATTTTCCAAAAGATTCCTTTTATTAATGTGCTTTTTTGAGCACCAGAAACCATTGGGGTTTGACAGCTAACTTATCAGAAGTTAGCTATGCAATGGCTTCCCTAACTTGTGTAGGGAAGCCATTGCATAGTCATTTCCAGTCCAATTTGTAGCAGATTTAACAACTTGCCTTACCCAATTGAAGTTGTTTTTAGATTAGATTCCCTACAGTGCGGAAACAGGCCCTTCGGCTCAACCAGTCTACACCGACCCTCCGAAGAGTAACCCACCCAGGCCCATTTCCATTAGATTTTTAGATTAAGCTTTGTTTGACTGCAAAGTTAACTAGTGTGTAAACCTTAGTGAAATGTTTCATCTTTTAACGGTCTGATAAGTACTTGAAAATGTGGAAAGCCATTATGAATGGCTATAAACGTAAACAACTGATAATAGGCATATTACAGTGAAGGGGGTAAATTTGTGCACATGTGTAAACTGGTATTACTGTGTGACAGTACTATTGAAAGCTTACTTGTTAAATATTTTTACTAGCTTTTAAGTAAAAGGAACTTGTTTAAAAAAATCCTAAAAAATCTCAGATTCTTTCTTCCCATGTCCAAACTCAGCAAACTGTTTGATAAAGATAAAGTCTCACACTCTCTCCCATTTACAGAGGAACCTCGATTATCCAAATAACAACTATCTGAATTAGATCTCCAGGTGCCGATAGAAACATTACATTAGACGTCTTTCCAACACTGATCATGTCTTTTGTTTACAGTAATTAAAAGTGAACTCAGCTTACCGAAATGCTGCTGAGAACAGTCCTGGACATTGATGGGAGCCCAGGCACAATCTCCAAATTACTGACTTTCTCACTTTCTTCTCTCTCTCTCTCTTCCCACACTTTTCCTGGAGTTCGACACAGGGGTGTACCCTAAAATCCCCCCCCCCGCTTCCCCAAATAATCTCTCCAACATTGTCCTGTACAAAGCAAAGGTGGAACCTTTCAAAAAGTTACAGTAAAAGGTTTTGTGTGCGCGCGCACTATTTGGAGACTCACCCCCCCCCCAAAGGCAGCAGCAGTCTTACTGTTAGTGTCCGGTCCGGCTGCCCCGGGGCGGATGGGGGGGGAAACGGGGATGAGGATGGACGGTGGGGGCCGTTGTTGGACGGGGTTAGGAGGCGGTCGACGGTGGGGGGGGTAGAGGCTCACGCGCTGTGTGCTGCTGCCTCATCTCCTGAACAGGGAGCGGATTTAACAGAAAACTGAGCCCCAGAGGGCAGGCATTGAATCAATTAACCGAATAATCAATTATCCGAACGAAATAGTGCCCGCCCATCTCGTTCAGATAATGGAGGTTCCTCTGTATTTATCCATGTCATCCCTAGTGAAAGCTTGCTGTTTTCATATTGTGGTTCCCACTTGTTTCAGATAAGATACCTTGGCCGATCAAAAAGGATGAGATAATATCAACTAAGCGTCTTTATTGCTGCAGCCAGGATAATTTACCAGTGGTCTCAGCCCCCACTTGCACAACTGCCATTTTAATTTTTAACTCAAAGGCCAACAACATCAGGCCACAGGGCTTACAGAGCAGTAGAAAATCTGGGGGCCTTTTCTTCCTAAACTCTATCACGCTCTGAGTACTGTGTATAGTTCTGGTCACCGTCCTATAGGAAGGATGTTATTAAACTGGAGAAAGTGCTGAAAAGATTTAGGAGCATGTCACCGGGACTGGAGTTATGAGGAGAGGCTCAATCGGCTGGAATATAGGAGGTTGAGGGATCATCTTAGAGATTTATAAAATCATGAGGGGCATATGTGAATAGCAAGGGTCTTTTTCCCTAGGGTAAGGGAGTTTAAAATTATGGGGCGTAATTTTAAGGTGAGAGGAGAAAGATTTAAAAGGGACCACAGGGGCAACTTCTTCACACAGCAGGTGGGTCATATATGGAATGAACTGCCTGAGGAAATGGTAGTTGCAGGTACAATCACAATATTTAAAAGATACCTTGACAGACAACATGAAAGGATTAGAGGGATATAGGCCAAACACAGGAAAATGGGACTAATTAGTTTGAGAAACTTTGTCAGAATGGACAAGCTGGACCCAAGGGTCTGTATATGTGCTGTAGGACTCTATGGTGAAGGCTGAGGAATTTATCCTTTGGGAAGGGTTAGGAATTGTAGTCCATGGACAAAGACTTAGCTATACCTCTGACTGTCCTCTATCTGTACACCAATTTAATCTTAATTCAGCTATAAATTTATCCATAATAAATTACAGAACCTTATTTTCACTTGTCCATGCTGTTCCTCATCATCAAATGTATTTAACATATCTTCAAATTTTTATCTTCAAATCCATCCAGCATCTATTCCCATTTTACCTCTTGAGGAAGTGGTAACATAGTGGTAATATCACTAGATCTGTAATCCAGAATCCCAAGCTAATGTTCTGGGAAAATAGGTTCTATTTGATCAATGGCAGATGATGAAATATGAATTCATTAAAAATATGGAATTAAAAAGCTAGCCTAAATGGCAACTATGTAACCATTGCCATTTGTCATGAAAAAGTATCCTGATTCCTTAATGTGCAAAACAGCCACCCTTGCCTGGTCTGACATATGTGTGACTTTAGACTCACAGCAATGTGGGAGACTGTCAACTGCCTTCTGGGTAATTAAGGATGGGCAATAAATCATGGCCTAACCAGTGTCAGCCACATCACATGAATGAATATAAAGTCTCATCTAGTCTTATGGACTCCCCAAATCCATCAAGTACTCCCATTCTAGACATCTGTACATCCAAGCCACTAATGGTCAATAAAACCTGTCACTCATAATATGTCCATGCCTCTCTTCTCACTTAATATTCAAATTTTTTTAAACAAAACTCTTAACTTGCACAAACTTAGCATCCATTCCTTGATTCATTTTTAAAACCTATTTTATTTTTATTCACCCCTATATAAAAGACATTCAGGTATTCCTCTTCTTTAAATACTCTGCATAAATGCAAGTTGTTGTCTTGCAAACGTAAGTTGTTCACACATTCTGCAACACATACCAAACTGTGAATAATTACAGAGAGCTTACCTTATCATACATTCGATTTAGCAGTCTTGGAACAACAGGAAAAATAGTTGGATGAAGGGCCTTCATATCATCAGACAGCAGTCTAATATCACCTTGGAAAAAACCTATCCGGCCTCCGTGACATATCACGACAGACTGGAAGAAAATGAAATCATATTTATTTAAAATGATGTAATATATTTTTATACCAATTGTTCAAAGAATTTCAAGTTAGCCGTGAGCAAATAGAATATTTGTAAGATGACCAAGAGGCTGTGGGATGCATTGGGTTAAGAATGATTATTGTATCATAAGATTTAGATTAGTAATGGAGAAGAGCAAGGAATAGTCCAAAGTTGAACTTCTAAATCTGAAGAGGTTAATTTCAGTGGGATGAGTGGGATCTGGCTAGGATAAAATTAAAGCAAAGATTTACAGGAAAATCTGCAAGGGAACAATGGCTCATCTTTAAAGAAGAAGATGTTAGTGATGAAGTGTGTAATTAATGTCAGTGCAGATTCGATGGGCCAACGTGCCTTTTCTGCAGCATGAATCCATGTTTCAAGGAGGCAAGGCACATTCCAACAAGCAGGAGGAAGGTACAGCAATCAATGCCAGAGTTCTTTGACTGACTAGGAGTTTGCTGCTTAGGTGTGTGGTGGAAGCACAGATGAACAATAATTTCAGAAGGAAATTTTGATGGACACTTGTTGGAAATGGATGTGCCAAACTATAGAGATAAGCAGTGAAACACTGGATTACAGAGTTGTTACAGGTTTATTTTTTCATGGAATGTTGATGTCACTAACAAGGCCAGCATTTAATTTGAATTGTTTTGATTTATTAGTCATGAGTACAGAGTTACAGTGAAAAGTGTTGTCTTAGATGCTTTACAGGCAGATTGTACTGTACAAGCATGTCAGGGCAACTGAACAGAGCGCAGGATAGTGTTACAGCTGTCAAGAAGGTGCAGATAGAAAACAACATTAAGATTTAAGAGTTCCATTCAGAAGTCTAATAATTGGTCAGAGAAAAGTGGGTCTGTGTGGGTTGCTCTTTGGAGAGTCGGTATGGACAGGTTAGGCCGAATGGCCTATTTCCACACTGTAGGGAATCTAATCTAACAGCGTTATCTGAATCTGTTCATAAGTGTATTCAAACATTGATATCTTCTGCCCAACAGAACAAGGTGGAAGAGATGATCTGGGAGTAGGACGGGTCTTTGATTATGTTGATTGCTTTTTTGATGCAGCAGGAAGTATAGATGAAGTCAATGAATGGAAGGCTGGTTTGCGTGATGGACTGGGCTGCGTTCACAACTCTGCTGTTTCTTGTGGTCTTGGGGTCAGCAGTTGCCATACCGTGCTATGATGCATCCAGAGAGAAGGCTTTCTATGGTGATTCTACAAATATTCATAAGAGTCTTTATGGACATACTGAATTTTTTTAGCTTCCTGAGGAAAAGAAAAGAGGTGATGTTGTGCCTTCTTGATTGTAGTGCATCAATGTGGGTGTGATCTTCACCCCCAGGAATGTTATGCTCTCGACCATCTCCACCCTCAGCATCATTAATGTAAATAGAGATGTGCCCTCCACTCTGCGTCAATTTGTTGTCCATTCCTTACTGCCTGTCAACAGAGTAGCTTGCTAAGCGTTTACAGAGAACGCTTCAGAATTAACCTCATTGATTAGGTTAGATTACTTACAGTGTGGAAACAGGCCCTTCGGCCCAACAAGTCCACACCGGCCCTCTGAAGAGCAACCCACCCAGACCCATTCCCCTACATTTATCCCTTCACCTAACACTACGGGCAATTTAGCATGGCCAATTCACCTAACCTGTACATTTGTGGATTGTGAGAGGAAACTGGAGCACCCGGAGGAAATCCATGCAGACACAGGGAGAATGTGCAAACTCTACACAGACAATTGCCTGAGGCGGGAATTGAACCCTGGTCTCTGGCGCTGTGAGGCAGCAGTGCTAACCACTGTGCCATTGTGCCACCCATTGCTTTGGGTTGGGAGCATATGTAAGTCAGACCAAATAAGGACAGCAGCTTTTCTTCACAAAAGAACATTAGCAAACAGAATGGATTTTTATGCCAATTGATGATTATTTCATGGCACCATTACTGTGACTATTTTCATTTTCTAGATTTATCAATTAAAGAATTTAAATTCCATTCCCCAGAACTCAGCCTCTGGATTACTCATCCAGTGACATGAACACAATGTTATCTCCTCCTCAAAAGTTGATAGGCTAAATGATCTTCCTTCTCCACCATTATAACTTCTTATGGCTACAGGGTATGAAAGAAATCCCAAAAAAACTCACATCAAATATGCATTTCATGCATGTTAAAACAGAATCACCAAATTCTTCTGCTGAGGTTGCGTGTGTGTATTTTCATATGTGCATGTCAGAGTTATACAGCACGGAAACAGACCTTTTGGTCCAATTTGCCCATGCTGACCAGATATCCTAAATTAATCCAGTCCCATTTGCCAGCATTTGTCTGAAATCCCTCTAAACCCTTCCTATTCATGTACCCATCCAAATGCCTTTTAAAATGTTGTAACTGTACCAGCCACCACCACTTCCTCTAGCAGCATATTCCATACACAAAACACCCTCGTGTTAAAAAGTTGCCCCCTTTTCAAATTGTTCCCATCTCAGCTTAAAACTATGCCCTCTAATTGTGGACTCCCCTACCCTGGGAAAAAGATCTTGGCCATTCACCTTATTCATGCCCCTCATGATTTATAAGGAGCCTCCAGCCTCCCACACTTCAGGGAAAACAGCCCCAGCCTATTCAACCTCTCACTATAGCGCAAACCCTCCAACTCTGGCAACAAAATGGCAGTCAATTTTAATAATAATGTTCTGTATTTGCATTTTTCCTACCCTTTTAAACCCTTCAAACTCTCTGCCTTTTCCAAAGATGGGCCTGTGATATCAGTTTTAGCCACTGACTGAGCTGATGCAACAACTTCACACCATTGATCAATTAACTTACCAGAAATGCCTCCTCCCACTCTACCAGATACAAACCAAAGGCTTATCTGGGAGCTAATGACATTTCTTCTAGATGTTTTATGAAGAATGATTCTCCTTTTGAATTTCCCTCTACAGCTGTGGAAAGCAAACTAGAGCGTGGGGCATGGGAATAGTTTAGGAACATTTGGATACTGTTACTGGAAAATTAAAACATCCGATATTCTGGACAGGTAATTACAAAAATGGAGTGAAAAACCATCTTCATTCAAAACTGTTGTGTGAGCGCATTAAATTTCACTCAGCATCAAGCCACACAATTTTGAAATGACTTTGAACTTAATACTCAACTATGTACAACAACATTGATCAAGAACACTGCATCACAGGATCTCAAGCAATGTTTTTAAATTGCACTCAGTGAGATGGAAATCAAAGAAATTTAAAAGCATTAAAACTGTCAGCAAATATATTATCAGTGGCCACAATGTGATATGGTTATAATCATTAAATTCAGAAATGTTCTGTTAATGGAAATCTATACTGATCTTTAATAGTGCTTTATTGAAAGCATAAAGACAGGGAGAACAGCAAATAAGTGCACACATTTTAGATGTGAAGTAAAGTGGCAGATGTTTCTTTGCTGCCTGTACCATTCTTACCTGTACCATTCTTTCAAACATGTGTGCTAATGGCAAGTAGGAAATATGTACATCAGCAGATGTAGGCAACCATTGGCTCTGTAAAACATAATAGGTGGCATAAGATGGTGAGGTAGACTCTTACCTGGATAACTCTCTCAAACATGTGAGCCAGAGGCAAGAAGGAAATAAGGACATCATCCTGTCTTGGAAAGATCACTTTCTGCAGAGGGTATGAAGGAATATGAGACAGAGAGGAGAATATACTAACAGAGAGAGACAAAGAGAAAGTTATAACAGAAGAGAAAATGGTGTGAAACAGACATGAATTAAAGAGGCTTGTTATCTCACAGGTATGTGGAGAACACATAAAAAGGTAGTTATGCTGTCATTTCAACAGATTCATCACAACAAACTCTACAGCTGCAAATTGGACAATTCAGCTCAGATAAAAAAAAAGGTCAACATGAAAAAATTACTGCTGTTTCTTTACACAGATTATGCCTAATCTGCTGAATGACTCCAACATTCTGTTTTTAACATTAGATTCAAGTATGTTTGACACTGCAGCTTTTGTAAAAAAAAAAATACTTTTAAAATTTAAATTGTTGTCTATTTTTTATGCCCAACTTCTTCATAACATGTGTTGTTATTTAGATTCCTGGCCAACAAGCTGTTGTCAAGCATCTGTTCATGTTCTTCGCAACTTATTGAGGTAAAACTGACTTGTCAATCTATTTTGCCTTAATGTTGCAAAGTTTTTTCTGTGGTCAAATTCACGACCCACCACAAAGTGAATTGCATGAAGAACTATGTCAATTCATATATAGTGCAATTTCCATTAACAGTTTTAATTTTCTTGACTCTTTAATTTCTGCGGCCACCTGTAATATTGTATTTTCAAACGGAATTCTGTCTAAGCTGTGAATTTGTAGTGAATTGACAGCACAACACAGTTAAATATTGGGAACACTTTGTGACATTGTTCCTTTAAGAGTAAACAGTGCAACATTATATTAAAGAAATAGTATGTGCAAAATTAGTGCACGTTATGAGCATCATTATATCAGCATCAGCTTTTTAAAAAAATATTCAATTACTACATTGACGAGAGAAAACAATTTCAAAATAATATTTGAAAAACACATTTTTATTTTATTTGCCTTCTTTCTCATTAGGTTGTACCTGTACCATATTTAATTTCTTTCAGTGAAATAAACAACAAGTAACCTATTCCCAAGCTCTGCCAAAGCCTACTGGTCAGCCAGTGACTAGAATTTGCGTAAGAGAACTTTACCTCTGTTCTTGGATTATTTGTTATTTTTTAAAAAAATCATGTTTTGTACATCTCATGTTCGCATTGTAACAAATTGCAGCTGGGAACAGTTATAGATAAAGCAATGTGTCTCAAAACTGATGACTGACAGGAGCACAAATTACCTACAGCATGTTCCAGCACCACTCTAATCTAGATTCAGGTTGTACCAATCATCAAGTCTCAGATCACCTATGCTGAATTCACTGGGACATTATTAACCATAGACAAAGCACAGTTTCTCCTTCTCTTGATGTGGAGAAAAGTGTCTGATGTCTGCTTAATTCCTCCATCAGATCCTTTTCAACTGTGGAAAAAGTGAGAAGGTTACAGCCCATACCTCATCATTCTATGTGGCAATACATACTGCTGGATTCAGAACAATTCTACTTGGAGTGCATGTAGCTAAAGTATGCTTTTAAAATTGCTAAATTCTGGTAATAAATTAAATGCAAAATGAGTAATACATTCTATTTTCTGCATCCACTTTCTCCAAAACTCTGAGCTAAATTGTGAGATAAACTGCTTCAGTTCTCCTCAGGTACAAAAGCATTATCAAATATTCACACTTTAAATGGCAAACTTTCAGCAGAGTGAGAGTGTAAGAGCAGAACTTTTAAAACTTCACACCCTTAATGTGACCCCGGAGTCAAAATTGGAGTGTTACCAAGGAGGGATGTGATTTAGGGGATTAAGTTGCAGGGGTAGAAATATTTTAAAAAACTAAATCAGATGTATACCATTTTGCATTTTGTTGCTCTCAGCTATTACAGCTCACAGTTCATGATATTAGGCCACACCTAATATCCCAGTCTCCACTTTACTGTCATCACTGCTATTTTAGGAGTTCACAACTCCAATTACTAGTTGATAGTGAGCTACAGTTTGGGGATCCCTGCATCAGATACTGCTTAATTTGCACCACCACATCACTCATTGACCAACATGCTCTATCAACCAGGACTCACGTCACATTTCTAGGCTCCACCCTCAAACTCACACCTCTCAGCTTGCACACACTGCCAGCTATTTAACCATGGCAATCCCATAACTCATGCAGATTCCATCTTACACATTGACACTCGTCCCTCTCTTTTGCAGAACAAAAAGGCACACAAAGAGATAAGTGAGTCTACATGTCTTGGTTCCCATGGAAGGGAGGATACAATACTAGCCATTATTAGGATTGACATTGTTTGGGCCATAGCTAATGGACTGGCTAAAACTATTGAAAGTGACGGTATCCTCCTACTGAACCCTCCTATTCGCGTCCCACTTTCCCCTCATGACATTATCCTCTGATTTACAAATGGTGCTAACCATGCACCACTTACCCTCGATCCACCACCATCAACCCCTACCCAAACCTTGCCCCTACAAACGTACCATTGTGTCTTCCTGTTTCGAGATACCCAAGAGGTGAAATCTGACCAGGCAGTGGAGGAACAATAAAAAGCCAATAATGATGCAGGCACAATCTCATTTGATTTCCCATTTACAGCCATCAGTTCAGGAACTGACACTGTAATTTAGAGGAGAGTGTAGAGGTGGGATTTGCATGTGGCAAAACACTGCATGGAGTTGGTTTCAGGTCAGTATAAGGGACAGTGTGTTTTCACTGCAGAGGAATCACATGAGCATTTTCATGGGACATCCTTCAATCAAAACATCTGCAAAAGCAAACTGCTTATTACATTCAGCACCTACCTAGAAAGCAGAGAATCAACGTTAAAGGAGCATGGAGGCGACCAGCACCAACTTGATGCAAGACTTTGAAAAGACAATTCTTTCCAGCATAGAAATGGCAACCAATGTATTTGAACCAATGATATGGCATCTAAATGGCTAACGTCACAGCTTCCATTGCAGACTACAAGTAGCCATCTGAATGCTGCAGTGAAATTTTAAACTGCTACCATCATCACAGCATGCAAACTGACATGCAGTACAGGAATCTGTTCTGCACTGGATTACCAGGATTTGAGGGCCATCACAATGTGGATTCTGTAGTACCTACACTGAGTGTGAATCTCTGATCCTCTCTGCATGAAATGGTAGATAAGGGGACACTGGCACCCTGCTTTGCAGACAGAGACCTGGATATCCTGGTGGAAAACTGGTTCTGTGGAGGGCCATCTTCTTCTCCTGAGATTGGTAGAGAAGGCCACAATATCAGACCCTGCCAGCCTGCTCAGAGGTTGTCACTTAGTCAGTGTGGTCTCAAATGGTACAGAGAAACACCCAGCAGTGAATGACTTTCTCTGCTTCACCATGCTAAATGCCACCCTTTTCTCTCTGGTAACTCTGTCTACCATTGTACTGACCAGCTACCAAAGGTCATGATCTTACCACTGCATGCAACATCTCCCCTCACTCACTCTTAGTCACCTCCATATCCTAGACGACTAACCCTGCATAGCCTCAGAGTTGCATACTCACTCATTTGGGAAACCTCAACATCTCTCCCCACTTGCACCACCACTAACAGCTGTGCCACTGCTTTAAGCTCTCAATCCATCACTTTCTCTCATTCCAGGAGAAAAATAGTGCATAATAGGGCTGAAAGAGTCAAAGATGTGTGGTGGGGCTCCTGAACATTTGGTTCCTCTCCCTCTTTGAAGAAAAGGTCTTGGCACTCACTGGCATGGGCTGGGACCAGTACTATGGTGATGCCAAAACATGGTCCCAGTAGCCAAGAAGGAAGCATTGTCCATTACTGTACTACTCTCCCATAACTGCTTCCTTCCCACCCCCCCTTCAGTAAATATATCACCGCAAAGTATACCCATTGTTTATGGTGCACTTTCTCTCTGTCTCCTGCAAGCACATTTGGTATTAGTACATTCTTCATGATCAAGTAGACAGTCCACAAGACCTGCTCCACCTCTGAGAAAGAGGACACAGATGCCACAGAGGATTCACTGGCAAAGCTAGATTAGCGTCAGTAGCATCTGCTGGTCATCACATCACCGCTCCGTCTCTGCAGAAGAAACGTCCAGGTCAGCAGCAGTCCAAGGACTGTGGGCGACTAGTTATCTGCTCAGCCCCAGGTAGGAGCCAACCCATGCGGTCAGCAGTTCATGACCTCATCCAAATGCACATGCGGACACAGCAGCAGGCAGGTTTGTCAGGGACACTGGGCAAATGGACACAAAGTTCGTGGTCACCACCATAGAGTGCCAAATCTAGCACCTTTAAGTCTGTTGGGCTTGATCACAGATCCGCACTCCATCACTCTAGCTACTGGCAAGGAAACAGGGGGAACAAGGAGGGGACAGGGTGGTGACCGTCTGCAGCTAGCCAGAGGAAGAAACACAAACACACATCTCCAGAAGCATCTTCTGCATGTACTTCAGGAGGTGACCAGGGTTTCCATCTTTTCCCTGCAGTGCCAACCTCAGCTGGAGAGAGAGATCGAGCTGAAAAGGGTGCCTCCTGGCAGCCCACACTCAGCATTTCTGCATTCTCAAAAGCCCCTGGGGTTGCCAGGCACCTCCCTGGCACACCACTCCAAACCAAAACCCCTCCTCACTTGTCCCAATAGTGAGAGCCTCCCAAAAGTTCTTCTCGCAACTTGGGGGAGTGCAGCAGAATACCGTTTCAGTTTTGGCAATGGCATCCTGCAACTCGACATCACCTTCTCAGGGAATGACTCACCAATGCAAACGAGGCCGAGAAGATAAAATTTTCCTGGTACCACGTTGCTAAGAAGCAATGGTATACTACCCGCCTTGGCTTATTTCTGAATACCTGCCATGTTGAGCTAAAAATAAAGGAATTGTCATTCAATGTCAAGGGAGAATCTAGAATGACAAGGACAGCAGCTACATGGGAACACCACCACCTGCAAGTTCCCCTCCAAGCCACTCACCATCCAGACTTGGAAATATATTGTTGTTCCATCACTATCACTAGGTCAAGGTTCTGGAGTTCCCTCCCTAATGGCATTGTAGATCAACCCACAGCAGGTGGACTGCAGTGGTTCAAGAGGGCAGCTCACCACCACCTTCTCAAGGGCAACTAGGGATGGGCAATAAATGCTGGTCCAGCCTTCGATGCCCACATCCCACAAATGGTTTTTTTAAAAATGTACAGCGGATTGCAGGTACTTTGTGAATCGCTGGTCAGTACCATCAAGACAGAAGGGGTGGTAAATTGGGAAAACAGACAACTGGTGGGTCCAAAAACCAAAGTTGCTGGAAAAGCTCAGCAGGTCTAGCAGCATCTGTGAATAGAAATCAGAATGAATGTTCAATCTAGTAACCCTTCCTCAGAACCAGACCCAAAACATTAATTCTGATTCCTTTTCACAAACACTGCCAAACTTGCAGACTTTTCCAGCAACTTCCCTTGTTGTTTCTGATTTACAGCATCCGTAGTTATTTCAGATTTTACTTAACTGGTAGGTCCATACTGATCATAATTAATGCTATGGCAAATAACACCGCATATACTTTTGTTTTAAATAACATTAGTACAATTTTGGAAGCAATATCAGAAAAAATGAAATACATTTTTCTTTGAAATATTACTCATTGCTTATTATTCACAATCACACTTTACTTGGCATTGGTGCTGAAATGTTATCACTGTCAGGTAGGGCACAGTGTTGCTGTTCTAACAATAGATTTATACTGTTATTCACTGCTTCCTTGAACTGATGATTCTATCCGACACAAAATGTTACAATAATGGTCTTCTCTTATATCGATCACTGGAAAACAACTAACTGTGTATTAATAAGGTAGGGAAGTGATTCCAAAGACACTAATCTTACCCAAGTTCAAACATTTCTCTTCTGCTTTTGATTACATTGTGGTCCTCTGAATTATCTGGTCAGCTTGCTGTTTAGGGATCACTCTTTACTATCCATTTTACCCTCTTTCTTCAGGGTTTTTGGGCCCAGTATCACTCCTTGCTGAGAAGGCCATCAAGATGATTACTTTCTGGACTAAGCAAAGTTTTTTTTTAAAGAGTAAGACACTATGAACCTTGATTTAATGAGGATTGTAAGGGAGTGTACTGGCATACCTAAAAATGAAAATATCAACCTGATGAATCTATAATACGTGTATGCTAAATAGTGGAAGTAGCACACAGAAATAAATAATTTTGCAACCAATGGATCGTCAAAAGATTAAGTTGCCGTAGTCTTATCAGATCATAGGGCTGTTCTCTCATTAGAGGGAGGTGACTGGTGGTGGTTTAACTAGAGGGTCACCACGCCTCAGGTGAGGGGAGAGTTTGAGAAGGAGTGTTGTCGTGTTAACCTCAGTCGATGCAGGAACTGAACTTATGCTGTCGGCAGCACTCTGAATCACAAATCACAACTGAGCAACAACTAACATGAGATGGAGGCTCAAAATAATGGTGCAGTCCAGCTCGAGTATAAAAACAAGGTGGAAGAATCTGTAATGATTTAAATCAGAAGATCTAAACGGATGATTTATCATAGGTCTGCAGCACCAAAGATGCCAACCTTCTTCCAATTCATTTCATGTGATGTAACAAAATGGTTAAAAGGTGCTGGATACAACAAAGACTCTGACAACATCCCAGCAATAGTCTTGAAGATTTGTGCTACAGAATTAGGTATGCCATTGGACAGGCTGATCCACTGTAGCTACAACACTGGCAGGTGCCCAGTGTGGAAACTTGCCAAGAATTGCCTCGTCCACAAAAAGGAAAAATCCGTTCTTTCAACTGCCATCCCATCAGCCTCCTCTTGATCATCAGACAAGTGGAAGGTATCATTGACAAAACTGACAAGCAGCATTTACTCAGCCATGAATTGCTCACGGATGCTCAGTTTGGTTTCTGCAGGGGCATTTGGCTCTTTACCTCAATACAAGCTTGATTCAAAAAAATTATCAAATAAAAAAAGAATTATTGCATTTCAGAAGCAAGGTGAAAGTCACTGTCCTTGATATGAAGGCAGCATTTGACTGAATATGGTACCAATGACCCCAAGTCAATTATCTCAATTCCACAACATTGATGTAGGGATTCTTCATTTTTTTTTTGTTTAATTAACCTGTTGAGAGAGGTTATAAACAGCTCCTCTGGAGCAGGAGGGACTCGAACCTGGGCCACCTGGCTGTTAAGCTTTTCAGGGTAGTATCCGGTGAAGTGTTGGTGGTATGTCCTGCTTCTCTATTTACAGGTCTTGGTTTCTTAAGGTGGGTGATGTCGTTTCTGGTTCTATTTTTCAAGGGAAGGTAGATAGGATTTAAATCGATGTATATATTGATGCAGTTCTAGTTAGAATCCCATGCCTCTAAGAATTGTCGTGCATGTCTTTGTTTTGCCTGTCCTAGGATGTGTGTGTTGTACCAGTCAAAGTGGTATCCTTCTGTCTGTAAGTATGGAAATGAGTACCAGTGGGTCATGTCTTTTGGTGGCTAGTTGGTGTTAGTGTATCTTGGTGGCTAGTTTTCTGCTTGTTTGTCTGATGTAGTGTTTTTTTCAGTTCTTGCATGGTCTCTTGTAAATGACATTAAATTTGCTGATATATCTATTGGATCCTTTAGTTTCATTAGTAGCTGTTTAGGTGTGTTGGTAGGTTTGTGAGCTACCATGATGCCAAGGGGCCTGAGTAGTCTGGAAGTCATTTCTGATATGTCCTCGATGTCAGGTAATGTAGCTATAGTTTCTGTTTATGTTGTGTACGCTTGTTCGGGTTTGTTTCTGAGGAATAGGCAGATTGTGTTTATAGAGTATCTGTTTTTCTAGAAAACGTTGTATAGATATTTTTCTTCTGCTTTTTGTAGTTCTTGGGTGATGCAGTGTCCCAAACAGCGGACACAACGCAACCAAAAACTATAGCCACATTACCTTAAATCAAGCAAATCTAATGTCATGTACAAGATACCATGCAAGAGGACTTGTTGGGCTGAAGGGCCTGTTTCCACACTGTAGGGATTCTAATCTAATCTATAATCTAATCTAATATAAGCCACGATTCAGTGCAATCGCCACTTGCGCAACATCCGGTCAAATACTTTTTAGGGAGGCACGTTGGCACAGTGGTTAGCACTGCTGCCTCACAGCACCAGAAACCTGGGTTCAATTCCCACCTCAGGCAACTGTCTGTGTAGAGTTTGTACATTCTCCCCGTGTCTGCGTGGGTTTCCTCTGGGTGCTCCGGTTTCCTCCTACAGTCCAAAAATGTGCAGCTTAGGCGAATTGGCCATGCTAAATTGCCCGTAGTGTTAGGTGAAGGGGTAAATGTAGGAGAATGGGTCTGGGTGGGTTGCTCTTCGGAGGGTTGATGTGGACTTGTTGGGCCAAAAGGCCTGTTCCACACTAAGTAATCTGATCTAATCTAAACTGTAAAAAACATTTGTTACCAGAATACACGAACACCAACAAGCCACCAAAAGGCATGACCCACTATCACTAGTTTCCGTACATATAGACAGAGAAATTTACCACTTTGACTGGGACAACACACATATCCTAGGACAGGCAAAACAAAGACATGCATGAGAATTCTTAGAAGCATGGCATTTTAACCTGATCTCCATCAATAAACACATCGATTTGGATCCTATCTACCTTCCCTTTAAAAAAAAACAGGAAATGACAACACCCACCTTAAGAAACCAAGACTTATGAATAGAGAGGCCCAACATACCAGCGCTTCACTGGAGACTCTCATTGATAATGTTACCTAGTTTGGTGACAAAACATCTGAAAACTAATCTTCCAGCTCAGATCAACACACTTTGACCGAACTGGTTTAACTGACAAGATGAATTTCTGAAGAAATGATCAGTTGTATTACTGTAATAACTCCATGTATATGAGTTATCAACAATGTTCCTTCGAAGCTGTACAGTTTCCGTGGCAGGAGATATTAGAGGAAACATTGATAAGATATTTTCCACATTCTCCCATCTTATTCTCTGGTGCTTGGACACTATGGCACTATTCATACCCAATTGACCAAATATATTTATACATGTTCAGCAAGTTTGATGTAAGCTCAGACCAGGACAAATGGTGTTATGTTGCAAATTGCCTTCCTCCTTTAGCAAATTTACTGATCTATAGGTAAAAACAATGACTGCAGATGCTGGAAACCAGATTCTGGATTAGTGGTGCTGGAAGAGCACAGCAGTTCAGGCAGCATCCAAGGAGCTTCGAGATCGACGTTTTGGGCAAAAGCCCTTCATCAGGAATAAAGGCAGTGAGCCTGAAGCATGGAGAGATAAGCTAGAGGAGGGTGGGGATGGGGAGAAAGTAGCATAGAGTACAATGGGTGAGTGGGGGAGGGGATGAAGGTGATAGGTCAGGGAGGAGAGGGTGGAGTGGATAGGTGGAAAAGGAGA
>NC_057723.1:26697134-26708849 GCF_004010195.1 Chiloscyllium plagiosum | reverse complement strand
ATACGTGTGCCCATGGCTACCCTTTTGGTCTGGAGCAAGTGGGAGGATTCAAAGGAGAAATTGTTAAGGGTGAGGACCAGTTCAGCCAAACGAAAGAGTGTCGGTGGAAGGGTACTGTTGGGGACGTCTGGAGAGGAAAAAACGGAGGGCTTGGAGGCCATGGTCATGGCGGATGGAGGTGTAGAGGGATTGGATATCCATGGTGAAGATGAGGCGTTGGGGGCCGGGGAAGCGGATCTATAGATCATAAACGGATCTATAATTCTGCTAACTCAAAAATGTGAAACACCCAACCTATCAATCTTATAGGAACCTGTTCACTGGAGTACTTCATTACAAGATGTTCTATCACTTTCTCAGGAAACTACTAATGGCCAAACATGTTGCCTTTCTACGGTCTCTCTCTTTCGAAAAAAAAGTTAAAGTAATCGATTAAACAATACACAACATAAATCCGTATCACATCTTTCTAATAGAATATTGTTGAGTTAACAGGAGTAAATGTAGGGCTGGTAGGAGAATTAGATTTGGCTCTTGGTTAATAGGAAACAAAATTCAAAGCAAACAGTGAGATTTTTCATCTCATGGAAATCTAGCATAATTAATATAAGCACTCTCATGGTCATTATACACTGATTTACTATAAAAAAAACTTAAAATTGAATAGCCCAACCTAATACCAACTTTATCTAAGTTGAAGGTTCAGGAAAAGTGGGCAGCCTAAACACCTTCTAGCCTTTCTCATCCTTAGTCAAAAAAGGATGAGAAAGGCTAGAAAATGGCATAACAGAGGAGGAGAAAAAATTTCATGCTGGATCATCAATAAAATTACGAAGGGGTCATCAACAGTGCTCTCAACCTGTTTGCTGATGTTCAGTTTGGGTTCAACTAGAGCCACTCTACTCCTGACCTCATCACAGCTTAGCTTCAAACATGGTCAAAAGAGCCGAATTACAGGGCTCAGGTAAGAATTAATGTCCTTGACACCAAGGCCATATTTGACCAAGTATGCGATCAAGGAGCCTTAGCAAAACGGGAATCGGGGAAAACTCTGCTGGTTGGAGCTGTACTTGGCACAAAGGAATATGATTGTGGTTGATGGAAATCATCATCTCAGCTCCAGGATATTTCTGCAGGAGTCCCTCATGGTTATGTGCTAGGCCCAGCCATCTTCAGCTGCTTCATCAATGAGCTTCCCTCAACTGCAAGGTCAGAAGTGGGAATTTTCCAATAATTGGCCAATGTTTACCACCAATCCCAAATCTTGAGATACTGAAGCAGTCAGTGTTCAAATGCAGCATGATCTACAGAATATTTAGGATCGGGTGAAAAATGGCAAGCAACGTTCATACCACACAATAACCAGGCAATGACCATCTCCAACGAGAGAGAATCTAGCCATCATTCCTGGATATTCAATTGTATCATCATCACAAAATCAGTGACTATTAATAGCCTGGAGTTATCACTGACCAGAAACTGAACTGTACCAACCACATATGTACAGTGGTTAAAAGAGCAGGTCAAAGGTTAGGATACCTGCAAGTAACTCACCTCCTTATTCCCAAATACTGTCAACTATCTATAAGAAGAATATGACACAATACTCATCACTTGTCTGGATGAGTAACTCCAACAACAAGGAATTTTACACCATCCAGGACAAGGCAATCATATCCACAAATTTTCACTGTCTCCAGAATCAACACTCAGTAGTAGCAATGCATATCACTGACAAGATCCTTAGACAGCACCTTCCAAACTCATTGTGTTGTCATTTGGAAGGACAAGAGCAGCAGTTACATGGGAACACCACCACCTGAAAATTGCCCTCCAAGCCACTCACCATGCTTACTTGGCAATATATTGCTGTTTCTTCAAATGTCACTGGGTTAAAATCCTTGAAGCCCTTCCCTAACCACATGGTGAGTTTATCTACAGCACATGGACTCCAGAGGTTTGAGAAGACAGCTCACCATCACCTTCTCAAACGCAAGTAGGAATGGACAATAAACATTGGACAAGCCAGCTACACAACATCCAATGACCAAAATAAGTATCTTACTTGTACTCCTGAAACTTCATGAAAGGTAAGAAATTGAGTGAAAAATTGTGCTCATTGATGGCTTTTTTTTTGCATGCAATGAATGCTTTTGGGACTCTAAGATAGCATCTATGATGTGTGCACACACTGCTGGTGCCACTGACATGGACTATCCTATTGGTGATGGTTTTAGAGCATGTGCAGTGAACAACCACTGGAAGTATGCAGAGCAGACTAATCATGATGTCAGTAAACCTAAAATAGTAAACTATGCCTAGTTTTGCGATTTACATATGAAAGAACTGAAATTAACATGGTCATTCTAACAGATGAGAGACTTAAAGTCTTTTTCAATATATAATTTCAGTTACATCACACTGTAAAAAGTTTGCTATAAATTCTGTGTCTTACAATCTTATACGTCACAACCACTTGATGAAGGAACAGCTCTCCGAAAGCTAGTGCTTCCAATTAAACCTGTTGGACTATAACCTGCTGTTGTGTGATTTTTAACTCTATACACCCCAGTCCAACACCAGCATCTCCAAATGATGCCTAGATCGCAATTGTGAAGCACAATACTCCAAATATTACTCTCTCTTAACACCTGGAACAGTAATATTTATTGCAATGATAAATTACAGGTTAGTTTCTAGTTATTGTCTTCTGGCTGTTACTCTAATTTTAGAAATGTTTCCTGCTTCCTATTATTATTTAAAGTTAGAAATGTATACAGGGCAGTGTGGCAGCTACTAGAGTACAGCTTGTTAATTTCAATGCTTTAGTAAGTTATTCCCTCAAATAAAACAGGATTAGAAGGAGGAATAGAAGCCATGTGGCTTTAAGAAAGGGAGGAATTTGGAAGAGGAAGAGAAGAAGTGCTTTAAGCAGCAAATCATATCCACTCCAGGCTTTCAGGAAGTAATTCTCTTAACTGGACATCAGCAAAGGACAAATGTGAAATATTTGCATTTCAATCCTCACTGACATTTCTGTTGTAACTTTAACATTACCAGATGATGATGGAGTTGACCATAATGCGCAGGCTGGAGTGGGAAAGTTTAGTGATAGCTTGCAGTATGCAGATCACTCCATGATAAGGCCAGTCACCAAGGTTCTCCACTTAATGAGAGTTAATTGTTTTTTTCTTATTCTTGGATTTGCAAGCTTTGCCATGGTGCAGGATGCCACTGAATGTGCACACATGTTTGATGGTGCTATGTCAACTCTACCCTATTCTTGGATTCCACTCCCTCGATATCTAACTGGTGGGTGACCATTTGTGTCAAAACATGCTGAATATCCAGTCACCTGTCAGTTCATTGTGTATCAGTTCACTATGCCTCTAAATTTCTGTTACATACTTCACAACTTTGCCATGATGAACTGATAGCTTTTCCCATCAGCTATATATAGCTGGGGAGCAGAAGCAGGAGAAGGAAGAAGAGGACAGGGAGAGGCAGAAGGGTGTTGATAATCCACACTGAATGTCTGATGACAGAAATATCAAGCCTTGCACCAGGCTCAAGGTCTACAGGTCAGCAGTGTTATCCATCTTTCTGCATGTAGAGACATGGACAACATATGACAGACAATTCAAATCCTGGGGAAACATCGCCAGTAAAATCCAATGGCAGGAGAGATGCTCCAGTAGCAGTGTCCTCTCTCAGGTTGACACCCCCAGTATCAAGGCACGGATTAATGTTAAGCAGCTACACTGAGTGGGCCACAGCACCTGATAAAACACAACCTCCTACTTTGAGCTTTGAAACAGCAAGCACATAACCGGAGGGCAAAGGAAATTCTTCAAGAACATTCTCAAAGCCCCCCTAAAAAAAAGCTATATTCCTACCAACTCATGGCTGACGCTGCCCAATCTCGAGAAGAAGCATCTGTGAAGAGGCCAATTGTCTCTGAAATGCCCAGGTTGAGGTCAAATAGACCCCCCACCGACCCAACCTCCACTCCCGGCACCTTCCCTTGCAACCGCAGGAGGTGCAACACTTGCGCCCACACCTCCCCCCCCAGGAGCGTGTGAAAACTCAAGCATCCATCCCCAATCTGCCTCTTCAAACACCACCTTTCCAATCAGTGGCTGGGTTTGCAGATCTGACACTGGACTGTTTAGTTACCTTAAGACCCACAAGCCTCAACTGGAAAAAGATCACCTTCAGTCCAGGGGGACTGCTTAAGAAGATGATCTGCTTGGCCACAATGCTGAAATAAAAGACATCAAAAATAAATGTTCAAAACCATATTTATATACAGATCATTTCATTTTCCTAAAGAAGTCTACTATTCACCCTCCTGTATTCCATAAGTGTTTACCTTCAATGTACTTTTGTCTGTCCTCGTACTACTATGCAATGCCACCCCACTGGCTGCAAGGGACATGCTGGACAACACTGACATCTAGTGGAGAAAACTGCAGTCAGCCTTTGAGCTTGCCCACAAATAGAAGGAGGAGAAAGTGAGGACTGCAGATGCTGGAGATCAGAGCTGAAAATGTGTTGCTGGAAAAGCGCAGCAGGTCAGGCAGCATCCAAGGAACAGGAGAATTGACGTTTTGGGCATAAGCCCTTCTTCAGGAATAAATAGAAGGCCCAGGTTTAGACTGTGTCACAGACGTGAGCTTGGCTGGGCTAAGGGGCAACTGCAAAGGCTCTGAAGAGTGATAGTGGGGTAAGGACAATAGTTATCATTAGGAGAGAGGACACAGAAGGTTTAGGTTATTTGGAGCCATAGTCATTTTCCTCAACAATCCAAGTAATATGTTAAATAAAACACTACTGATCTGTTGACACCCTGCATATGCATTTGCAAACTCAAATTCACAACTAGGTCTATGCCACTTTGTTCTACAAATGACAGGGCAGAAAAGTAAGTGTGGAGTACCAAATCTGTCTGAGTGTAGTTACAGTCACAGTTGAATGGCACAAGATATCAAATGTGCATAAGATTTGCAGCAGTCCAAAATATGTGCATGTGTTCTGGAGCATATGGAAGTGGCCCCTTGGGGGTACACGACATCTTTGATAAACCTACCAGCCCACTCTCTCATTTTTGTTGCATTTTTCCAACATGAGCCAAGGCCAATTTCTTCCAGACAACCTGCTCCAGTCATCACATACCTCCCCTCTAAGACAAGTAATACATGCCAGGAAACAGCCAATATTGGGCCAATGCTGATGCCTTGTAGCCTTGAACCACACACAAGTTGACACTGGCTGCAACCAATCATCCAAATAAGTGCACAGCATAAAATAGTAGGCCAGTTGCATTATATTAAACGTATGCAGATCAATTACATATTATGATCTCCAAACTTGATTTCGGGGATTATCTGATGCAGACAGCATAGTGGCTCAGTGGTTAGCATTGCTGCCACAGTGCCAGGACCGGGTTCAATTCCAGTCTTGGGTAACTGTATGTGTGGAGTTTGCACGTTCTCCCAGTGTCTGCGTGGATTTCCATCAGGTGTTCAGATTTCCTTCCACGGTCCAAAAACGTGCAGGTTAGACAAATCAGCAATGAAAAGTGCCAGGTTATAGGGAAAGGGTGGGGTCTTGGTCTGGGTGAGATGCTCTTCAGAGAGTTGGTCCAGACTTGATGGGGTTAATGGCCTCTTTCTACATTGTAGGGATTCTATGATTTCTACTTTGAAACCAATGGAATACTTAAAGCTAGCTTTTTCCAAAATGTACAGATCACACATTGCTCGAAAAAATGAAAGTCAATATTGTATTTCTCTGACTAACTAAATTCACTAATTACACTAACTTTACTGCTGTTTTTAACAAATGTATCTCGATAACATGCCTGACAACAATGGAAACAATAAAGTGGAGATCATCAAATGCTATCAAGAAAGAGACTTAATTCGTCATAGGCATTACTGCAACAGCTACAGTGATTCACAATTTCCTTATTCAGGATTTTACATAAATGCACACAGAAATCATTGGTGATATAACAGCATTTCTTGAATCATATATGGTACAAACCTTCACAATCCTGAATATTTAATAACATGTTAGCACACTGTATTTAACAGCTAAAAACTGAAGTTGCACTACTGTTTCTACAAAGGTCCAAAGTTGAATCATACTGCCAGATGATGGCTCAAAGAGGCTTGATTAACCCCATGTAGATCAGGAGCTGTATGGGCATACTTCACCTATATACCCTCATGGTTGAAAGCAAAGAGCAAGAAATCTTGGGAAAATCTCTTTCAACAAAAAAGATATTAAACCTTTCAAGAGGGATTTTCTTCCATTAATATCAAGCGAAGGGAATTAACATTTTCCAAGGGTAGCACGGACTTTTAAATTTTGGGTTATTTTTATTTCAAACCATTTGATGTCATAATATTTTGATGGTCTGAATTATTGACGCCATCACCAGAAAATAAATCGTCAGGATAAATAAAATCAATATGTGGTGAATTTTAATTCTCTCTCAAGATGGATTCCCTAATTGCAGTGTTTGTCATTTAATAAAAACAATTTGACATATTCACAATACAAAAGAAAAGGAGGTTCCAAAATCAATTAAAATTATTTGTCAAATTAAAGTTTGAATTAAAAAGTTAAACAAGTTGTGTAATTTCAATTTTATACAATGGTAGCAGAGTAATAGCGCCTGAAAATAATACTTCTGACAGGATTAGTTGTGTGTCATTTTACTTATAGTCTAATAGTCATGTGCACATATTCACCTCTGTAACTTTCAAAAAGCCTGAAAAATCAGCTACCACATTTCCGTGTGTGAGCATGGCACCCTTAGGATTTCCTGAAAGGAAAAATTATATTGTCAGCTGTTATTATTTTAACCAAGTAGAAAATATATTTTAAAAACTGACAAATGTAAAATAAGAAAGGAGATTAAGACTTTAAACAAACACATATCTAGGATCTGAATGTGTCCACCTCAGGGTATTAAAATAAGTAGATAAGAAAATTATACGCGCTTTAGTAATGATCTTCCAAAATTCTCTGCCTTCAGGAATTATTCCCTCAGATTGGAAAACTGCCAACATCATTCCATTGATTGAGGTGGTCAGGGAAGTGACTAAAATCTATTAAGGAATGAGCACTTGAACAAATCTGAATTGATCAGATAGCCAACATAGATTTATATAAAGCAAGTCATATCTAATTAACATAGTTGAATGTTTTGGAAAAGGTACTAATGTGGTACTTGAGGCTGTTTATTCAACATTAATTGAAATGAAGTTCCAAACAAGGAAAAATAGAAGTGCATAGATTTTGAGGCATACTTTTCACTGAGAGACACAATGCAGAGAATAAGGATAACAGTTACATATTCAATTGCAGGATATGATTACAGGTATATCCTGAGATATCAAGTTTTCTATATATTTTAGGTTGATGTAGTTAAAAGGAACAGAGAGCCTTATAACCAGAATGTTATAATGAGATGTTCAACAATTTAATATGTTAGATAAACTAATTTTTCTGATCACACAAACCAGAAATAAAAAGGACCACAAACATAAAACTGGAGCTCACCCATTTGGGAAGATTTCAGGAAGCACCTCTTTACAAAAATGTTATTGGAAATCTGGAACTCTTTCCCACAAAAAGCTGAAGTTAGGTCAATTGGAAATGTGAGAACAGACTGACAGATTTTTGTAAGGCATCTTCAAATCTAGAATGAGAGGTCATAGGTTTTAGGATAAGGGGTTGTAAAATTAAAACAGATGAGGAGAAATTACTTCTCATGAAGGGTCATGAATCTGTGGAATTCACTATCCCAGAGTGTGATGTACACCTGAACATCAAGTTAGTTTGAGGAGATAGACAGATTTTTAATTAATAATAGTTTGAATGGTTATGGAGAGCAGGCAGGGAAGTGGAATTGAGGCAAAGATGAGATCACCATGATTGTATTAAATGGTGGAGCAGGCTCAAGGAGCTGAATTGTCTACTCCTGTTCCTAGTTCTAAATCTAATCAGTCTCAACCACTCTGAAAAAGTATATGGAAAAAGCACAAGATGGAAGGAAAAGATTCACACCCAATATACCTTTGCATAACACCCCATTTTCAAGTGCTAATTTAGTATTAAACCCAGGACAATGTTGCTTGTGAACGTGACATTAAATTATGATCAGGTTAAATTGTAATCCATACTCATTAGGAATCGGAGATTTTTAAAAACCCAAGAGCAAAATAAGAATATTATTTTATAAATTGTGGCAGGACTAATCTTAGGTTGTAAGGGATGAAAGAATGTTCCAGCCATACAATAGAAATTGCATGAAATAATTAATAAGGTTAGAGAAGGTCATGGTTCCAAAAGAGTGAAATGTTGAAGTTGGATTTGTTTCACTCAATTTGACAATGTAACAGTCTCTGGGTTGAGAATCAGGCAGACTTGCACAAGGTCAGACTGGGGACATGTGTCATCCCTGGCTCCTAATACTTGTAATTATGCCTAACTAGCAAACTTTAATTGTATCTTTAAACTTTTTTAATCAATCACACTTCGTTGTGGAAGACAAGTGTTGCTTCTTCTTGTATCTCTCTAGTGGGGGTATCCGCTATCAGTGATAATTAGACAGGTCCTTAGACTCAGCATTGAAAAGGAATATGTGGGATAGAAAACTAGCCTAAGCACAGCCCACTTGAGGTTGGTACCAAGAGCCCGATATAACTTGGTGGGCACTGTTGCTAAAATATATTAAGGTAATAAAAATGGAAAGAACCCATTTGATCCAGGAAAATAAAAATCAGAGAGAAAGAGCATTTATCAATTTAAGAACATTACTACTTTAATAAAAATAGACAGTTCATCAGTAGCTAAAACGCAAAGAAAAAGCAACAGTCAGCAGCACCTCTGGCAGCAGCAACAGAACAAAAGCAACACTCCAGAAGACTATCTTCATCTCAGAGCTGACAAGAAGCTCAAGGAAAACAGTGTGGGCTAGAAAAAAAAAACGAGTAAATGCTCGTCTCTGAAGACTACGAAAGCAAATTGATATTCCCAGTATAAGGTTAAAGATTCCAGAGTGCAAGGGGAAAAAGTACTTTGCAATAATGGAGCAAAAGACTATGCTGGAAATGTAAGAATTGAAAACTTCAAAACAAGTCCCGTCACAATGGTGAGTAGGCCCTACAAGACACCGCTACAGTAGACATAGCATGGGCTAGAAAATTAACTTATGTTCAATCTAATGTATCAGAAAAGCAGGGGAAATTACTTAAGTGGGCATAAAGGAAAATTTAAAAGATTTGAAATGTCGGACAGAAGACATGAGATGAATTTGAAGGCTTATACACTATTTAAGTAGCAATTTTGATGTTAAGATTTAGCAAAGCTGCAGCCAGGAGTTCATTTTAAAAATTGTGCAAGGAGATATACACTGGGTTTTGGGCTGTGAAAGGTGGGAGGTCATCTGTAAAAAAAAAAATGGGAAACCTCGAGCTTGGTGACAAAAGGGAGAAACATATTCCAGAAGGCGGAAAAACCATTTAGATAATTAAAAATGTAGGAAAACTTCAGTTATCAGTACAAGGATACAATATTACAGCTTAATAGCTTAAAAGCTTTATTGAAAGAATGTTCAACTGTTTTACTATAAAATAGAACTCAAAAGCTTGCAGAAAAAGCACATTCTGCAATATAGCGGAGTTGAAATGTCTGAAGAAATGTTAAGATCATTTAAGCATCATCGATTAATTGAAGAATACAAGCTTTAAGACAGCAGATTAAAAACAGTATTAAGATCTTATTGTTTTCAAATAATTTTAAAAGGAATAAATCAATAAATAAACGCAATGAGAAGAAATGGAAAGAGAAACAACTCTATCAAAAATATTTAATGTTGAGAATGCATCGAACAAAACATAAGATTGGGAGGTCTTGGAGAAAATGATTCTTGAAGATGTAAAATTGTTTCAAAATTAAACATTAAACATTAAACGTGATGCTAATTGATACATCATTGTATCCAGTTTGTCCGGATTGGATAATGTTATAAATTACTAAAATACTTGAGAAACCACAGAAACAGGTGATATTTTAAAAGGCATTGACAATTACCTCAGCCTAAGAATAATGAAAATTCTTGAACAAGCAATATTTAAGAGTTAAATTTCCATGGGAAAGCAATAGATAATTTAGAAAAGGTACCCACATTAGACAATATTCCACCAATAGAAAGAGCATTCCTAGAGACCACTGGTAATGTATTCAAACGGACTTTCATAAAGCTTGATTATGTCAATGGATATTATGTTAATTTTAAGCTTCATACAGGAATGATTGTCACTATCCTGTCGGGTCAGGCATCCTGGCTGAAGAAACAGAAGTTCCAGTCCTGAAAATGAATCCAAGTCTTCCAGATAGAATAACCCTAAAGATTAAAAGGTATTCTACAAGTAACTCTGCAACACAAACAGCATAAACGCAAAATAAGGAGGATGCTGGATCGCTGAAATAAAAACAGCAAAGGTGCTAGAGAATCTCATCAGCATCTGGCAGAATTTGTAGAGGGAGAAATACAGTTAACATTTCAAAGTTAGTTAGAAATCTTAACTGTTTCTCTGTTCATATATGCTACTAGACCTAGCTGAGTTTGTCCAGCACATTTTTTTTTAGAAATTTATAAAATGGTTTAAAAAAATGTTCATGATTCACATCAACACTCCTCGCTAATGAGCCCGCATCCATTTCTTGACCTCAACATCCTTATAGTACCAGGAGGAGTTTGACTGGTTCCCTGAGAACAACTGGTTCAGATGCAAACTGTTGCCAACCGACTAGTCAAAGAGCAGCTGATAGGTGATTTGACTGGGCTATGTAAGCTCATGCTGGATCTCAGAAAGAAGACCTATTGAGATTACCTACGTTCACACAAGAGAGTTGTCTCATAGTGCTTGCATAGGTCAGTCATAGATTCACACAACTGTTGGAAACATTTTCCATTTCTATCATCACAGAATAATATGTCAATCTATTGTCAAAGGAGAATAGTCAGTGACAGCGACAGGAATTCTGCTGAGCGGGCAGCAATCTCCCAGTAAAACAACTGAGTATGCTTAAGCATCTAATTCACCAGAAAGACAAGAGAGGCCAAACAAAGTCACCCAATCTAATTCAAGTAGGGTGGTACATACTTCAATTCAGATGTATTCACAGACTGGTGAGTCAAGATGTACTTGAACAAAATGGAGGTGGCCTGCAGGTATCTTCATGGAAGCTATACTAAATCAGGGCAGGACTTATACACTTTATGGTAAGATCCTGGGGAGTGTTGCTGAACAAAGATTCTGGAGGGCAGGTTGTTTTTTGAAAGTGGAGTCACAGGTAAATAAGACAGTAAAGGCAGCTTGCCTTTATGGGTCAGTGCATTGACTATAGGAGTCGAGCTGCCATGTTGAGACTGTACAGGGCATTGGTTAGGCCACTTTTGCAATACTTCATGCAATTCTGCTCTTCCTGCTTTAGGAAAGATGCTGCAAAACTTGAAAGGGTTCAGAAAATATTCACAAGGATATTGTCGGGGTTGGAGAGTTTGAGCTATAGGGAGAGGCTGAATAGGCTGGGCTTGCTTTCCCTGGAAAATCAGAGGCTGAGGGGGTGACCTTATTGAGGTTTACAAAATTATGAGGGGCATGAATAGGGTGAATAGACAAGGTCCTTTCC
>NC_057723.1:26682061-26697026 GCF_004010195.1 Chiloscyllium plagiosum | reverse complement strand
AGATCTATAAAGAGACCTTAGGAGCAACATTTTCATGCAGAGAGTGGTGTGTGTATGGAATGAGAAGGAAGTGGTGAAGGCACCTAGATGGGTGTATGACTAGAAAGGATTTGGAAGAATATAAGCCAAATGCTGACAAATGGGACTAGATTTATTTAGGATATCTGGTGGACATGGACGAGTTGGACCAAAGGGTCCATTTCTATGCTGTACATAACGTCTACAAATTCAGACCATGGTCAACAAGAAGAAATTGCCTGGTCTGTACATTCAGGATAGTGAGAGGAAAAAAGCACTGGTTTCAAATTGAGCTGCATCTCCCACAGTGGGCATTCGTGAAATTAAAAATCCCACAGCTGATGTTACAAGGAAAGCTATCCAATTTAGAGGGGAAGAATTCCACTGCAAAAGAGAGGTCTTTCACTGAAGTGAATGCAATTATTGCAAGGTTTAGAAGAAACAACATTCTCCATGAATGACACAAAGAAAAATTCCTCCATTACAGAAATGATTTTCAATCCAATCAAGGTCAAGATAGAATCAAGCTCAACAGTCCTTAAGCCAGAGGCTTACTGATCCTCCAAACCAGAAGGGAATGAGTTCTGGAAGAATTGCACAACCTGCACTTGTGATGTCAGAGACTTAGGGGAGACAGAGAAATAGTATAACTATAGGCGGCTCGGTGGCACAATGGTTAGCACTGATGCCTCACAGCGCCAGATACCCGGTTAAATTCCCCACTCAGGCAACTGACTGTGTGGAGTTTGCACACTCTCCCCGTGTCTGCATGGGTTTCCTCCCACAGTCACAAAATGTGCAGGTTAGGTGAATTGGCCATGCTCAATTACTCACGGTGTTAGGGGCAGGGGTAAATGTAGGGGAATGGGTCTGGGTGGGTTCCTCTTCGGAGAGTCGGTGTGGACCTGTTGGGCCGAAAGGCCTGTTTCCATACTGTAGGAATCTAATCTAAAATGTAGTTATATATGTGAATGCATAAATGTCAGAAAATTAGGATGGGCATGTTGTATCAGTTAATAGTTCCAAAAGAGTTAATGTTGAAGTTGCATTAGCTCCACTCATTTTGATGTAATGCAATGTTTAGGTGGGGAACAAAGTTACAATGGAGACTGATGTGTAATTTATGCCTCCTCAATCATAATTATGCCTAACAAGTTAATGCTAATTTTACCTATTGCTATCATACAATAAACTACTTTTGTAAGCCCAGTACCTCATCCCGTTGAGACTCTCTGGTGGTTTACTGTCTGCCATTGATAATTAGACTCAGCCTGAAAAGGAGGACCGGTGGCAGTGAATTATCCAACCAAAACCTACCAGCAATTAGTTCCAAGAGCTTAAAACAACTAACACAATGGATTCTATCAAGGCTCAAGATCTTTAATCTTGGCTGCTGTTTTGGGGGAGAAACAAAATCAATTGTTCTGTCTCGACATATTGTATTGCTTTTTAAATACAGAAAATGGTTAATTATCAATATATACTACAACATACTTGTAGCAGTGTGTCAGCCCTCTGCTACACGTGCAAAATAATTACACTGAGGATTACAATAATTATTTATACCCTATTATGCTATGTTTGACTCTATTCAACCTTTTTGTGTTTTCAGTTTCTGGTTCTTAGCCAATGCCAAATATATCCCTGGAACAGGCATAGAAATCTGATCTCTCAGCCCTGCAGCATTTGTAATAATTGCTTGCTTGCAGCTCTCTAGTTAATTTCCAAAAATCTCAGCAGTCTTTTTCCTTTCTTTTCAGCTTGGAAACAGAGTATCTTCTTGGCACTGTGAAACTGAATGTCTGCATTTTTGTGCATAATAATAGAGGTTGTCTGTATGTTTTCAAAATCAAGACACAAATGCATAAACAAATGAAGATAGGATATTTCAGAAGAAAGCTTTTTAGGTGGTTTAAATAGTCAAGAATCAGACTTTCAGATGTGTATGACTGGAGAACATGAAGACTTTCTGGAATTGTTGAAACATATATTGATATAATAGGCTACAGTGAACATCAGGGCTCTAGTAAATGGCTTGCTTGCCATTCAATTCTATTGGGATGGGGAATTTAAAACTCTTTTGCAATGCTACCCAAATGAAGGCTTTAAAAAAAAAATTAACTGTGAATATTTGGCGATGACATAAGCATTGTGCGCATATTAAAAATTCATGATTCTAGACTCCACAAGAGACTCTTTTAGCCATGTTAAAGTATTGATCTTGAGAGTAGATGTGTCAGCAAGATTCTTTACACATCATTGCGGGAAGACCTGATTACTGCAGTGATAGAGAACAGATCCTAATTTGCTCAGAAAATACTATGAGAAAGTGAGGACTGCAGACGCTGGAGTATCAGTCAAAAAAAGTGTGGCATTGGAAAAACACATCAGGTCAGGCAGCATCCGGAGAGCAGGAGAATCGACATTCCTGATGAAAAGCTTATGCCAAAAACGTCGATTCTCCTGATCCTCGGATGCTGCCTGACCTGCTGTGCTTTTCCAGTGCCACATGTTCCAATTCAGCAAATACTATAGAAAGTAGCAAAGTGAAAATGAACTTTGAAATAAAAGCCATTTTGAAAAAACAGGTTCAAAAAAAAGGAAGATTTCTTCATTTGCAACTATACATTCATCTATGTATTTAAGAAACTGATGTAAGAGTACGGAGTCCTAAATCAAGAAGACATAGGAACGCTGGTGAATATAGGTGGTCTTAGACCAATGCAGAAGTGCGATCTGTGTTACTGATTGAAAAGAATCATGGATTCAAATGAAAGAGATGCAAACCCCAGACAATAACTAAAGTGATCCACAGCCTGCTGAGAAACACAGACTATCCCCAAACCAACATCACTCAAACTTCACTAAAATCTCATTAATGTTTGAAAGAACCTACTGCGCACTAATTGATTGCCATATTTCCTTACACACAGTGGCAATGATTCATTGGTTACAGAGTACTGTGTGACATCCTGACACACACACACACAGAACCCTGTTCACAAGTGTGTAAGGTACACATGGAGATGGAGATGGGGATACCAAACCTATTTAATGTCATTAATTAATGCAACTACAAGCATTTCTTGGGACACGTTACCTGTTGTTCCACTAGTGAAACAGACAATTGATAGGTCCTCAGGGCGTGGAGGCTGAAGATAGAAAATAAACAAAAATGAAGAATCTAAGACCACAAACCTTCACAGGTAACAAATTTGTGTTGAAAACTAGAAAATATATGCATTATTACTGGCTGCAGTTGGTGTACATTTTCAAATTATTCTTTCTCTAAAGATGAATGACATCTCTCTGAAAGAGAGAAAGTCAGAGATATTACTTCACTCACCACTGGGGTTCGCCTGTTCATTTGTCCGAGGTTCTGTAAACAAGAAGGGAAGAAAATAACCACAGTAAAAATGCTTTACATATTTATGGTATATTTTATGTCTTAATTTACACTTGTTTATCAACATGTCTCTGTAAAAATGCTATTCACTTAGTAATCAATTATCAAAAAACACTTCACACCATTTCATCCCGTATTCTGGACCTTGCACTGAACACTGCAGATAGGATGCTGCATATTAAATACTAATGGTAAATTATTGATGACACAGAATTCCATGTATATCTTTTTCTAAGCAAGTTTTATTGCAGCTGATGAACCACCAGCTCCAACACCACAGATTACTTGTTCCCTTCATATAACTCTGTCAAAAGCTCACTCCATTATCTTCCACAAACATAATAAAGAAAAATCAAAAATAGGGGCAGGGGTAGACCAATTGATCATCTCACATAATACACTCTTCCTATTCTCTCGCCATATCCTTTGACCCCTTCAGCCCTAAGAACTATATCTATCTCCTTCTTGAAACAGTCAATGTTTTGGCTTCAACTGCTTTCTGTGGTAGAGAAGCGAACAGGCTCACCATCCTGGCTAAAACATTTCTCCTCATCTCAGTCCTACCCAGTATCTTTAGACTGTGAGCCTTTATTCGGGACTCCTGGTCATCAGGAACATCTTTCTGGTGTCTACCATGCTGAGTCCTGTTTGAATTTTATGGATTGCTCTTGAGGTCCCAATTCATTCTTCTAAACTCCAGTCAATAGAATCCTTACAAATCCAGTCTCTCTTCATCCATCAGTCCTGCCATTCTAGGAATCAGTCTAATAAGCCTTTTTGCATTGTCTCCATAGCCAGAATATCCTTCCTCAGATAAGGAGACCAAAATAGTGCATCAAACCATGACATGTTCCCTGGTTCCACTTGGAGTCCAGTATCTTTGCTCAACCCTCTTAGATAATCACACAGCATAATGTCAGCTATTCTTTAAAAAGCTGATTGGGTGTCATAGAATTAATTGTGAAAGATTTATAACGGTACAGGTATTTCTATAATCTGTTTAAAGCAAAAAAAAATCTACTTTTTATAATACTATTCAGTGTTAGGGGTATTGGCTGGATTCTCTCTTGTCCTAGATGGTTATTGTCTGGTTCTTCTTTGGCATTAAGATGTTACTTATCACTTATTAGCCCCAAGATTGTGTGTTTGCAAATCTTGCTGCATATGGCTTGGGCTGCTTCAGTATCTGAGGAGTTGCAAATGGTGACAAATGCTGCAATCAATGAACATCCCCAATTCTGACCTTCTAAAGAAGGGAAGGTCAATGATGAAACAGCTGAAGATAGCGGATTGTCAGATACTATCCAAGAAACACCTGTAATAATGCCTTGGGTTGAGATAATTGACCTCCTAAAATAACTAAAACCATCCTTTTTTTGTGCCAAATATGAATCCAATCAGAGAGAGCCTCCCACCTCTGATTCTCATTGAACTCAATTTTCATAAAGATTCTTGATGCCACATTTTATCAAATACTGATTGATGTTAATGGCAGCCACTCTCACCTAACCTCTGGAGTTTAACTTCTTGTCCATGCTTGGACCAAAACTGTAATGGAGTCAAGAATATAACAGGAGAAAGTGAGGACTGCAGATGCTTCCTGAAGAAGGGCTCATGCCCGAAACGTCGATTCTCCTGCTCCTTGGATGCTGCCTGACCTGCTGCGCTTTTCCAGCAACACATTTTCAGCTCAAGAATGTAACAGCTCTGGCGGAACCCAAATGGAGCATCAGTGAGCAGCTAATCAGTTGACAGAACTTTCAATGGCACCTTCCATCATGTTGCTGATGACTGCGATGACAATTGAAACTGCCATCACTGTTGAAGAATAGCTAAAGTGGTCAAGAATCTTTCTCAAGGAAGTGGGGATTTAACAAAAAGCAATGCCAGGCATTTCAGCATTCCTGTTGACATTAGCCATTATAGAATTGGAGTTGAATCACTGATTTCTCAAATTATCCCTCATACATTTGGGTGCCTATCAAGTGAGCATCTTGATGGACAGCTCTAATTATTTATTTGAAGAACTATTTCCATTCTACAAAAAGATTAAGTAGTTCAGTGAAATGCTTGTTTGTACAATGACTATTTGGCAGTGAGTTGGAATATAATATAGAATAGGACTACAATGGACCATGGGCAAGACTGAAGGCATAAAAAGGATATTGAGCCATGAGAAAATGTTAGACAGCCATAGAGTGGCATTGAGGTATGAGAGGCCACGGCTGTAGTTACAGGGAATTAGGCTGCATGGGTAGAAGAAATGTTTAAACATAGCAGGCTTTCCATTCAGTGTGCCCTGGGAACCAGCAGCTTCCTCCACTGTTTCCACGTCATCTGCACTGACTCCCAATCCATCCCACCCTCCAGACCAAAAATGGGTAGTGCAGGCAGCCATTTTTAAAGGTCAGGATTGCCGAGCCAGGATTTCTCCCACTTGCTAAATAAAAGTCAGGGCCTAGACTTCACGGTTGTAATCCCAATGTTAGAAAGCAATTTTCCACAAGTCTTCTATGTGACCTCCCAAAGAGAAATTGACAAGTTAGTCACAATTGCTGTCAATAAATGGCATTGTGAAACTCAAAACTCCGCATCATTTTTAAATATATTCAATATAGACAGAATTTTTAACTAGTAAAGGGAATGAAGGGTTATCAGGAAAAGGTGGGAAAGTGGAGTTTAGCATTATCAGATCAGCCATGATCTCAATGAATGTTAGAACAGAGTCTGAATGGCCTATTTATGCCCCTACTTCCAATGGTCTTAGTTTTTATTTTCAGCATGCCTTTTGCACCTGATCAGCACTGTAAGGAACTTTGTATTGATTTCACTTATTTGCCCCTTGCATTTCATTCAATTTTAATTAATTTTGTCTTAATCACTAAAAAAAAAAGTGATCACCCAGTTCCTTTAATTTCCTTGGCAGAACCTTTTTAAGTGGAGCTACTTGAACATACCCTCCTGACCTACTTACAAAGGAACTTGAACTAAAAATAGAAAATACTGGAAATAGTCAGCAATGTTCAGTCATAGATCTGAAACTCTTGTTTCCTTCTTTGCAGATGCTGTCAGACCACAGAGTAGATTTAGCCGTCGCTGGTTTCATTTCAGATTTCCAGAATCTGCAATATTTTAAAGTGGGACCTCTTCATTGTTCAAGCACATCTCCAGTCTTCTGTTCTATTAGGAGTAATTTCAACATATGAAAAAAGGCAATGTAACTCCAAAATAGAAACAGAAATTGCTGGAGAAACTCAGCAGGCCTGGCAGGATCTGTGGAGAGAAAGCAGAGTCAACATTTTGGATCCAGAGACCCTTCATCAGAACACCATCTAACTCCAACACACCTATATCCATGGTTAACAGAAATGGCTTGAGGACAGATGACTAATTTGCCAGAGAAAATTCCTACTTTTCTCCCTATTTGACCATCTCCACTTTCCTCCATAGTAAACATACTTCAGAAACAAGCTTATGATTAATACTTCAATAATCTTTTACCAGACAAAAAAAATTCAGACCTACTTTATAGCCTACTGTCACCTTTTAGATTTAACAGAAATGGACACTTCAGGTGACCAACTCATTTTCAGGTGAGGATAACCTCATTTAAATACTAAATAAAGATATATTTTTAAGTTGTTATCTCTGTTTCAGCTTTAACACTGGCCAGCCTGGTTTCTTGGCGACCAGCCAATCCCGCAGCTAAAGGGAAGTGAGAAATGCCGAATGTAAGAGCTAAGTTCCTTTCTATCACTCTGTGGCCCAGGAAGAGCAAGGTCCCTTGTTGACCTCTGAACCTAAAATACCACACAATCTAATACTCTTCTGAAGGCCATGCCGTAACTGTCCCATGATGTTCTCTTTGTATCTTGACTTCCTGATCCCAACCACCCATGACGTTTTGCTCGTAACTATTTTCAGTTTTTCCTTTGGCCTATTATCGCTCTAGGCTCTCCCGCTGATGTCCTCTTAAAACCCCCATTGATCTGCCTCATGAGCCCTCCAACTGAGTTAAGATTCAGCTTGATGCCTCAGATCCATGTGCCTGACAGCCAGCCGGCAACTGCAACCTGGAAATCAATTCTAGACTTGGTCATCAGATCCTTCCATTAAATTTGGCATAATCTGAGGGAAACCTGTCCTCCCAGATTCCCCAGTCACTGAACCTGTGACCACTCCACCACTGATCCAGCCCCATCACTTGCCTGGATTTTCCTGCTCCTCGGATGCTGCCTGACCTGCTGTGCTTTTCCTGCACCACTTTAATCTTGACTCTGATCTGCAGCATCTGCAGTACTCACTTTTGCTTGAAATTATTAGCTCTCTATCTCGGTTAGCTTTGGGTCAGTTCCTCGCAGAATGGGGCATGCTGACTTGAGCCTCCACTTTTCCTTCTACCCGGTTTTAAATCACTAGCCTTTGTTTGAAACTAGATTAAAATCCAGATTTACAGCCACCAGTGTGATTTAAAAAAAAACCGTGTGATATAGCATACTTGTATTCAATTGCATCATAACACCCGACTGGGTCACTGACAATTTTCACATACCTCCACTTCCCGGAGTGCCAGTATTTGCACTCCACAGTCCTTTCCCATCTGAACCAAGTCCATGTCAAATGGATCCATAAGGATGACTATCTCCAAGTCTGGAGTCTCCTTCATCTCCACATTCTTCAAAAGAACTTTTGCTTTTTCTACCTTATCACAGATAACTGTGGAAATCTCAGCTTAAAAAAGGAGAGATGCATGCATTAGTGACACCTGCATAATGCTGCACCACCACTTTATCAATTGTAAAAATGTACTTTTTTTTAATAAATAGATTAGCTTTTTTTAAACTTTACAAACTTATAAAATTATTGAAAAATACAATCAATAACAAATATCAGTATAATAAAGAGAAAAAAAACACAAATTACAATACAACTGCTGTCTACTAAGTACTAACCTACCCTATAATGCAAAACAAACCCTAGCACTACGCAAAGCAACACTAATAAATAAGCAAATAACTAAAAGATCAAAAAAAAGAAAGAAAATCAAAAGAAAACACAAAAAACCCACAAAATATGAGACAGCTATGCTCAGCGCAAAGCTTCCAAACAGAGGAACGGGAGCATTGTATATGTACCCGTATTAACTCAGGAGTCCCCCCCTCCAAGGCTCAGGGCTCAACAAATCTAATCATCCTGGTTAAACAAACGCTCAAGGGAATGTGCTCCATAATTAATTTTCGCCATCCCAGCAAGCCCAGCGGGTTCTCAGACATCCAGTTCATCAGAATATTCTTCTATGCACAGTATGCAAGAATATTAAATAGTTTCCCCCATGCCTATTTAAAGATGGTAAGTTCCGTAGGCCTAAGAGGAGATATATCGGGTCCACTTTGACTTCCTCAATACCCTCCCCATCTCTCCTGCCACAGCGCTCCAATAAACACGAAGCCTGTGGCATGTCCAGAAGCAATACGTAAGAGTACCTACACTTACTTTACATTTGGGGGACACTGAAGAGGCCCCTTTTTTAAACTTTGCCAGACAGTCCGGTGCCAGATGAGCCCTGTGCAGAACTTTTAACTGCATAGGCATGTCCTATTCCAGGATGAGATCTTTCGAGCATTCTCCCATGTTTCAGAAGATATCTCCACTCCTAGCCCTTGCTCCCAGACCTCACATAAAAAACGTACTGTTTTAAATAACATGTTTTTGGGACTTGGCAAATCGAAAAAAATCTAATGTTTCATGGATAAAGAAACCACAGCATGAGGCCTGAATCTGTGCAGAATCCCTGGCAACACAGGAATAAGAGAGGGGTTATTTTAATCTATGATATTCTGAATAATAAAGATTAAGTGCTGCCAAAATTCTATGTAAAAATAAGCATATCTAGATTTCAAGTCTGGTCGTTAATATAGTTTCACTATTAGTTATTACAGCCTTGTTTAAAACGAACATTATTTGCATCATGTGTTAAATTTCATGAAATACATTGGTTGGGAAACAATTTTCAAGGAGTCAGAATGCGTCATTTTATCACAGTGATGATTTCCTTCATTGCGTTGTGTTTGAGGAAGAATTGTTTGCTAAAAAAAAGACAAATTGAGTCAAAAAAGGTGAAATTAAGTAATTTTCTTAGAAAGGGGTGAATTATTATTGCAGTATTTGAAAATAATCTTGCTGTTAAAATTCATTCAGCTCATTTCCGTGAAAACAGACCATCAAACCTAACAGATAGCCACTGGTGTTTTATAAAGCAGATTGTACTTTCAAAGAATGGTGACTGATAGAGATTAACAACCTTTAACATTAGAAGGCATGCAACATGTTTTTTTTTTGTTATTCTTTCATAGCAGGTGGGTGTCTCTGGCTTGGCTTGGCCAGCATGTATTACCCAACCCTGATTTCAGACAGGGTAGTTAGGAGTCACTCACATTGCTGTGGGTCTGGACTCTCACGTAAGCCAGACCAAGCAAAGATGGCAGTTTCCATCTCTAAACGACTTTAGCCAACCTGATTTTTTTTTAAACTACAAGAGTTTCATTAGACTCTTAATTCCAGATTTTTACTGAATCCAAATTCCACCATGGCAGGATTTGAACCCACATCCTAGTACCTTTCCTGGGTCTATGAATTGCCAGAAAAACTCAACAGGTCTGACAGCATCTGTGGACAGAAATCAGAGTTAACATTTTAGTAAGAGTCACTAGACCTGAAATGTTAACTCTGACTTCTCTCCCCAGATGCTGTGAGACCTGCTGAGTTTTTCCAGCAATTTCTGCTTTTGTTTCTGATTTCAAGTATCTACAGTTGTTTCAGGAACTTTTTCTCTGGATTAATAGTCTAGTGATAATACTATTAGGACATTGCCTCCCCAAGATGTTGCATATGTTGTGTCTGTAAAGCTGGAGATATGATTTTTTGATCAGAGAGGGAATGGTACATGATCAACTGAAAAGTGATGAAGGACATCCTTAAGCAAGAGTATTTTTTTGAATATCTGCATTTGTAGAATCTATGAAACATTTCCAGACCAACTGACAAAGCAGGGATATCACCATTCTAGGAAGCGAATTTTAATCATCTGAAAAATCAAATAATACTTTCAGCAATATAACATTAGGCTCCAGTCACATGACAATATTTGGTGGTCCAAAAATGTATTATATTATGTTAAGGAAGTTATCCGTGAAGGCATTTATATTTCAGTCAGGGTAGCAGTTCCATCATGTTCTTCACCAAAAGTTAGTAGAAATGTGGCATTGACAAAGATGTGAGCTTTATCCAGATTGAGATCAAATTGTAAACATCAGGTGAAAGCAGGGTAAAGCAGAGCTGTTTCAAGCATGACAACATATTTCAAGTGAATGTGTAAAACAAAACTGTGTAATATCACTAATGTAAACAATTAGTACACAAAAGAAACATTCAGAAAATCGGATTTACTTTCAGCATAAAAATTGAAGACAAGAACATAACAAGGCTTGGTACATTGATGAAGCATGACTTGCAGAACCAGAAGAAGGTCTACAATATATCATAGATCAAGTAAAATCTATAAGTTTAAAATAGGGAATATTTATGAACAAAAAGTCAAAATAATGGATTTTAGAAGGAATATATTAGAATAAACTAGAATGAAGACTGAAATGAGTGATATCATACTGAACAAATAAATAGGTTTGTTATTTAGGACAAATTATAACAGGACATGATAGATGTTATGTAGAAGTTAGTAGGACAGATAGTCAGCAGGAATGTTGAAGATAACAGATATGTTAATAACAAGATAGGTCAGGCTTGTAACAAGGGAAACACCAATAAACTGCTACATTCTATCTATCTACTGTATGCCTTAGAAACCTGGACCATAAGTAAAAATCTATGGAGTAAATTGGAGGGCTTTGAAATGTCGATGCTAAGATATAAGCTAAAAATCCCATAAACAAATGATAAGATAAAATGAAGTATCTGAAATTTCAAGAGCAAAAAGAAATCTAAAATGTGAGCCCAATTTACAAAAAAAAAGTCAGTATTTTGACCATTTAATCAGAGTGGAAAAGCCACATAGATCTTTTCCAAAGAGTAGAGTGGAGGACAACAGGAAGAGAGGTCAGCATGGTCATAATTTAACAAAGGGATTCTCAGACTAGTCACTGATGCTTTCCTGTGAGTATGTGAGGATGGCACAATTCAGACAAGAGTAGCATGCAAGGACAGCAGATCTCCTGACAGGAGTAGCCACATGTAGCAGCAGGAATCTTAAATTTATTTTATATTTCATATACTTTCTAATGCAAATCTCTAATCAGAAAACCTCAAAGTAAAAAATTAGACAATTTCTTACACAATTCTGATTAATTTATGATGGACACTTCTTTGTGATGTTTTATGAAAATAAGTCAATTAGATTTTCTTGGAGTCTGAATATACAACAGAATAGTTTCTGCTAGTCTATTTTAGAATAGGAGATTTCAACCAGAGAGGATCTTTACTTTTAACATCCCAGCAATTTAAGGATCTTTTGACATTTAATTTTAAAAAGTGGTATGTAATTTTCAAAAGCACGTTGTTCCTTTTACCTGTGTTAATTATGTAGCGGATGGCTTCAGGTCCAAGTGTGTCATAAAGTGGCACTATCACCATGGAGTAGGTGTAGCATGCCAGTTCAGCAATAATCCACTGGATGGGAAGTTGCATTTATAAAATAAAGGAAAATAACAAGATTAAAAAAACTTCATATATTCATATAAACATCACAGAAAATTTCTTTTTTTGTAAGGATATTTATAAATAGTTGTTGTAACCAATTCTTACCTCAGGTCTGTTCTGTGCAAAAACACCAATGAACTGGTCTGGAGAGGACCTGCAGTTTTTTTGGAGCAGTCCAGATCCCAAGTTCTCAGCTCGGTTTGCAACCTGTGACAAAAAAAAAGTATTTTTGGTAATATCCCATTTGTTTTCAGGTCTCAACCAACGAACCTGAACTAAATGGAGCTCTGCTGTAACTAAAGTCCCATTAAGTTGTGCATATATGGCTCAGTCTGTAGTACTCTTGCTCTAACTACAGGAACCCAGCTTCAAGTTCCCTTCCAGCAACTACATATTCCTAAATGGTGCAAAATCTGCCATGGCTAACAAATGTTGTTCAAGGTTGTTCGAAGTAAAAGACCAATTAAATTGTTAGAAACAGCAGTAATTTTGAGGTTTTGGAGCACAAAGTAGGAACAAGAAAAGAAAAAAGGAGAAGAAAGCATGAGTGCAACCTAACAAACAACAATAGCAGACTGTAAAAGCTGCCATATATAACAAGGAAATGTCTAGCAAAGACCCGCTGAAAGCAGAAGAATTTATAATGGGATATATAAAAATGGCAGAGAAGCCAAATGATTAGTTTGGGGTCTGTTTAACTGAGTAAAATACCAGAATTCTCCCAGAACTAAGAGATCCAAGTGGCTAGAAAGAATGAGGAGTTGAAAGAAATCAGCAGCAGTGTAAGATTGTAGCAGAGAAATTATTGGTGCTGCAAGTTAATAATTTGATGGATCTGACGGACTTCATCCCAAAAGTGTTGAAGGAGGTGGCTTTTAAGGTGGTTGGTTCATTGGTGATCATCCAAAAGTCTATGGATTCTGGAATTATTCCTGTGGATTGGAAGGTAGCAAAAATCACCCCACTATTTTAGGAGTGAAGATAAGAAACTACAAACCTGTTAGCCTTTCGTCAGTAATAAGCAAAATGGGATCAGCTATTATAAAAGATAGAATAAATAGACAATAATGGCTAATAATGGTTCGAATTGTACATTCACAAATCTATGTTGACAATGGGAAAAGTAGCTGAAGGCAAAATCAGACAAGGCTGAAGGCATCTGTGGCTCAGGGAAGGCTTGTCAGAAGGGGCAATTTGAGGTTGGGAGTGAAAGAAGGGTGTCAGCATGAGCAATTTAGAGATAGGCTTTGTAAATACTAAGGGGTCACATGGGTTCCTTCTGTCTAACATTCCCGAGGTAACCACCTTGCAAAGTACAGCAAAACTATCCAATGTCTGCAAACGTTGCTCAGAACTGAAGACATTCATGCCCATAGAAAGTTACGCTCTCTGGGCAATTCCTACAGAGGTCAGTGTATCAGGACATCTGCAAGGTGCCAGTGAACATCTTGTGTCACATATCTAGACATGTGGTTTCTAACAATTCGGAGACCAGAAGAGATTGGCCGATTACTTCCCCCACCACAGAGACATGGCTGCAGTCTGAACCACTTCAAGATGTACCACAGATATGTTAATAGACCCTTCCAAACCCAATGCCTCCATTACCCGAGAGAGGAAGGGCAGCCAAAATAAGGGACACCGTAACATCTAATTTCTCCCCCTGCATTTATACATTATCCTGAAACAGAAATGTGTTGCCGTCCCTTCTGTTTAACTGAGTCAAAATCCTGAAACTCAATTTCTAACCTACATCACATGGACAACAATGGTACAAAAGTGGCTCACCACTACTTCCAATAGGGATGGGTAGTAAAAGATTAGTCTAGCTAGTGTCAGCTATGCCACAGCCTCCTGGTCAGACATAACCCCAACAACTTATTCACTAAACAAAGGTCACAGAAAGGCACCGGGTCCTGCTACACAGAGAAACTGACAGTAGTATGCCATCTAAATGATTGATTCTTGTTTCAAACTATTACGTGTATTTCGCTAATTGTCCAGAACGATAGAAGGTTCCAGAAAACCATAAAAATGTATAAAAACAGTGTTCATCTGCAGACCTTGCACTTGGAAGCTCTGTTGGAATCTTCTGAGGCCTTCTGAGGAGATCAGCATGGCAAGAGGCAGAGACCATCTGACCATCCAGAAACAGACAGAGAAAGAAAGCAGCTTCACAGGCCCAAAGACACAGCCAGAGAGAGCGCGACTGCATAAACCCAAAAGAGACTCAGGAAGTATGGTAACCATGAGAGATAGTATGTTTAGAACTAAAGATTATCATAACTTAGCTCCTCATAAGGTCAATGCCATATTGGAATTGGTACTGGGGAATGAACCCGGCCAGGTGTTAAATTTGGAGATAGGTGTGCACTTTGGCGATAGTGACCATAATTCAGTTATGTTTACAATAGCAATGGGAAGGGATAGGTATATACTTCAGCGAAAGAGGTATAACTGGAGGAAAGGCAATTGTGATGCGATTAGGTAAGACTTAGGGTGCATATGATGGGGAAGGAAACTGGAGGGGATGGACACACTTGAAATGTGGAGCTTATTCTTGAAACACATTAAAGTGGATAAATTTCCAGGACCTGATCAGGTGTAACCTAGAACTCAGCAGGAAGCTAGGGAAGTGATTGCTGGGCCTCTTGCTGAGATATTTGTATAATCGATAGTCACAGGTGAGGTGCTGGAAGACTGGAGGTTGGCTAATATGATGCCACTGTTTAAGAAGGGTGGTAAGGACAAGCCAGGGAACTATAGACCAATGAGCTTGATGTCGGTGGTGGACAAGTTGTTGGAGGGAATCCTGAGGGACAGGATGTA
>NC_057723.1:26673062-26680998 GCF_004010195.1 Chiloscyllium plagiosum | reverse complement strand
TTTTTTTTTTCCCTGGGGTCGGCGAGTCCAGAACTAGATGGCATAGGTTTAGAGTGGGAAAGATATAAAAGAGACTTAAGGGGCAACTTCTTTGCGCAGAGGGTGGTATGTGTATGGAGGAGGGAGGAAGTGGTGGAGGCTAGCACAATTGCAACATGTAAAACGTATCTGGATGGGTCTCTGAATAGGAAGGGCTTGGAAGACAGTAGTGGAAAGTTGTGTGTGGAATGTGAGGATATGGGGAAGATTTGTCAGTATTCACATTGGAAAAGGGCAATGTTAGTGAGCATACGAAGATATAGGTGATAAGATTAGATGGGATTGAGTTTGAGAAAGAGGAGGTTTTAACAATTTTGGAAGATCTGAAACTAGATAAGACCCCTGGGCCGGATGGGATTTATCCTCAGATTCTCTGGGAAGCCAGGGAGAAGATTGCAGCGCCTTTGGCTTTGATCTTTATGCCATCATTGTCAACAGGAACAGTGCCAGAAGACTGAAGGATTGAAAATGTTGTTCCCCTGTTCAAAAAGGGGAGTCGGGACAACCCTGGCAATTATAGGCCAGTGAGCCTCACTTCGGTTGTGGGTAAGGTTTTGGAAAAAGTTATAAGGAGGTAGGATTGATAATCATCTGGAAAGGAATAATTTGATTTGGGATAGTCAACATGGTTTTGTGAAGGGTATGTTGTGCCTCACAAACCTTAGAGTTCTTCGAGAGAGTGACAAAGCAGGTGGATGAAGATAAAGCAATTGATGTGGTGTATATGGATTTCAGTAAGGCATTTGATAAGGTTCGACATGGTAGGCTATTGCACAAAATATGGTGTTTCGGGATTGAAGGTGATTTAGCGGTTTGATAGGAAATTGGCTAACTGAAATAAGACAGAGGGTGATGGTTGATGGGAAATGTTCATCCAAGAGCACAGTTACCAGTTGTGTGCTGTGAGGACTTGTTTTGGGGCCACTGCTGTTTGTCATTTTTAGAAATGATCTGGATGTGGGCGTATAAGGATGGGTTAGTAAATTTGTGGATGACACTAAAGGTAGGCAAAGTTGTGGAAAGTGCCGAAGAATGTTGTGGGTTACAGGGGGACATAGATAAGGTGCCGAACTGGACTCAAATGGAGTTTAATGCGGAAAAGCGTGAGGAAGTTCACTTCAGAAGTAGTAACAGGAATGCAGAGTACTGGGCTAATGATAAAATTCTTGGCAGTGTAGATGAACAGAGAGATCTCGGTGTACAGGTGCATAAACGCATGAAAGTTGCCATCCAGGTTGATCAGGTTGTTAAAAAGGCAGATGGTGTGTTGGCGTTTATTGGTAGGGGTTGAGTTTCAGATCCATGAGGTCATGCTTCAGCTGTACAAGGCACTGGTAAGGCTGCACCTGGGGTATTGCATGTAGTTCTGGTCACTACATTATAGGAAGGATGTGGAAGCTTTGGAAAGGGTTCAGAGGAGATTTACTAGGATGTTGTCTGGTATGGAAGGAAGGTCTTATGAGGAAAGGCTGAGGGATTTGTGGGTCTTTTCATTAGAGAGAAGAAGGTTGAGAGATGACTTAACTGAGATGTAAAAGATAATCAGAGGGTTAGATAGGTTGGACAGTGACAGCCTTTTTCCTCGGATGGTGAAGGCTAACACGAGAGGACATAGCTTTAAATTGTGGGGTGTTGGACTTAGGACAGATATCGGGGTAGTTTCTTTACTCAGAGTAGTAGGGGCATGGAACGGCTTGCCTGCAACAGTAGTAGACTCATCAACGTTAAGGGCATTTAAATGAGCATTGGACATACATACAGATAAAAATGGAACGGCGCAGGTTAGATGGGCATCAGATTTATTTCACAGGTCGGTGCAATATTGAGGACCGAAGGGCCTGTATTGCGCTGTAACGTTCTATGTTCTATAACGTGGAGATTGTTTTGCATTGGCACCGACTTGTGTTCACAGTGATTTGACCACTTCAGCATTGAGGACATCTGGGCAAATTCATTCATGACATTCTGGTCGCAGTTGTCTAACTTGTTTAAGGAGGAACTAGACAACAGCTATATCTCTTAAGTAAAGAAAACCAAGAAATGAAACAATATTATGATGATAAATAAGTATGTAATGTCTGATGGTTCTTTTAAATTTGTTCTCACCTCTTTATACGAGAGCCACTGATAGGGGTGTTTAGGTTTTCGGAATCCTAAGCAAGGGCCATCCCCTAAACAAAGAAGCAACACAATTATTTCATTTATTTACTCCCTCACAATACTAATAGCTCTCCTATAACATTCTTCATTGTTCTTAATGAGATTAAACCACTGTAAAAGGAAAGGTCTGGGTACTGGCAAGAAAGGTGTTGGAAAGACATTTACCAGTAATCCTGCCATTGACAATAACAAGTGTCTTTTTGCCTGGTTGTTGAAAAATAAATATCAATATATACCCATTGAAGGTATAACTCAAATAAATGTGGTTCCATATCCTTTACCAATGTATTCAGATTACAGATATTCTAAATTAATTGCAAAATTGAAGGGTCTTAAACTTTGGCAACTAAATTTGATGACTACACGAAGTTAGGTAGTGAAGTAAGTTGTGAAGACGAATTTAAAAGAAGCCACAAAGGGTTATAGACAGATTAAGTGAATGGACAAAGATTTAGTAAAGAGTGTAATTTGGGAAAATACCAAATTTTCCATTTGTCAGGAATTTAAAAAAGCATGCCATCTGAACGCTGAGATAAAGGGATCTGTACATCCAAATCCATGAATCACAAAAGATTAGCACAGCAAACAAGGAGGAAAGCTGATAGAATGTTGCTATTGTGAAGGAAATTGTATCCAAAAGTAGGGAATTTATGCCTCTTTTGTACAGGGCTTTGCTGAGACCACATCTAAAGTACTGCAAAACGTCTATCTCCTTATTTAAGGAAGGATGCAAATGTATTAGAAGAGTTCAAACAATGTTTACTAGACCAATACATAAAACAGGTTGGTTATTTTAGGGGGCTATATTAAGCTTGTATTTGCAGGAACTCAGAAAAGCAAGAAGTGCTGTTATTGAAATATACAAGATCCTGAGGGGTCTTGACAGTGTGGATATGGAAAGGATGTTTCCTGTTGTATAAGAATCTAGAACTAGAGGTCTTGCTTTCAAAATTAGGGGGTCACCCATTCAAGACATAGATAAGGAGAAATCTTCTCAGATGGTACGGAGTATTTGAAACTCTCTTCTTCAACAATTCCTTCTCTCAGAAAGTTGAATGTCTTTAGACTTCCTTGCCACAGAGAGCTGTGGGTACAGGATCCTTGCATATAATTAAGACAGAGAAACAGACTCTCGATCAATAAGAATAAGGGAATGAGGGGTTATTGGGAAAGGGCAGGAAGTTGAGTGTAAGAAATGCTGGATCTGCCATGATCCTATTGAAAGGTGAGAGAGGCTCAAGATACCAAAAGGCCCCTTCTGTTCCTGTTTCTTATGGCCTTATGTTGTAACAATGTGATTGAAGCAGAGTCCTTGGCTATTTTTAAGGCAACAATAGGCAGATTCTTGATAAGCAAAGTTGGGGGTGAAAGGTTGTTAAGGATAGACAGGAATGTGAAACTATCGGATCAGCCATGATCTTAGAGAAGGGCAAAGCATGTTTGAGGCACCAAGTGGCCGAACCCTGCTCCTAATTCGTATGTGCACACGTAATAAGAAAGTGATTAAAAAATATATACTAATTTGTAACTATACTCTGTTACCAATAAAGCTCTTCTTCAATTAATTGGAGAACTTATATTCACAATCCATCTCTCCAAAACTGAATCAGAAATATTTTCAAAAGTTCATACCCATGATTGTTTCTTTGACTATGAATTCATATAATTGTACAGATTTTGAGATTCTATTACAGAATGGAACAACCTTTCTGACAATGTTCACTTTTCATTCAGCACAGTCAATGACTTTGAAGGAGATTAGGTTGTGTACAAGTATTAACTTTGATTCTGGATGAATTTTTCTTTGGGGATGGGCTTGCCAAATACCTTTAGAAGGCACAGTAGATAAGTCCATTGCCTTTCTACCACCATGCCATATTGCCAATATTGTGGAAGCTGACAACTCAGATGACTACCAGGAAGCCAATTTAACCATTTTAGTGGCCAATTAATGGCTACTTTCATGCCTAAGTAGATACATTTCCTACACCAGGAAGACCCACTAATACAAGGGTCCCGGGTGAGTGCCTTCCTTTTATGGGCAATCCATGGCACATGGAGGAGTCCCCAACTGGCAAGAGCACTGCCAGCGCATAGAGAAAGCATAACTATATCCCAAGCACTGAGGCCTACCTGCCGAGCCAGATGTACTCCAACTTAACTGCTGTGTCTTCAAGGACACCTTGCCATGAAGGAGACTTCTCTCTAAAGCTGCAGCCTGAGCACTGATGAGGTTGTCAGCTGAGGTGGTCCCGGCAGCAGACTCTTGGCCATCCCTGGCAATAATCTGCTCTAAGTCCCATCACCATCCAAAGTGACTGCTTTTGATCTTGACAATAGGACACCACAACATTACTAGCAATATTCAGCCTTCTGTTTTGAACAGAAAGCCTCCCCATTCAGAAACATTGAGAAATTTCAATGTTTTATCTTTGCATACACATTTTATCCTGGTCTATAATGAATACCTGAAACATATTTAAAATAATGGAGACATTGTGCAACTTGATTAGTTTGCTGTAATTACGTGTTCAAGTTTGTTTAATACATACTAATGAAACTTTCCCAAAACTGATTTCCAGACATGGAATAAAAGTGACTGTCATTAACAGCAATGCAGCAATTGATAGAAATGATTTCAATAAGTTCAAGAAAAGTTGGAGTCAATAGGGGTCTAGGAAAAAAGCAGATTGCTCAATCTGGACCCCTGTTCATCAACTTAAACATTCACTACCTCTGCCACCAATAAACTGTAGACAGTGTGTACAATATGCAAGATGCTGGTGTTACCAAGTCATGTCTGACAGCACATTTCAAACACATGAACTCTACCATCTTGAAGAACAATGGTGTCAGATGTCTGGATAACCAGCATCACAAGTTGCCTACCAAGCCAATCAGTGCTCTGACTTGAAACTGTGACACACTGTTCTTTCATTTCTGTTCTGTCAAAATCCTGGAATTCCCTTCCTATTAATACTGTAGTCATACATACACTCCACAGAATGCAGTAGTTCAATGAGGTAGCTCACCAGCATTTTCTTAAGGGCAGTTAGGGCATGGAAAAAAATGCTGGCCTGGCCAATGATACCCACATCCCTTGAAAGAATAAAAAAAAAAGCAAGGTTATTTCGGTTGGTTGGAAAGATGATAGGAAGCCAAGGTAACCAGCTAGAAAGAGAAGAGAATTGAGGGTGATGTTTGCATGCATGTTTACAATGTGGAATTTTAAGCCATGAGCTCATTGTTGAGGTACAGTTCATGAATTATTTTGAAAGGGTATCTGATGGTTCTTGTTAAAGACATATCTTGAAGGAAATCAGAAGAACCAAGTAGTAGAATGTAATTAGATTAAAATATAGTTTAATTCGAGAAAAGTAGTGGTATTGTTATGACGGACTAAATAACCTACTTCCACACTTGATCATCTATGATTCCGCAATGTTATGAGGCAGATACAGCTCATGTGCCCACTGCTCTATTATGGACCAGACAAACCCCCCTCAAAACATATTAGTAAGTAGCCTAGACACTAACTTTTTCTTATTTTAAAAGTTTAGTGTGTTGCTTTCCAAATACAATTCAACTGGTGAAACTATTGACTTTACGCAAAACACACTTTATTTTTACACTACAGTGAAAATACAGAAAAGAGAGAATTGGCTTAACTGTAACTCTATTGAAATGCTTAACTAACTATATATATTATATACATAAAAACAAACAACTAATAATTAACTGTTCCCATATAGTAACATCCCATAAACACACCCTTGGCAAAAACAAATTCAGTACAACAGATAATCTCACATGCAAATATAGAAGCAGGATGAGAACTTTGAGCTGTAACAGAGAGAGAACTAAGAGCTTCCACATTCAGGTCAAGACCTCAGCAACTGCCGAGAGCTAAAACTGAAGCTTGAACCCACTCATTCAGGCTGCTTCTACTGTTCCAACTTTTGAAAAAAGGTCCCAAGACCTCATAAGCTGTTTACTCTATTGGCTTTGAGCAGACTAATTGTCACCTGTCTCAAACTTTCTTCACAAAAAAAGGACAAAATACACCTCGTAAAGCCATATCATCACAACTGAAATTGGACCAAGCCTTGAAAAGGCACTCTGCTAGCCATCACCAATATCTCCCCACACTCCCCAAGGAGATAAATGCTATCCCTTTGTATATCATATGTGAATTCACAGATCTTCATGGCATTATGCATACTAAATTGTAGAATGCTTTGTTTTATAGTGAAAGACCACTATAACATGCAAACTTCATTTTAACTAATGGCATATTAGTCCCGGAACTCTGTTGCTCTCAATTGCCCAAAGTCAACTCAACCCAGTTGGCTTACAGTAGCAACTGCTTATCCAGTTTGTTTGTGCTTTTGTATATTACAAGTAATTTAATCTGAACACTAATTTTACAACTGTATCAGAGAGCTAACACTTGCCAATTATCTTTCAGCCAATTATCTTATGGTAACTCGGGGAAAAAATATTGGCAGCGTAGGTTCATGATTAAAATGGGGATTGCCGTGGTCGCTGCCTTGTATATGTCTCTCACATTATTTACAGCTTCCTCTTTATCTGTATGTCTTTCTTTCATTACATGTCCATTTGAAAGAGAGCAAGAGGGCAAACTTATGTTGTAATGGCACTGTGAATGCTTATATCAATTCAATGGAGGCAGCTAGCACGGTGGGCTACTTCCTGAACATTCTACAGAACTTTCACTAATATTCTTACTGAGGAATGGATTTTGGGCCAGGCTTTTGATGAGGGAGATTGAAAGTGAAATTAAGTACCAATGGGATCCAAGGAAATGTGGCTAATTGAACCCAAAATTATCTGTGTAGCAGGTGCAGAGGATGATGGGCAAGGGACTGCAAGACTGTGTCCAGGGAGATTCCATAGGGATCAGTGTATGGGGTCCTTGCTGTTTGTGGTATATATAAACAATTTAGACTTCACTGTAGAAGGATTCATCAGTAAGTTCACAGATTATGCAGAAATTGGTCCTCACCTTACAAAGAAATTTCAATTAATACTGTTTGAGGACAACAGCTTTGTTTGCACATGGGCATCAATGCCATTTTCATTCGCGATATGAACTGACAAATGATCAATTGGATAGCAAAATCATTAATGGGAAATAATTCTACACACAAATAATACAATTTAATAAAAACCTTGAATGGTCTGATTATTTGAGGAAATAGCGGAGGCGTTGGTTAAGATCTTTCAAAAGTCACTGGAGTCAGGGAAAGTCCCAGATGATTGGAAGATCGCTGTTGTAACCCCCTTGTTCAAGAAAGGATCAAGGCAAAAGATAGAAAATTATAGGCCAATTAGCCTAACCTCGGTTGTTGGTAAAATTCTAGAATCCATCATTAAGAATGAGGTTTCTAAATTCTTGGAAGAGCAGGGTCAGATTAGAACAAGTCAACATGGATTTAGTAAGGGGAGGTCATGCCTGACAAACCTGTTGGAATTTTTTGAAGAGGTAACAAGTAGGTTAGACCAGGGAAACCCAGTGGATGTGGTCTATCTAGACTTCCAAAAGGCCTTTGATAAGGTGCCACAAGAGAGGCTGCTGAGCAAGGTGAGGGCCCATGGTGTTAGAGGTGAGCTGCTGGGATGGATTGAGGATTGGCTGTCTAACAGAAGGCAGAGAGTTGGGATAAAAGGTGCTTTTTCAGAATGGCAGCCGGTGACGAGCGGTGCCCCGCAGGGT